>NW_022198826.1:0-19389 GCF_009176525.2 Contarinia nasturtii
AATTAACGTCGTACATTCACAGAGCATTTGAACACAAAGAACAAGTAGACGTTTTCTACGCGGACGTTAAAAAAGCTTTTGATGTTGTAAATCAAATGTTGGCAGTAAGGAAAATGTCAAAATTTCCACTAAGCAACTCATCATTGAAATGGTTTTTGTCATATTTTGGGCATCGTAAAAACATGGTGAGAGTTGGATCAGCTTTATCAGATGTATACGTTACTCCATCCTCAGTTGGTCAGGGAACTGTGCTGGGGCCACTTCTCTTTCTCATGTTTTTTGACGATTCAGATGAGGATTCATCGGACTCATTGATATTAAATTTTGCAGACGACAAAAAGATTGCAAAAGCTATAAAGACCGTAAAAGATACAGAAGCGCTTCAAAACTCAATAAATAAATTTATTTTATGGTGCGATAGTAATGGATTGGAGGTGAATATATCGAAATGTAAAATTATGACGTTTTCAATGAAAAAGATCAATATACATGCTGAATACTTTATAAATGGAGTTAAGATTGATAGAACGGGAGGAATAAGAGATTTGGGAGTATACTTTGATGCAAAGTTGTCTTTTTCGACACATGTTGAATTCATTACGAATAAGGCACACGCAATACTGGCGTTTGTAAAAAGACATTGTTATAAAACGTTCAACATTGATATTGCGAAAATGTTATATTTTGCATTAGTTCGCTCAAACCTTGAATTTGCGTCACAAGTATGGATTCCAAGCTGTTCAAAATATATAAAGGCAATTGAAAGTATCCAAAAACAACTTGTAAAGTTTATACATCCAAGCAACAGTGCAAATAATTCAGCAAATGAGTTTGAGCTTCGGCCGTATAATGAAAGATGGGAAGAACTGAATTTACAATCGCTAAACAGAAGGAGAATAAACGCATCATTATTTCTATTGCATGATATCATATCGGGACGTATAATCTAATCTACGAAATCAATTATCGTTCTTCACAGTATCATACTTTACACGAAGCCCGAATTTCATTAAATTAGCAAGAACTCGTTTGGGGAGTACAGACAACTCACCGTTTATTACTGCATGTAAATTGTACAATGCAATTGCACTTTTTACTGATGTCACTGCGGAACGAGAGTCTTTTAGAAAGGCAGTATACAAACTTCCTGATTCGATATTCAATGGAATTTTAAGCTTGTGATACGAGAAGTTTTCTTTGGTGTTTGTCTTTTGATCCAGTAAAAGAAAACACTAATCCAGGGCAATCTAATCAAATTGGACTGCGATTCGTTTGCGAGTGATGTGTGATTTGAGACAAAACCAAAAGGGAACGTTGATACGAATGAGATGAAATAAAACCAAAAGAGAATGTTGATGCGCAATGATACACTGTGATGAAGAGACTTGAAGAGACTTTAGCCGGAAATATGATCTCACAATTACATATACATATACAATATTTTAGTTACAATTTACGCTAAATATTACTCAGCAATTTTTTGCTTGATATTTATATATTTTTTAAACTATCAAAACCAGTGTGTCCATAATATATAGAAATATCACTAAATAGTGTCGATATCTATACTATATCGGTCCACTATATATGAAAGATATTGCCGCACGGCACCGTATCGCACGATCGAAGCCAGTGTAGACGGAAAAAATCACAAATTGCCATGCGGCAGTAGAAAGAACTGTGTGTATGCGTCAACATGTTTGCCGTCCGCACTCACTTCTATCGTGAGCTACGGTGTCTTGCGGAATATCTTACATATATAGTGGACCAATATAGTATAGATATCGACACTATTTAGTGCTATTTCTATATGTTATGGACACACTGATCAAAACTATTAATTATTTATCTATGACTGTTAATTTATCTATTTATGACTGTATATAACTATCCGTTTCATTATGTATCAAATTATCAAATTATTAGAAAAGAACTTGGTTTTTAACGAGAGTCATTGGCTACTCTTTTCCAAGCAAAACTAATCTAAACTAAGACTTCACTATGTAGTCGGCTTTATAGTAGACTTTAAAATTGAATAAATAAATAAATAAATTTAATGCACGTTTGAAAAATTAACAAAAAACAAATTAGGAAAATTGATTTATTATTTTATTTTATTTAAAATATTTTCATTTATAAGTTTCATCGTTGTTTCAAATTTTCTGTTCGCTATATGATACTCTTTTGTTCCACATTTGATACAAATATCAGAAATTTTTTCTCATTTTGCTAGGGTTTTTGGATCATAGATGAAATTTTCCTATTTTGCTAGGAGTTTTTGAGAAAATACTCACCAATTTTTTGTACCGAAAAGTTAAACGCAAAATTTCGCTGGCCAATAAGGACAAAAGTGTAATTTTGCCCATCATAAAAATAGATTTTATTAATTGGATACGAAAAAATAAAATAAATTTTACATATCTTACCAAACGACTTGATCCATTTTTGAAAATCACAAAACCAACGAAACATATTGTTGAAGTATCTTTGAAAACATTTACACATGAAATTCCATTCGCCCTCTTTCGTTTCTCCTTATTTCAATTTTGTTTCACACGCACATTCATCCGATTTTGTCATTCTCCATCAGTGTAAAGAGAGTGTAAAGTCTCATTCGCATACTCATATAGTAGACACCAAAACAAAAGTGATGACGAACAATGCTTGTATATTGAATCGGATTTCGCTGCATTATTTGAAATTGTTTGGCATTTTCCATGTATTTGTGTGAATTTTTACGTACTACGTTCATTTTTGAAATTTGTTCCTTTCCGCTTGCAACATGCAATTACCTATCAATCTGGAAAAAAAATGTTCGATCACATTTCCGTCTGAAACATGATAAACTGGAAAATTCAATCACTCCACAAGAATGGGAAAAGTCCCCGAGCATATAAGAGGAGATAAATGAGAGTAAGATCAACATTTGTTTCTATATTTGTTTTATTTTTTTTAAATTATTGTAATCAAATCAATATTTCCAGAAAATGATATGACAGTTCTAGATAAGACAACAACTTCAAAAGGTAATGCTGTTCTTTTATAGACTCACAATTATATTCAAATTATATTTTTTGTTCCTCCCAGAAAACTATGTCATTCATCAAAACATGAATGACTCCGCTCCAGCCAGCTTCAGTATGAATAACGCCGAAATTGAAGTAACCGGAATTGAAGTAAACCAAGGCCAGAAGAAGAGAAAAAACCAGTTTCCATATATGGTAAATATTTCTGGTAGAACAGTATATTATACACAAATTTGTGCACATTTATAGATCTATACACACTGGAATAATTATTTAGAGGAAAAGACGCAATTCATCTCAAAAAACCTATAATTTCTGACAAATTAGGGTCCACTGCAAGTCCGAATAGTCCGTTCACTTCAAAACTAGGTGTAAGCACGCCTAAACGCCGAAAGGTACGAGTTTTAAACACTTTATTAATAAAACACTCAGTTCAAACGTTTGAGTAAAAATTATTGGTATCGCAAAACTTATATCAGATTCAGTTTTCTCATGAATTCATATTTACGGTAAAATATACGTAATAAATGCATGCTGTGGATCACAGTGCGGAAAAGTTCATCTTACGGATGTAAGACATTTTATTTTTCAAGCTATTTATCGTGTTGTATCCACATGATATTAATATTTTTTTGACACAACTTGGAATTGGCTATTTGTTGAATATTCTTTTAGAAGCCGGATTCGATTCGGAATGTGCGATTTTAGAAATAAATTCAGATAATATGAAAGAACATAGGTGATGACGAGGGTTCCTAGGGGTCGAATGACCTCCCCTAAAGGGTTTTTAGGAACCCTCAACAATTTTGGAAATGAGGACCTTTCTCTTCACTTTTTTTTGGCCGAGAAAATTCTTTCGATTTGCTAGGGATTTTCACCGCAAAAAGTGACTTCCAAAAAAAAAAAACAATGTTTGTGTCATTTTTGGATTTGCAAGGCAATTTGGAGTAGGAAAATTCTTTCGATTTGCTAGGGATTTTCGCTAAAAAAGTGACTTCAAAAAAAAAAACGATTTTATCCTCATTTCGTACAAATTGTTGACATCGTCAGAGACCCCCCATGGATTTTTCCAGGAACCCCTTACAGAATTTTGCCATCACCCCCCCTAAATTTTTTTACGTCATCATTTATGATGAAAGAAATTGAAAGTTACGTGAATGAAAATAAAAACCTTTTACAAGACACCGTTTACAGTCATTATATTACGAGTTACAAATTTGACTTAAGTCCACAGTCCGGCAGTAATTTTGAAAGCTATTAAAAGCGTGTCGTTTTTTTAAAGAATTACTGTAATATCCTCGAGTAATCTACACGTTACAAAATACGTTTTATAATTGTAATTTTAATAAGAAAAACGAGATTACACCGCCAGATTACATGACGTCACAGTTTGCATATTTTTTATGTGAGTGCGTTCATACCTCGAGACAGAACAAGTGTCACGAACCTGAAAGTGACAGTTGATATCGCATTGTTTTCATTTGTGAAAAGCCGGCATTGTATGAAGTAAAACAATTTATTTAAAGTTCAACAATTCAGTTTTGTCTCGAGATAAACAAAATAAATGTAAGTGGAATAAAATATTTGTGGTGAACTATTTAAAATGTCCAATTGAATTTCAATCAATTTTTCCTCGATAATATTGTATATTTTTTTCTTCTTCTAAAAGCCATCATGAGTCAATTACCATCATTGACCTATGCCGTTTCGGAATACGTTCGATTGGAAATACCAGTAGAGACTAAGTTGTTCATTGTCAATGAACATCTTGAAGCGACTATTGCTTCTCGGCAAACATCTGTTTCTGGTACTCATCGTTTGGCAATTCACCAAATTATTGCCAATAGTGATCGAGTCCATCGAATCCAAATTTTTACTTCGCTGCCACTCGAGAAACGTTATATACACTCCATTACATCGTTCTGTTCCATTCCATTTATTATGAATGCTTCAATAGTAATGAAAAAATAAGATGAAATTATCGAGGAAAAATTGATTGAAATTCAATTGGACATTTTAAATAGTTCACCACAAATATTTTATTCCACTTACATTTATTTTGTTTATCTCGAGACAAAACTGAATTGTTGTACGCACAATGTCAATAACACCAATAATAGAACGTGACTATTGAATGAAAAAAAGTAACAAAATAAAAAGAATAATTGTTTGAAATTCAATTGGACATTTTAAATAGTTCTCCACAAATATGTTATTCCACTTAATACATTTATTTTGTTTATCTCGAGACAAAACTGAATTGTTGAACTTTAAATAAATTGTTTTACTTCATACAATGCCGGCTTTTCACAAATGAAATTCGTGACACTTGTTCTGTCTCGAGGTATGAACGCTAGGGGGTGGACACGTGGAATAGGAATAGACTGTTAGTGTAAAAATTCGAGAAATTAAAGTGGAATAGACAATTCAGTAGTTGGATTCACATGGATTCACTAATCCCATGTATGGAATAGCGGGTTAAATTCAATTTTTTTGTAATCGATAGTACAGAATTTGATCAAAGCATTGAACTTGTTTTAAGATAGTAATTTGTTCTTTTTTGATATATTTTTTAGTTTAAAAGTCGATTACAAATTTACAAACAATAGATGTAAAAAATAATTTGAATTATCAATAACAAAATGTCATACTCCAGTGTCGATAAATAAGTTTTCAACAAAGTGAATAGCGGCGAAATGTGACATCATATTTGACAATGAAATGACGGATTGGTGGAATAGTAGGATTACTGTTTATATATTGGAATCATGGTTTAATCGTTTGTGTCTCCCCCCTAGTATGAACGCACTCACATAAAAAATATGCAAATTGTGACGTCATGTAATCTGGCGGTGTAATCTCGTTTTTCTCATTAAAATTACAATTATAAAACGTATTTTGTAAAGTGTGAATTACTCGAGCGCGTTATATAGTCGTAACGTGTAATTTTAATTGTAGATTCTTAATTTGCCGGGCTCTGCTTAAGTCAAAGGTTAACCTACATTTCTGATTTCAATTCAGAAAATGGAAAAATGCAAATTTAAGAAATATTGGATTGTGAGTAATTTTGAGGCACATCTCAGAAAACATTTCCAACGTGATTTTGAAACTGTTGACGTGGATATAGAACAAGAAACAGATCGAAACGCAGCTGAAACAAGTCAAATCATATCGTTTGCTTGGAGTATTGGATGAGATTTTGGACGCATAAAATCATGTATAGCAATTTCTTAGAAAAAAAAAATAAGCGTATACACAGTTCATGTCAATTAAAGTGTGACAATATTGTGTCGTACATTCACAGTTTGGCGCCAAAGTGACGCGATTTTGTTAATCAAATAAACACATTATTCGTTTATATTTATTATTCGTTTTCAAACAAACGTTCGCTTACATTGCAATATGTATTTTCTCGCGTATTTGAATGCGCTACAACGAAACGTTGTTTTACCTGCAACTTGGATTCACAACGTAAATGATCACTTCGAAAATTTCGTGAATAACAGCATAAACAGCAATCAGTGGTTTTTGTGTTACTACACAAACAGCGATGTCGCCTTCATTGATGATCGTCCGAACGAAGAATTTGCATCGAATTTCCGTTTACCTATGGTTCAACTAGGAAATATCGATGAGCCATTTGCTGGCTGCTTTTTGTCAAAATTGAAGAAATTTAAAAGTAAGTACATCCGAGCATGTGAATTATTTCATGTGAATTGTTTCAATAAATTGTCAATTTTCTCGATTTAGAACGTTATGACGACGCGGTTACATTCCTGATACGTTTGCATAGCATTGAACCAGCTATCTACAATGAACGCCGATTAGTGGAACTACCTCTCCCACAAATTGACAATTTGCCTGAACCAAATGATTTATTTGCCGATGTTCGTGAAAACAACGTCACGGATACAGAAGATGGTAATCAATCTGAAGAATTCAACAACAGCGACGGAAGTCAGAATGCTTTGGATGCAGTTGCAAATGTTACTGAAGAATTCAACAACGGGGACGTTAGCCAAAATGCTTTGAATTCGGTTTCAAATGTTGCTCAAAATGAATCTGACGATGAATACTTTGAACCTTTTATGGATGCCAATGATGGTGAAGAACATCAGGAAAATGATGGTTCTCAAGTTCAGGAATCTGATCCATTGGCTACTGTCTTCGTAAAATCTGAACGAAATGTTGCACCTTTAATTAACATTCATCTTGCGAACAGTGCCGAGATTGAAGAACTACTCGATGAACCAGACGAAGTAGTATATGAAGATATGGTAATGGTAATTGGTAGTGCTGGCATGTTAAAACCATTGTTAACTACTGTAGATGAGCTCATAAAGCGACAAGGTGACAAAATGACTGGTAATATTGCTTTCAATGAAAGGGTTAGTGAACTTATTCTTCAATGGATGTGAGTAGGGGTGTGGGATCAGACATGGTTTCTCCTATCTTCCTCATAGAATGTGCTGATGTATTGGCTGAGCCACTAAGCATGATTTTCACTCTAAGCATTCGTAATGGCGTTTATCCCGATAGCTTTAAAGTTGGTAGAATGACTCCAATTTTTAAAAATGGTAAGCGTAGCGATGTGGAAACATACAGAGGTGTTACTGTTTTACCCGGGCTTGCTAAAGTTTTTGAACGAGTTGTTTACATTCAGTTGAAACTGATCATGTCATCGAAAATATCCAGCACGCAACATGAATTCGTTTCTAGCCGAAATATCTAAACGAATTTAATGGAAATGACAAATTTAGCGCACACTGCATTTGAACAGAAATCTCAAAAAATTATTACTTTCGTTTATCTAATTCAGTTTTGTTATGGATGATCTCCTACTCCGCCTCGAGGCATCAATATGTAAGAGTTGGTAATGCTGATATAGCGTAAGTTAACCACATACAATCATAAGAGTTAACCACAACACATTGTACTCATATATATATAAGAGCCAAACTGAATAAAGATCATTCTTATGAATACCTCACACCGAACAACATCTCTTCGTGTATTATTCATATTTATAGTTATTCATATATGACAGCCTGATAGTAAAACCAACACTTAATTTTCTTATGCGTAAAAATAGCATGTATTTTTGTTTGGAGTAAAACAATACCACATATCATAATCGAGAGCAAAAATTCAACACACAAAGTTGAGAGCAAAACCACGACATACGCAAAATCAGAGCAAAAGTGAATAAGCGATATGTCGTGTTTTTGCTCTCAAGTTTGTCTATAGTTCTTTTGCCCGCAACAATCGGAGTTTTGTATTTAAGCCGAAAAAACGGATTTTTTTATGAGCGAGGCGGACCATATATCTACGATCATGTAGATGATAAAAAATCGCGAAAAATGAAAAAAATAATTAATTTTTTTTTCTTCGATGCTCAAATACTACTCAATTTTCTGTATCACCTGGTGGAATCAGAATGAAAAAAATCGCATTCCATATCATCCAAATCACGATCTGGACTTCTTTCACTGTTTGAGTGCTCTATACCGAGTCTCCGAGTGTTTCATATAAACTCGCTATGTGATGCCTATTGAATAGTAAGCGAATACCAATCGTGATTGAATCAATAGGCGTCATTTGGCTATTGCAAGGCGAGTTTATATGAAACTCTCGGAGACTCGGTATAGAGCACAAAAAGTGAAAAAAAATTATTTTTTTTTCTCATTTCTCGAATACCACTAAATGGTCTATATCATGTGGTGTGATCAGAACGTAAAAATTTGTCATCTCTGTCACCCAAATCGTTGTCTCAATGCTATCTCGCTCCCCCTTGCATGTATAAATGTTTACAACGGACATTCTATTCACACACATCTCGCACTTATATTTTGCTGCGCAATAAAATTATTAACAATGTATTTGGTCATCGCTTTGAGTTTTGTGTCGATGACTTTTATTGCGCAGCAAAATACAAATGTGAGTTGTGTGTGAATATAGAATGTCCATTGTAAACATTTATAGATGCAAGGGTGAGCGTGATAGCATGAGACAACGACTTGTCATTTGCCAAGCACGATTTGGGTGAAAGAGATAGCAAATTTTTCACAGCAAATGATATAGAGCATTTAGTGGTGTTCGAGAATTGAGAAAAAAAATGTTTTTTTCTTTCACTTTTTGTGCTCTATAACGAGTCTCCGAGAGTTTCATATAATCTCGCCTTGCAATAGCCAAATGACGCCTATTGATTCAATCACGATTGGTATTCGCTTACTATTCAATAGGCATCACATAGCAAGTTTATATGAAACTCTCGGAGACCGGTATAGAGCACTCAAACAATGAAAAAAGTCCAGATCGTGATTTAGATGATATGGAATGCGATTTTTTTCATTCTGATTTCACCAGGTGATACAGAAAATTGGGTAGTATTTGTAATAAAAATAAAACGTGGATACGTGTAGTAAATACATCGAATAAAATAGAAAAAATAAACACGGTCTTGAATAAAACTGACAAAATAAATGATTACTACATATATAAAGCAACATCAAATGAATCAGGTTTACATAAAAATTCAAATGAACGAAATACTGAATTAAAAAAAATATTGATACATAATATTCCGACACACATTGCTAAAAAATTAATACCATTATGTCAAGAATTTTCCGAAATATTTCATTTACCGGGGGATAAACAAACATTAAACAATTTCTATACACAATCACTAAACATAAGGGACAACAATGGTGTATACGTTAAAAATTACAGACTACCGCAAACACAAAAAACCGAAATAAACAAGCAAGTAACAGAATTATTGAAAAACGATTTAATTGAACTAAGCAAATCAAACTATAACAGTCCATTGATTTTGGTTCCAAAAAAGACGAATACAAACGAAAAGAAGTGGAGAATGTGCATTGACTATCGACTATTAAATAAAAAATTGATACCAGACAAATTCCCACTTGCACGCATCGACGAAATACATGACAATCTGGGCAATGCCAAATATTTCTCTATAATGGATCTGAATGCGGGATACCACCAAATCCCACTTGACGAAAAATCACGTCCGTATACAGCATTCAGTACGGACAATAATTTCTACCAATGGAAAGTACTTCCATTCGGTATAAACGTGGCACCATCATCATTTCATATAACTTATGCGCTCTATACATTTACATTGCGACGTCACGAATTTGGCACACTGCTTCCTCTGACGGCTGTCGTGTGAAATATAGATTCGTGCAACATAAAGAACTTTTAGTTTAGCATCGATCTGTTGTTTTATTTTTTTATTGGATTTTGTTTTATTTAATATTTTATAATTATTCTTTTATATGGATAATAAATATTTTTTTATGTAATAATAATAATTATAAAATATAGAATATAATAAAATACAATAAAAAATAAAACGTAACAAGTTATACTCATACTCATGAAAAGAATTTAATGCTTTGTATTTTAAGTTCCTTTCGGTGGAGTCACCCAAACCCACCAAATGTGTCTTGCACTTGTTGTTGTGTCATAACTGTCATTGTGTCGACCGGTGTCGAACAAAAAAAAATTAAGCGTCAAATATAAACCGATATAAACAAAACTTAAAATCATGAGCCGCAAATACACAGTGGAAAAGATATTAAAAAAACGTGTCGATAAAGGCCAAAAGGTAAGTATTTATTATTCAAACTAAAACGTGATTATTTTAAAAAGTGTAATTTGAAAATTGATTTGTTTGAAAAGTGATTGCGTAAAAGTGAAAATATTTAATTTTAACTTGATGAAACATGTATTTACGTGTAACACAAATCAAAATTCTAACCACAAAATCTGAATTTATTGAAAGGTTTTTTACTTCCTTAAATGGGCTGGCTATACTCGTCCATCTTGGGTTCCAGCTGAGAATATGTTTTGCGACGATTTTTTGCGTGAATTTGAAAGACCGATTATAAAAGGTACTTCTGTTATAATTGCTTCTATTCACATTTGACATACACTATATTTCAATTTAATTTCTTTGGTATTATAGATGCCAAGCGACAAGGAAATCAAATTTTTTATTTGGTTGACATTGAAGGAAAAGAGGGAGAAAAATTTGCAAGTGACGATTTGGAAGATCATATCAAAATCGAATGGTTGGAAACTAAAATCGAATGGGTGCAAAATGATGAGCCTGATAACAATCATGACGACGATGAATATGAAATTCGCATTTGTATTGGAAATGCAGAGCAAATTCTCTGTAAGTTCATAGTTCTTTGTGATGTTTTTTATTTCAAAAGTACATACGAACAATCATATATATATAATACTATAAAATTTATTTCAGACGTCACAAATGCTAATGGTTCACTCCAGTATTGGATTCGTTTTGCAAATGGAAATTGCAAATTCGTATCAGCTGCCGAATGCCGCGTCAAATTTCCCGAACTTGTACTACAGTACTTAGAAGAAAACCTAGTTTGAATTGACAATCTTCTTTCGAATTGATTTACGATGAACTGTTCAATAAAATTCCGAGCAATCTTAATAAAGAATATTTTGATTTATTGAAATTGTTTCAATTCAGTAGTTTAATGCATACATAAATGAACCTCTTATTAATTAGATATTGCATAACAAATATTTTCAAAATTCAATCCGAAAAAATTCCTAAATCTAAATTTTAATGATTGTATGTTTTGAACACAGTGCTGAAATCCAAGTAGAAAAAAAGGAAAAAGGTAATTCATTGCCCATAAAAGTGTAATAATTTGTGATATGCCGACCGCATTTGTTTTGTGTGAATTTTGAACGTTGCCATTTTTGAAATATATGTTCCTTTAATTTTAATGTATTCCTCAACCACAAAACGAATGAGGTATATTTTGTGGTCACAATGATTTGTAAAATCAGTTTGGCAATATAACTCTTCTACATTCAGTCCATCCAAAATTTCGTGGTAAACGACATTAAAATTTATCGTTCCTCGCAGTAATTGAATTTTTATAAAACGCTCCGCTTGTTTACATATGCTAAATGTACTTTGGCAGGGTTTTTGTTTGTGAGTTGAGCTAAGAAAAACACTCTGAACCTTTTGTGTATTTTCAGAAAAAATTAATTTACATGGATTACACTTGAACTGAGGTGCCATAATTATTCTCCTCTCAATTATATTGGCAATTTGAGCTATTGTGAGATCGCTTAAATCATCAACTAAATGCTTTGTACGCTCAAACTCTTCGATTTTTGCCAATTTTTCATAAAGTTGTTCAATTTCTTCTTCCGAAATATTGTGCCAGTCAGTGCGAGATCTGAAGCCTGTTACGGTCGAACGGCGTGATGTAACGTGTAGTAAATTCGAATATGGGTTGATAATTGAGTCTGGATTTAAAATGCGACAGTTTGAATGTTTGGAGTAAATTACAGTTGAATTGGCCATAAGTTTTCGTAAAATTGGAGAAAATTGATAGCTACTGGGATTATCATTGAAACCTAAAAAATTTAAATAAACAAATGAAGTGTTATAATTGCTCGTACAATAATCTTAATAAACATACCTAAAACACTTCGTGTTTTTCCAAATAAAATTTCGAGGTGATCTTGACTTAATGCATATGTTGGGACAGTCGACAATAATTGTAGGTTCTCAATATATTCTTGGTATATTGCTTCCATGGAGGCCATGTCGATGATGAATCCAATAAAACCCGTATTATTTACAGAACGGCAAACGTCTTTCATCATACCGTTAGCATCAACCAATTTCAATTGTTTAATATAATTTGTGGCGTATTCAAAAAATTCAAAAAATTCAGCACGGTTTTCCTTGTCCAAAGCCCGTTTGAACACGTTTGAGTTCTCTTTGTCTTTGGTGTTGAATATATCAAATAATCGATCAAATACTCGAATGAATTTTATGGTTGGTGCAGCATGTTCAAACTCTGGATATCCATTTTCCATTAGATATTGCATCGATTCAGCTGTTGAGTTACTTAATGTTTCAACGGCAATATCAACTTTCATGATCTTTTGCCACCAATTTATGTGTTGCTGTGTCATTTTATGTGTTAAGGAAAAACCACGCTCAGTACTAAACCGAACGAGTTCGATGAAATATTCCCATTTAATTTCACCACCTTCTGAGTCAATGAGAAGACCTTTTGTTGCGATAGTTCCTCTAATAAGTTTTTCCATATGACAACTATCGAAAATAATTTGAACTTTGTGATCGGCGATTTTAAAACTGGGATCAAATGTGGGAGAATATACGTTCAAATTGGCGCCGAGTGACCTACACATTGTTTTGTTTGCAGAAAAACCATCAAAAGTCACATTTACAACGGTCACACCAACATTAAGAAGAGCTTCAATAATTTTTGATATCATCAATGTCTTTTGTTCTCCAGTTAGTGTACGAATAAATGCATAGGCCAGCGGTAGCTGAAATGAATCATTAATTGAACTTGCCATATATACTAGTACTTGATTTGCAACTTTTCGTTCATCAACGGAGTCTACATTCAAATCGATTAAATTGCCACCATCCTCATAGCCAATGAATTTTTTTGTTTTGCTGTCAAATGTAATGGCTCTACGTATATTCATTTCGTCGAACAAGATTGCCACAGCAAGGCATTTGCCTTCAATGGCTTTTTCTTGAACCTTCTTTCTCAATATTTCAATTGAATGTTCTATTAACCCAGGTGAACAATTCAAATCTGAGTTGGCGTGCCAAGCAATTATTGTACCAGGATGAGGTAAATGCTTGTCGAACGTATTTCGAATTAAACTGTATGCTGCCGGACTTCGTGAATGCATCGCAATACAAAACTGTCGCACTTTTTCGGGGTATTTTTGACCAGATTTGACACCACTAAGTAAACATTTAATTATTTCTTGTTGCTGTGTTAACTAGAAGCAATGAAATAAATATATGAAAAATTGGTCGGTTGAAAGAAACGTTGGACATTTTTGCATTAACAAATATATTACTTCTGATTCTCCATCGGTTAAGTTGATATTTTCTGTTTCATGGTTCGCTTTAGATTTCAATTCTTTAACTTCAATTTTCAGAGCCTTTATAGTTGCTGCATTATTACAGGTTGTTTCCTTTAAGCGTGCATTTTCCATTTCAAGTAGACTTATTTTTTCAATTAACTTTCCATTTTTCACTGAAAATCCACATTTGAGCAAAGTGATTTGCTGTTGCAGCCCCGAGACTTCAGCTTTGAAGGAGTCACATCGATCACAATCATTTTGAGAAATAGCCGCTGCATTTGTGACTTTAATGGTATATTCAGTATTATCGGTCGACTCATGGTTACCAATTAATTCCACAACTAATTCGTTAGTTTCATTATTGAACACTGTTGGAAATATATTTTTTTTCAAATAGTATTTCAAACCATCTTTTGAAATTGTGTAATCATCGTCTCTGAAGTGCAATATGCAAATGAATGAACTATTGCTACAATCTTGGTTCTTTAGTGCAGTATCCCAAATTTTTTCACTGCCTTTTGGAGTTCTAAATTCGTTAAAATAATTGAAATATACAATTTATCTAGAATAAATGACACCGAAATTAAACAGAATTTACCTAAACATATGAACATTTTCTCCATTGACGCCTTTGAAATATTTGCAAGTTTTAATTTTACAGTACTTCATGATGAAACTTTTTGTCAATAATCGCAACGTTGAAAAACGACCGTTCATGTTCAATTAATAATGAGAACTGAAGAAGAAGCATAGCATACTTTACCAATTTATGGCGCCAAATCGCATGTCTAACGATTACGCGTCAAATAGCTGTTCACACCACACAATTGAGATAGGTCAAGATCAACAACAACACAAATATTTATTTAATCTCGATTTATTTGTTATTGCTATGATAATCATTTCCAAAATGTATACTATATCAAATATTTACTTAATCAGAATTAATCAGAACGAGATTTACAAAGAACAAAATGAATCAAATGAATAAGTATTGTAAGGCATTGTGAGAAAACACATGGGCACTATTGCTCTTCTAAATCTTCCTCGATGTGCTCGTCCAAGTGCTCGTTGTACTTCATTTTGCCAAAATCGGCCGAACCATCAAAATATCCAGCAAATAAATTCTTGTCGTCGAAATCGTTTTGAACCACGTTCATCATTTCATCAGATTCGTGACCACCATTTGCACTTTGTGCGATCTTTTTTTGCTCTTGAGCTCTATCAGCTTTTGCGATTGTTTGAAGTATGAATGTTGCTGTCATGGAACGTCGACGATACACCTTTGCAGGTCGATTCAATTTCATTGGTGGTTCGTCAATTTTATGTACATGAGATTGACGCAATGGAATCAAATCGGGAATCTTTCGAACACGGAGATCCAATGGTGCTTTATCGTTCAACACAGTTTGAATCGGCGCCAATGGTGTCCGAAGCGAATATTCATCAGGAATATCCATATCCAAGATTGCATTGTGATGGTTTTTACTTGAATCGGGTGCATTTGATGTGGTTGGAACCGGTGCCAAGGGTATTCCAAGCGAATTTTCGGCTGGAATATCCATATCCATGATTGCGTGTTGATGGTTCTTACGTGAATCGGATGCAGTTGGTATCGGCAAATTCTCGATCAACATTCCATTACGAGTACCATCGTTTTCATTGTTTGTTTCCAAATCGCTTTCCGATGAACCATCATAAACCAGTGTTGATAATTCGTGAACAACTGGTATCGGGTCGATATACACGGATTTGCGTCGAAGAAAAGGTGTACTGTTTACCTTTTTGAAAATTGATTTTGGACCAGAATACGATTTCCGACGTAAATCGATTTGCTTTGGCTTGTTTTTTGCTAATGCGTCCAATATCGGGTTAGCAAAAATACGAACACGTGCTTTTCCCGAGCCGGTGCGATTTGCCTGTTTTTTCTGCATAACTGAGACATGAAAAAAATGGTTTGTTTAAAACACTCGATTTGTTATAGCATTCCAATAAGAAAGTGACCTATGATTTTTATTTGTCGATTGGATTTTATCAATATATGAACAAATCAGTTTAAATTAAAAAGTACATACCAACTCGTTGTGTTGACACAGATTGTTTATTTTGCTTTTTGCCGCGACGATTCTGAACCAAAGAATTATTATTTTTGGTGTCAGTTCCACTACGAGTACGAACCATATTGAATGATTCTCACTGTATCTTTATTTTCGTTTGTTTATTGAAAATTTATTGGAGTATCTAAATGTTCAATACAAGAATCAACGCTGTTCCAAATTGTTCAGAACAATCGCTTTGGATATATGTAATACGAAGTCAATACGGTCAATCGGCTACTAGATTGAAATGTCATTTCAAATTTAAAAGTATAGCAAGGCCGAAGCTGCTCCAATTCACACAATGCAATCATATTTACAATTGTATGGTTTTTGATGGAGCCGGTTCGCTTCGATACGCATCAAGCGCATGCGATAGTTATTTATTATTTATTGCAAAGAAAAAAATTATATTTGTATCAGAATCGAAACAGATATTAGTACACAACAAATTGGATTAAAATTTGTTAGAAAATTTAAATAACTTATTTTTTAAACAAAGAAAAATTTATTTAGCAAATGCAAATATGCAGAAGACTTTTTTTACTAAAAAGTCTTTTTATATAAAGCACTTGAAAGCACTTTAGTTCTCCCAACACATGATAGACGGCTACTCGGAGCTGTCAAATGCGATGCATAACTGATATGCATCATTTTCACGTATGATGTCTTTGGCCTTTTCACATTTAAATCCAGAGCGAGTATTAATTTATATGGATGATTTAATCGTAATCGGATACTCAGAAAAATTACATCTTGAAAATTTAAAACTGGTCTTTGAAACTTGCCGCAAATTTAATCTGAAATTAAACCCAGAAAAATGCAAATTTTTCCGAACAGAAGTCACATTCTTGGGCCATAAATGCACTAGAGATGGACTTCTACCCGACATAAACAAAATAAAAGCAGTAAAAAATTATACAGTACCGAACGACAAAGACGCAGTTAAAAGATTCGTTGCTTTCGTAAATTATTACAGGAGATTTATACCGAATTTCGCAGAAATTGCAAGACCTTTGACATACCTAACAAAAAAAAGAGTTGACTTTATATGGACTGATGAATGTCAAAATAATTTCGAATTATTAAAAAACGCCATAATGAGTCCAAAAATTCTAAAATATCCAGATTTCACAAAGCCATTCAAAGTAATAGTTGACGCAAGTAAATACGCATGTGGCGGTGTACTGACACAAGAGTACAACGGAATAGATCACCCAATAAATTTTATATCAAAAACATTTAAAAAGGGCGAAATAAACAAATCAACAATAGAAAAAGAATTAATTGCAATACATTATGCAATCATTACTTTCAGACCATACCTATACGGTACCAAATTTACAGTACTATCCGATCATAAGCCATTAATATATCTATATAATTTGAAAAACCCAGCATCAAAATTAACACGAATAAGACTTGAACTTGAGGAATATGAATTCGATGTACAATACATAAAAGGAAAAGATAACATAATCGCTGACGCTTTATCAAGAATATCGATTAATGAAATAAAAGAAATCACACAAAACGAACAGCATATTTTAGCAATAACAAGAAGTATGACTAAAAACATCCAAAAACAAGAGTCAAACGAACAAATAAATATCGCTAAACCAAAAGTAATGGAAGAGCTCACCGCTACTTTTGTAAAGCACATCCCGAGACTACGAACAACAACATTAGAATTTAAAGAACGAAAAGCATCGAAAATCGAAATAAGTGCATCAGAAAAACATAAAATAATATTTAAAATATCTCTAGAGACTAAAAAAAGTGAAATAATGACCCTAAAGTTATTACTTTCAAAAATAGATGAAAAAGCGCAAGAATATAATAAAGAAAAATTACAATGGCCAATAAACGATAAAATATTTGAAATATGCACTATAAATGAATTAAAAACGCGGGTGAAAAATACTTAAAATATACACAAATACTACTAATACCGACACCTGAATTAATAACCGATAATAACATAAAAACAAATATATTACAAAAATTCCACAATGATCCAATATTCGGGGGACATACTGGACAGAAAAAACTCTATTCGAAAATTCGAGAACGATATTTCTGGAAAAACATGAGCAAAGACGTCGCAAAATTTGTACGTAAATGTGAGACATGTCAAAGAACAAAAGTTCTACAAAAAACAAAGGAACCAATGACATTAACGAAAACACCATTAAAACCATTCGATTGTGTACAGATCGATACGGTGGGTAAATTACCTAAAACAGCAAATGAAAATGAATACGCAGTCACTATCATATGTGACATGACGAAATATCTGGTAACAATTCCAATCAAGAACAAAAGCGCACGTGAAGTCGCGAAGGCAATAACAAATAATTTTATTCTAATATATGGTCCAATGAAGGAAATACGCACGGATTTGGGCACTGAATATCGAAATGAACTAATACAAGAAATTTGCAAAATCTTAAATATTGAACAAAATTTCACAACAGCATATCATCACCAATCGGTGGGAACGATAGAACGTAGCCACAGAACGTTAAACGAATTCATTCGCGCATACATAGATGAAAATATCCAAAATTGGGACACATACTTGGAATACTTTCAATTCTGCTACAATATAACAAAAAATGAATCAAATGGAAATCAATTCAGCCCATTTGAATTGGTCTTTGGACGAAAACCAACACTACCATATGACATACTTAACGGACAAATAGATCCACTTTATAACATAGATAACTATGCGAGGGAATTGAAATACAGACTACAAAAAGCACATAATCAAACAATAAAAATATTAGAAAAAATGAAAATAAAAAATAAAACATATTACGATAAAAATATTAATCCATTAAATATTAAGAAGGGGGATTTTGTATTTTTGACTAAAGAACCATATAATAAACATTCAAAATTAAGAACAGGGCCTTTTGAAATTCTAGACATCAATGAGCCGAATGTGACAATCAATATGAACAATAAAAAATACACGGTACACAAAAACAGATTAACAAAAACTAACACATAAAAAAAAACAAACAAATATATCTTCATATTTTTTTTTCTATATACTCAATATTTTTTTTATAATAAACTTTTTATACTCATTATATCATTTTATAATATTTTTTTTATATATATATTCAAAGCAAAAAAAAAACAACAAAAAAAAATATACATTGAAAATGGTGCATTTATTTGAAAATTACACGCTCATTTAAAAAAAGGGAAGTAGAGTAGCTAACTATTTCAATTTGTTTATCGCGTATAATTAATTCATTTAAAAAGGGAGGTATAGCGTAAGTTAACCACATACAATCATA
>NW_022198827.1:0-2395 GCF_009176525.2 Contarinia nasturtii
AAAAAAAACAGAAAAAAATTAATTAAGGCTCCCGTCAGTGAATCTATCGTCGAAAACCCAATTGATTTTACTATTTTAGAGGCCGTTGGTTTGGTTCCAAAAGTCGAAACAAGAGAGAAAAATATGATCAACTGGTGTTTAATACATGAACCGAATTTTGGAAAATTGAATTAATATCGTCTAATATATTGTGCATCAAATACTTGTTAAAAGTAAATTTTGAAACACTCTCTTTAAAATGTTTGAAAAAAAATTGTTTAATTTTAAAAATGTATTTTATACAACCACTACAGAAACGATGCCATTCTTATCTTTGCTTATCTTCAAGGAATCTTATAAAACAACATCTGACAACATCCACCACTTAATGCCAAACGTTAGTTTTGGGTCGATTTGAATTTCTCACCGAAACAACATGGGCGATTAGGAATTTTTTTAATGATTTGCCCACTTCCTTGATCACTTCAATCGTAATCGGCTTTATGACTTCAACCTGATTAACACTTGTTTCAATTGGCAAAACTCTTTGAATAGGCGCTTCCTTTTCATCCAAATTTGATGCCAATGTAGTTTCATCATTTAAGACGATCTGTAGATTTGCCAAAATATCATTTTTCACAATCGCCTGCTGTTGTGCTTTGATCATTGATTCACTATCAATCGATGTCGATAAAGTATCTTCCAATGTAAGATTGATGATAGCACCTGATTCTCTGGTGTTCTTCGAATCATTTAACGACGATTCGTCTATTTTGTCATTATTTTGAAGACGAGAACCACTGCTGATAGCATTAAAATCCAATTCTTGCGTTGGGTCGGTGCTTTGAAAATCGATAACGCTTGAACATGTGCCAACTGGGAAATCATATTGTTGGTTTTCTTGATCCAATTGGCTGACATTCATGTTGGCGCCAGCTTTAACTTCGGCCGATAAGTAATCTGTTGATATGGCTTTCTCGTGATTTGGCAATATTATGATTGAAAAATTTTCACACCCAATATTACTTTGTATAAGTTCTACTGGATTTTCACAATTCGAAACAACATTTTTGTTTTTCAAATCAGCATCAATACCTAATATGAAAATGCAAAATAGGCCAATTCTCATCTATTTATAATGAAATATATAAAGCTCTTTTCAAACCTACCGTCGTCCCCGACATTGATGTATTCATTGGATACGGTGCTTAAATTATCAGTTCCCATTGATAAGTCATACGTATATTGAATTTTTGTGAACGAATTCTCTTCCGCACACGAATGATGTGTAGCTTCACGCGAATCATCGACCATTTTATTATCTATTAATAAGGAAAACATTGATAGGTGATTGTTTTTGGAATGGATCCATGAGTCTACTGAAATATGTTTCAAATAATATGTACTCACCACTCTGTGGTTCCATTTGACTGTTCGATCCATTGATATTTTGTTCTTGTTGATGACATTCTGATGGCTTGGATGGCTGGGTATTACTTGAATTGCACTTAGTGACCAATTCAAATTTGCCCGTTTCAGTTCGATGAAGAATAAACTCTTTCGGAATGTTGTTCGTTTTGACGTTACATTGTCTCTTCTTCGTATCTTCTAATTCGATTTTATGAATACCATTCAAATGCCGTTTTAAGTTGCTTATTCCTCGTGATGTATTTGAGCATATTGGGCAAATACATGTTTCTCGAATCACTTTCGGTTTTTCATCCTTCTTTGCTTTGGCTTCTTTTACTAGAAACAACGGGAAACAACAAATTTTATGAAAAACGTGATACAACAACGCACAACAATGGTGATCGATGGTGATATATTTTTATCGTTTATCGTGCTTGAGTGATTGTATTTGTGGCAAACTCAAAGTGATTTTGTGTATATCACGTAAATGAGTCTTCATTCCATCAGACGCAATGCATTCGATAGAACATTTTGAGATTGGACATACATATCTGGTTACGAATTTTTCATGGTACAATTTCTCATGTTTCCTTAAACTCTTCAATGATTTGAAAAATCTTGGTTTGCGGCATTCGCATTTAAATAACTGAATGTATCAGACAAAAACAAAACATTTTATCAAAAAAGCACGTCAAAAACTAATAACATTCGATAACATTTGTATAAATTACCTGTTCCTCGCCGATTTGTTTATCTTCCATTTCTAATGATCTTTATTTTCACTGATTTTCACTGATTTTCACTGATTTTTTGTACGTTTCCATAAAAGTATTCGCATTAGTTCTCATGTGTATTGTATCTGCGTGCATCTGTCAAATCTGTCAAAATGAAATCTTTAAGAGTAGCGAAAGGTTGTTAAGCATGCTTTGCGACGCTTTGTGAGGTTATGTTATTCGAATGACTCATGGAACCGCATTGAATACGATTGAATATAATGTTGGATCCA
>NW_022198828.1:0-5617 GCF_009176525.2 Contarinia nasturtii
TATATCTTTATTTTTCTTGAACAAATCGAGGCATTCTTGCTTCACATTTTCATTTTCCTTGTCTAAAAGTGATTCAAAACAATCATTTAAAAAAATGTTACACGATAAATAAATCCAATTCATCGAAAATACCTTCATTCTCTTCTTGTTGTACCGGAATTGCATCTTTTTTTTCAAGTTCCAACTTTAACACTTCATGTCGTTCATTCAATGATTTTAGCTGCAATTCAAGATTTGAAATGCGCTCTTTGAGTTGAATCGTCTCGATTTTGAGCTTGTCATTGATTGTTTGTAGTTGTACATTTGAATTAGCGTGATCTACATGTGAATTCGATTTATCATTCAATTCGATATCCGAAACAGTTGACACATCATCCAAGCTATTCGGCGGATCATTGTGCGAGTTATAATGGCGAGCAAAATTGTTTACAGAAAATGTGCGCTTTCCATTCACGTTGTTGACAAATGATGAAAGTTTTTGTTTCGAATTGCATTTTGGACAAATAATTATACATTGTAGCCCTGATGGACTTTGGTTCATAGCGACGTTTTCTTCGCTGAATATCATGCATACCTAAATTGAAATACGTTAAAGTATTTTATTTATTTTCCGCGTTTTCTTGTAATAAATAACGACGTACCTTTGCTTTTACTTGTGCGATTACTTTTTCTTTCATATCTTCTTGGTTTTCGCCAATCGTTTCAATAACCGATTGTCGATTCAAATGAGTTGCGATCTCAATCATCATCGATTTCATGCCCGGTGTAAAGAAATCAACCGACTTTAATTCGGGGAATCGTGCAATAGTGTCCGTATGCAATTTTATTTTCAAAAAATCGGCCTCCAAATTTGAAACCTTTTTTGCGGTCTTTACCGTGGCTACAGACAATTTCGTTCGATAGCCCATTGCAGTGAATACAGACTTGACTTGAATTAAATCCTCAGCGTGCTCATCCATTTCCTTTTCGATATCGCTCCAAAACATTGGGAATTGACTACGAGCAATAAAATTCCGAAAATAAATTCATAGCAAAACTCTAGCAAAATGAGCAGAATTTTTTTTTCTGCTTTTTCTGCTTTTTCTGTTCTTTTACTCATTAAATATAGACCGAGTAAGTAAAAAAATACTAAATATGTGTGTTGTGTATTGCTTGTGTAATATACGTATTCACCACCAAAATGTTCAATGAAAAAAATATACAATGAATTTACCGTTCTCAGTACAAACACATTCATACATTGTCACATAGCGCACTCACACGTTTGTTTTCTTGCCTTATATACGGCGCTCACACAAATGGTGTACTATTGAACGAATGCAATGTTTACTAAGGTACGCATACCGCATACGTTTACAAGTACGAGGAAATGAATGAATGAACGAGCGAGTGAGTACAGTATATGTGTAAATGTATATGGTTTACGCGTTTTACATATTCAATTTTCAAAAAATAGGCATACATGGATTGAAACGAATATTTTGCATAAAGTTGAAGATTGAATTTACATGAACACTTTTTTATTTTACGTCAACAAAGAATATGTTCGTCAATTAAACATAAATCATATACTAGAATCACAATAATTCAAAAAAATGTTGGACAGACAAATGAAATGAATTGCAAGTCTTCCGATGACTTTATCTCAATATATAAATGATTTGAATTGTATTTATTTTCTCTTTTTATTGGAAACAAATTCTTTATATGCTATTGTAATTGAAAATGTCACTGTACACAATATCATCAAATTAAATTCGAATCTGTCTTAATTTTTTTTCTTCACTCACAACTTACCTTGACATTTTTGAAATATTTCTCTTTTAATAATATGAAAACAAAAAAATGCACTGAATAAATTTCAAAATATTATTGTTAGAGACAATCTGGACAAAGCGACAAGTTCTCTGGACAAAGCGAACAACAAACTAAATTTGAATATAGCACACAGAAGACATCAAGTGTCTAACAGAAATAAATACATATAATGTGTGCGCTCTGTGATGCTATTCAAACTGAAATATAACAGTAGTTGTATGACCATTTATGGTAATGTTGTGTGTATGAAACAATTGACAACATTCGCCAAACATATATGATGATATTTTGTTTTTTGACTCTTTTGAAATAGAGTTTTGCCGTTACAAGACAGAAAAAATAGATAAATTGGAATAAGACAACAATATGAACATTTTCATTTGTAAAGTTACACAGATTTATTGATTGACAATATTTTCTCTTCGGTTCTTATCAAATTTCGACAATGTTAAGGTTTCAAAATATTTTTCCTTTCGAGCCTTTTGTGCTTTTATAATATCAGCCGCGGTTCCGAGTATTCTTTCTGCGCCATCATTGATTGCAATCATAGACTGTTCGATAACTTTTTTTATGATTTTATAAGACGAAACATATTCCCATGTCATAGCATCTTGATTGAGAAAGTCAGGTGTTTTTTCTAATAGCTTAAATAAGAAAAATGACCTCGAAGAAACAAAATCCTCCAAATCCAAGTTGACAAATTCGGTATCATCTTCCATCGTAAATGATAACGAAGACCTATCACGATCTGTTAAATTCTCTTGAATACGATATCGCATTTTATTCTTAGTTGCTGGTGTTACGTTATTTGAAAACAATGAAAGCGTGATGAGCTCACCGCCTAGGTACCATAAATGCGATTTAAAACTATCGATTGCGGCTTCGGCAATTTCACTGTCATACTCTTTATAGAGATGCAGTTCTTTCATGAAATTGAAATCATTATAGGGAGCATCAAAAATATTTCGTACTCGGTTCCAATATTTGACATATATGCAGCATAGGAAAATGCATACTCTTTTCAAACGATTAACCGTTTCATGTGTTAAATTTAATTCCTCTCTTAAAAGATACATTTTGCCAATTAAGAGTGCCCTTGCCATCCATCGCGCCTTTCCGATCGCACCTGGAACTCGAATAGTTTTGGTAGTTTGAACACCTAACAATTTTAGGCAAATGTCATTAATTTCTTTGTAGTCATCTCTCAGGTCTGAATTTTGTGCATCATTACTAAGTTGAACAGTAGCTTGGGTTTTCAATGCTAGGATTAAAGGTGAATGTTCCCAATCTACATCTAAAGGTTGATATGCATTTCTGTTTATACGCGCCCATTCAGTTTTTATTTGATTGGATTCTTCAAATCCAAATTCTGGTGCATCACTATCGCCCAATATTGTTGTACACACTTTTCTCAAAATGATTTCGTGTATGTGGTGTCGGCAATATAGACGTAAGAGCTCCTTTCCTATTTGAGCTTCAAATTTTATACATACACCCCCAAGATGACCACTGTTTGTATTTGTCAGGTCACATACAAGGCCAATCAAACGCGCAAATAAATTAAAATCTATGGCGGCACCAAATAATTTTTCACTTAATTTATCTGCTGTTTCGTTTTCAATGGTACTTATTTTAAGTCCGTAGTGAGACCCTTCACTATACAAAACAATCGCCAACCGTTTTTCATTTGGTAAATGAGCTGCATTAATTTGATTATAGGTTTTAGTATCAAATAGCATGACTAATTTTGACTTATTATTTTTTATTTTCTCGAACATACTTTCAATGCGAGCGCAACGAATTTTAGTTGCATTTGAATGAAACGTTGAAATTCCAGTGCAATATTGGCTGGGGTCTTGATCAAATTCTTCAATGAATGCTCTTGAAACTTGTTGCATTTGCCTAAAACTCAATCCTGCACTGTCCATCTTTTCAATTGTTGTTTGTTTTAATCTCTTTTTTGGTAACGACTCTTCATCACAAGATGAAGGACTATAATCAGCGTCAGAATCATCACGTTCATTCGAACTATCATAATCGTTACTTATAGATATTTCCATATTCTCTTCCTGTTGATAATCAGCTGCATCACTATTATTAAGTTCACTTAAATTCATATCGGAAATATTTAGAATTCGAACATTTCTTTGATCGTCCAAGAATAACTTTTTGTTTTCACACAAATTCTCCTCAGCGCTTTGATTCGCTATATCAAACAATTTACTGTTCTTTGTTAGAAAATCATTTTCTTTTTTCACTTGAAGAAATGTGCTTCTTCTTCGACTATATAATATAGATTTGAAATTCGTTATTAGATTTTTTACTTTTAATCTAATACTATTCGTGGTCCTTACTGGAATTCCAGCCTCATTCCATATATTTTTGAGGGAATTTACAACACATGTAACTTTTTCAGTATCATTTTTGTATGATTTCCATTCATTACAATAAAATTTTAAAACATTTAAACCGGTTGGTAATTGCCCTTCAAAGGAATTAATACAGTCACCGATTAAATACTGATAACTCAAGTCCTTTGGACCAAGACTCTATGAATAGATAATACGATATATAAAAAAATAATTATTTATTACTGTCATACTAAGCTGAGAAGAATATAAATGTACTCCCTTACTTTTCTTGGATCGTGCCACGAACATGAGGGCAAAGAATATTGTGCCATCTTAACTTTTGTTTCATATATATTTCATATGCTGTCGGAAATTCGACGAATTTATTTATTAAAACTTTGATTCAATTAAATACAGAGTGAACTATAAAAATGCTAGTTTCACAGGCCTAATTGTCATGATTAAATAGTTGAAGAAGATTATGATCAAAGCATCAGCAGGCGCTGATTCATTTATTCGCCGGTTTTGTTGTCAGTAAATGCTTCTTAAACTTGTCGAAAATTGAAAATTAATTCCATTCGTTAAGTCAACATTGACAAAAAAGTGTCAGTTTGAATTTGTTCTTTCAAATGGCTAAAAGCAAAGTCACAATGAGCCAGGACGACTTACAAGAAGCTAATTACGCTGCAAGTGATGGATTCACCGAGATGCAAAAAGATATTCATGATCTTCAGCTTAAAATCCAAAACTTGACGCTATCAATGAACAAACGAAAACGACGAACTAAAGCTATTGATTCTGATGAAAGCGATGTAGACGAAGACGACATTTTTCCACTGAAAAGCGTCAAACAGTTATCGGTTTTCGAAAAACGGTTGAAGAAGGATAAAGTATTCCGCAAACGTTTGGTAATTTTTCCAAAAAATGATTAAAATATATTATTATTTTAAATTAATATACATATTTTACATTAGATTAAGTCGATGTTGAAAATCGGCGGTAAGCCAAAAAGCGAAAATTATAAAAAAGTTGCCGAATATACATTGAAATTCTGCTTTGATCACAAACTTCTGCAATTATTTTCTTTCACTGGCATTTCGAAAAATAAAAACGTGCCCGCACGAATGGCATTCTCTCGCTATCCATCAATTATACGGTTCATTTTCAAAATTATCTACCGATTGGACAACACTTATAGTGCTCTTAAACATGAAAACTATCTACAAAATTACTTCAAACATGTGCGTGAAAAGGGAGTGAAACGACGACGCACGTATGAATCTGATGAAGAGGTCGAAGTCCAAGGCGGTCATTTTATCAGAAAAAAAATCATTTCATACAATAGACGACATTCAAACTAAACACTTCTCTCACTTATTTTGATTGTTATTTTCATTTTAAGTTCAACTTTATGTCAAACGATTGAACAATAAAGAACGAAGTAAACA
>NW_022198829.1:0-5217 GCF_009176525.2 Contarinia nasturtii
ATATATATACAGTTATAACGCAGCAATACTTCAATAAACTGAACCACTCAAAATATCAAACTCAATCATCTTTCATATACACTGTATATTGTCCTATTTCATTTCAAATGTTTCGCGTTTAATTAACCTTTTTTTATTCACTGAGTATTAATTCGCGAACATATTTGAATAGAAATTCGATTATCAACTAGTCTAATGTATATTTCAGATGCATTACACGTTAAGAGTATAAAAGTCAATAAGCAGATCTGTAAAGTTATCACTTTTAAGCTATTTTATCTATTGAAAGACTTTTTTCTACAAAAGTTGAAAAATGATTTTTTTTTGTGGTTTGGCTTTGGCCTTAATGCCTTTTGTAAGTATCGTTCGAAGTTTTTTTCTCAATATCTTCAAGAATTTATTTTTTTTCTATTTTTCCATTCAAACACAAAACGTCTCTCTGCATTAAATTAGATAATCGAATGTGAAGGAGGGAATTTGATTGGAACCGCAAAACATCCAATCATCGAGGCCAGTGCAAACCAATCAGAACTGCCAAATCATATACTGGAAGATATTCTCTACAAAGCTGGTTTTGAAGCAGCGAAGAAAGCAGCACAAATAAAAATAAGATCCCGTGGAGCAATCAATAGAATATTTGAAGATAACATAATAATTATCAAGCCATATCCACACGAGAAACACGAAGAAATCATTGAGTTTGATCAAAAAGACGAACATTTTCTTAAAATTCAGGATTATGGCAAACTGATGAGACTTTTTCATCATTTTGGTGAACATGTCAGGAGAATTCATATATATTACTATTATATGGATGATGATATGCGTCGTGATATCAACGAAAATATCATCAAAAAATATGCAAACCAATTGACTGAGCTTGAAATTTACACGCCTCAGGTTTGGTCAGAGTCACAAAATGAACGAATTTGGCAAGAAATTTCGAATGAAAATGGAGAAATTCATTTTCCAAAAGTGAAAAAGTTCAAATATACCGGTCGAATCAGTAGAAAATCATTCGATGTGAATTCAATACTTCCCAGTATTGAAATTTTCAAATTGCATGGTGACGTAGACGACATAAACTGCTTGGCAAATGTGCGGCACCTGAAGGAGTTATCACTTAATACTAAGTCAATTGGTGAAGATCTACTAGTAAATATTATTGCAAATAATAAACAGATAACTAAGCTCACGCTTTGGAATTACAACACAATAAGAACTGTTCGATCGATTCGCGAAAATTTAAAAGATCTAAAAACACTGATTGTTAAATATGTTGGAAATGATTTTTTCGTTCCAACAACTAATAAGGTGTATAATTTTACATCAGTAACTAGCTTTAGTGTCTTTGGAGTAATGGCAAGTTTATATAGAAATATTTCATTTGATATGCCTAACCTGGAAAATCTCAAGTTGGTCGGATGGAATATTGATCATCGAATTTCTAATTTTGTCAATCGTTTCCACAAATTGGAAACTGTATATGTGGATGGATTAACTGGAAAAAGTTCAATGAGTTGTATTAAATCAATGATTCACGTTAAAGAATTCGCTACAATTGACTTTGGAAATAGTAAACTGTCATCTTTGAAAGACTTTTTCGAAAACTTTGATAAAACCACATCAAATTTAAAGACATTGAAGTTGTATAATTTCAATTTTTCGGAATATTTTCGTTATGAAGATACAATGAATGAGATAAATAGTCATTTGAAAGAAATTTACAAACCAACATGGAAATTATCTTATGGGAGTGGACGAAGGGGAACATCCAGACATTATTACTTGATATTTAAACGTGATCTAAATTCATAACCAATAATGGTTTTTTTCGAGTTCAAAAAAATTATTTGAAAAAACGATGTGAGTTTAAATTGAAATTGATAAATAAAACATTTCCTCTTAATAAAAGAGCTAATCAAAAAAATTATTGATAATATTATACTGTAGTTATTTTTTCAAAAAATATCCCTTCATGGACGTCCATGATACTTATTGTATTCACTCGATCTTAAACACAATGAAGTGAGAAATTGCGAGGATTGCGAAGATTTGGAATGCCTCTAATTAAACTGTTTCCATCTGAGTCATCTGAGTTTTATAACGCACCAATACTTCAATAAATTGAACCACCCAAAATATCCGACTTAATCATCTTTCATATATGATAATTAAAAATTAAAGCGTTTGCCTGAATTTTTACTTAAAAAAACCTGAAAATCTGATGACGAATTTTATTGACTATTCCACGACGCATTTTGTAGTAAAGAGGTTAGACAAATATCCCCATTTACAATATCGCGTATGATGTCTTATTTCATTTCAAATGAATATGAAAACAAAGCTAACTTTGGAATCCGTTTAATTAAACATTTTTCCACTGTGAATAATAACCAATGCGCAACAATTTTACAAAATATCGAACTACTCAATGGATCTGGTGATAATATACTCCAATATTTTCTCGATGATTAAATCGATCGGATTCTGTGGTAATAAAACTGTAACTCGTGTACATTTTTCTGTTGTTCTGTAAGTACGTTATAGATGAGCTGGAAAATATAAAAGACGACGGAAAACTTCATAAAATCGTCAATTGCGGATTGAAAAATTAAAAAAATGGAACTTTTCTACAGATTGGCATTTGTTTTAATCTTTTTTGCAGGCATTGTAAGTACAATTTTGGACTGATCACACTTTGAATATATCACAAATATTTATAAACAAAACATTTTTTACTTTAAATTAGATAAACCAAAGCGAAGGTGGAAATGTGTTTGGCATCATTTCAACGCCCGTCATTGAGCCAGAGGTCAATGCAAACCAATCGCATTTGCCATATGAATTAATCGACGAAATTCTCATCCGAGCTGGATTCGAAACAACGAAGAATGCAGCACATGCAAAAATGAGATCCGGAGAAGCAATTAAAAGAATATTTGCAAATCGCACAATCAGACTCATACCACATCAATATGACAAAGTCACTGACTGTGAACGAGAAGGCGATGTTTGTCTTTTAATCGAGGATCATGAGAGAACAATGAAACTCTTTCGATACTTTGGTGAACATGTCAGGCGAATTGATGTGAATTATGTTTCAGTGGATGACCATGTGTGTCACGATATAAATGAAAATATTATCAAAAAATATGCAAAACAATTGACAGAGCTTAAACTTTACACTCCTTGGGAATTATCACAAGAATGTTGGCAAGATATCTCGAATGAAAATGGAGAAATTCATTTTCCAGAAATGAAGAAGTTTGAATACGACGGTCGAATCACCAAAAACCCATTCGATGTGCATTCAATATTTCCCAAACTTGAAATTTTCAAATTGGAAGGTGAAGTGGACGACATAAACTGCTTGGCAAATGTGCGACACCTGAAGGAGTTATCACTTGACACTGAAGAATCATTAGGAGAAGATCAACTAGTACACATTATCGCAAACAATAAACAATTAACTAAGCTCTCACTTTCGGGTCAACATACAATAAGAACTATCCGCTCGATTGACAAACATTTAAAAAACTTGAAAACACTTAATGTCAACAATGTTGGAAAGGAATTTTATGCTCCACCAACTAATAAGGTGTATAATTTTACATCAGTAACTAGTTTCAGTGCAACCGTTAAAGGATTAGATGAATTATATGGAGATATTCCATTTGACATGCCCAACTTGGAAAATCTCGATTTGGATAGCGGACGCGACATTCTTTCCAATACATGGTTTGATCATCGAATCACTAATTTTATCAATCGCTTCCATAAATTGGAAACTGTATTTTTGGAGGGATTAATTGAAGATAGTTACATGAATTGTATTGAATCGTTAACTCATGTTAAAGAATTTGGTGCAATTATTTTTGGTGAAATTCAACTGTCATCGTTGACAGTATTCTTTGAAAATTTTGATAAAACAAAATCAAATTTGAAAACCATAAAGATTTTTAATTTTGATGATTTCGAATACCCTCTTTATAAAAAAAAAATGGACAAAATAAATAATCACTTAGAGGAGTCTATGAAACCAACATGGCAAATATCTTGTGAACATGGAAAGCAGTGGAATACATATACACCATATTACTTGAAGTTTGAACGTGATCCATAAATTCAAGAGTAATCAAGTTTCCTTTTCAATTTCAAAACTTCGTTAAAAATTAGTTTTAAAAAAATATTTGAGTTTTAAATTCTTAAAAAAGTAATTGATTTCTTTATAATTTATCTATTATTTACTCAATAAAAGGAATTGTAAATTGAAAAATATTTTGTTAATATTTTCTTTAAATAAGTAATCTTCAAAATACATAGTATTTCCTCATTTAATCGCTGCGCAAATGGTCAATTGAACGCTCTAGAATAAAAACAACGTACAGAATGGTTGTTATATCAAAGCGGAACACGGCGTTTTTTTATATAGAATTGTTGTTGTATTACAAATGGTTGGTTAGAACAATGCTCTTATAAAGCGCTCATGAATTCCAGTGATATTACGAAAAGCTTATGATTTCGCTAAAAAAACGACTAACTGAAATAGGTTTGTGAAAGAAACCTAAAAAATAAAATGTCTTACATCCGTAAGATGGACTTTTCCGCACTGTGATCCACAACATGCATTTATTACATATCTTTTACTCAAATCTGACATTAGTTTTACGATACAAATAATTTTCGAAGCACTTTTCATACAAAAACTACTAAAAATGCGAATTTTTGTATCGCAACCATGTCTATATGATATCGTAATCATTTGAAAATTTGCATAGGTTATTTTTTTCACAAAAAGTTAACATTCTGAAAGTTTGAAGAAATACGTGATCTATAATATCAATTCATGGCCGAAAGTGTTTTCTCTTCAATTTCAAAAGATCGCCAGAAATAATTGAAAAAAAAAAATGAAATTTAATTGATAACCTAATTACAATTTTACTTTTGATAACAGAGTTGATAAAAAAAATTCTACGTATACTATATTAAAAAATAGTTTGTCGATCTTGGAAACTTTGATAAAACAACATCAAATTTGAATACAATAAAGTTGATTATTCAGATAATAAATAGTGTTTTATTTTTTAGAACATTTAACGACACGCGGTAACATAAAGGTTTTAAGCAAACATCGTCATTTACATGTGTCGTAAATCGTCCCATTTCTTTCCAAATCGTTTCTGTCTCGCAATTGTTCAGTATTGACGTGCAAAA
>NW_022198830.1:0-4998 GCF_009176525.2 Contarinia nasturtii
ATTATTAATTTTGTTATGGCTGTGTTCATGGATTTGTTTCAAAATATCCATGCTGAAGTATGTTGTACATTTGGAGCATTCATATGTCTTTATGGCATCCAAATGTTGAGACTGTATGTGGCCTGGTATTTCAGATATGGATGTGAATTTTTGTGAACAATACTCGCAAGAAATGAACTTCTCCTTAGTACATCGACATTTGTGATTATTTTTGCCAATTTCCACCATCTCGAAACAAATATAGCATCGCTTGCATGGGACCCTAGTGCTTCATTGCGTCAGTATGAACTCAAAGTAAAAAGAAAGGAATTTCTGCAACGTTCCGAATTTACAAATGTATATTAAGTTTATATTCACAGTACACAGAAAATATATCTACCAACTATTTTCGTCACAAAATTGATATCAGAAATTTTGTGTTTCAAATTTTGGTCTCGTCACTCGTTCTTCACCTTGATAGAGGTTTTTTATTTGATATCAATAGTTTTGTAAGCGCTATTTTCCAAGTTAAAGATTCAAGACACATGAATTTGAATATTTTTCAAATACAATGGAAATATAGATTTTTAGGTTATTTTTGGACCAAATTTATACAAATTATGGTTCATAATGAGGAACAGAGGTATTTTTCAGTGGTATGTGATATGCATATTGTTTTATCTTTGACTTGAGGCTTAAATTGATGAAATTTTCAAGAGAACATATGCAGTCTTTTTCAAAAATGCCCGTTATGTGTGCGGTCAACGGTCAATGTTTGGTTTTTTGCCAATTTGGCCACCCCCACATGGAATTTTCAAGTCGCAATTGACACCACTTGAGAACTTACTTTAAGTCCTTTCGAACGAATATGCATTTGTCCTGGTTATGTCAAGTCTAGGTCCCACAGCGACCGTATGAAATAATGGCCATTTTTGCATGACCTTTTGCATAGTTTGCATTTATACTAACATTTTTGTAGATTTCTTTTAATTTAATTTGTGACTAACCGCATGCACCTCTCCCGACGATAGTCCACCTTCTGGCCTGGTGGTAGGGGACTTAAATTCGGTATTTTATCGATCTTATGCGAGGAAACCATCAAACATGTAGTTATTTGTTGTTAAAATGTCATATTTCATACATGTAGACATTTTTGAGAAAATCCGATTTTTGGTACATTTGGCCGATTTTTGGTGGAATAGCCATCCAAAACGGTCGATATTTTGTTCAATTTTGTTTCGCTAGTCATAGAGCATATTTACAGAGTCATTGGAGTACATTTTGGCCCATAAAATACTTCAAATGTTAAAATTAACATTTTTTGTCATTTTTGGCCATTTTTGGCCATTTTCGCACTATCAAAGGCCATATCGTGAAGACAAGAATTTTCAGGGATATAAGCTATGCGGCATTTTATAGCTTAGACTTGGGCCTTAAAATCGGTGAAATTTTCAAGTGACCATGAAAGGCTAGTTTTCGAGCTAATGACCATTATGTGTCCGGCCAAACGGTAACTTTTTGGTTTTTGGCCAATTTGGCCACTCCAACTTGAAATTTTTGGACCGAAAATGACTCCATTCGATAGCTCACCTCAAGACCTTTCCAATGATATGCATATGTCTGGGAGGGTGTAAAGTCATGGCGCTTCGGTGACCATAGGGAAAAAAGTCGAAAAGTGACTTTTGGAGGCCGGCCACGGTCAACATGGCGCCCAAATCGAAAAGTGCCGGAACAAAAAAGTCTTAGTTTTTTATGTACTTTAATCACAGGAAGTTTCAAAAAGATCAGAAACAACTACGCAAAATTGGCCACAGACAGACAGACATTTTGATTTTTCATAGGAATTCATATGAAATTTTTAAAATAATAAATTTTTCGAACGGATTGATCGATTTCGACGGTTAGGGGGTCGTTGGAAAGGTATTGAGCTCTAGAATAAGAATATAGATGTTTCAGGGGTCAATGACCTCATTTAGTGCCATTTATGGTCATGAAACTGAATTTTGACCCTTTTCTTGAAAGGACCATATTTTGAAGACAGGTGGACCGATTTTCAAACTTTTATATTTTTTCTTGATCTATAGCCCAAGGGCTTTCCAACCATACATCAACCGGGGCCAACGGCCTTCTAGGTCTGGATTTCGTATATTACGTGTATATATAGCGAGTTCGACTTTTCAACACACTAATGTGGTTTCGTCACTCGCGCGAACTGCCGTCCGCTGTGATATTGTTTCACATAAAGTTTAAACAAGCTTTTCATATAATAAAAACATCCGCATATTTTGGACTTTATTACTTGTTGCTGTACACCGTAAGAGTTTTGCAGTATTTTTACCATAAGAGATTCATTTAATTGAAGACCAACACACTTTGGCCAGACAGTCACCATTGAACAAAATGTAGACTCGAATAATAACAGCACGACTAGAAAATACTGAATAATATTTGTTTAAAATCAATGTTCAAAATTTGAATGATATCAACGATTTGTTTTTATTTCATACAATGCTCAAATTGCAATAATTACACCAAAAAATCGTCCACCAGCCAATGAGACTAACAAATATGACAACCAAACCAACTGCTGCAATCAGCAGGGCTAAATAATAGAAAAATGGATGTGGAAGATTCGATAGGACTTCATTGTTGGCCCCAATTAAAAGCGAAATCAGAATGCGTTTTGAATCTGTAAATAACGAACATCCAGTAATGAGTAAAACGAATCCACAAACCTTAAGAAAGAAAAAAAAGTCGGTCTGAACAGCAAAAAAGTATAAGAATTTTTACAATTACACTACCGTAAGCATAAGATTACAAGTTCCAAGTAAAATTTTGTGGTTAAAAATCATTATATTCTGGTGATTAAGTTGATTCACTTATAAAATGAAACATATAGATTTTTTTTTTTAATTGCAAACAATTTCAATAACAGCAATTCAATAGTATTATTATTAGACTAAGCTGCACACTTATCGCAAGCAATATTAAAAGAAATTTAAACAACTGTACATACAGGCTTTTAACACGGTTGTAATTGATTTGAATATCTCGTTATGCATGTGTCACAGACAACAAAAGATATGCGATCCAAAGAACTGAGTACACATAACTGTGTCATAACATAACACTGAACATAAATTCAACTATCGCTCTCTCGCTGAAAATTTTATTTATTTTAAAAATGTGTCGAAATATTCAGCAAAATAATAGAAAAAGAGCGGAAGTATACCAACATACTTCCGCTCTTAATAAATCTACTGGAGCATAAAGTTTCATACGCCAATGGCACTAGACCATGAGTTTATTCTTTTGTCTTGAATTATTCTGTAACCTTTTGTTATGAAAATACTCTATCTTTTTATTGTTTAAAACTAAGTAGTATAGAAATGCCGGTTTCATCCTGCAATATTTACTTCTAAAACACGAAGTAGGTGTAAAGCGAGAAAAACACACATACGCATGAAAGAAACAGCTATTTCTCATTTTTTCTCTCTCACATATTGGTGATTTTAAACGTATTTTTTTTTCTTCTCTTTTTCAAATATTTATTTCAATACATGTTGAGGCTATGACAGTACAAACGAAAAAATGTTTTATTTTAACTGTCTGTCCAATACCTGTATCCTGTATATAATAATAAACTTCGTTATATATCGTTTTAAGTTCATTTATTTAGATAATTTTCACGTTTACACATTCAATGATGATGAGATTTCTTTTGTGTCTGTACAGCATTTACGAATCTTAGGTGAATACAATGTATGACAAACAAACACAATCAAAACGTTGAAATGTTAACGAGTGTAAAAGAGACGATATTACTCAGTTGTTGCTCATTGATTTTAAACAATGCACAGTTGTATGGATGTCCGTGTATAATTCGATGTTTGCTGTTTGTCTGTGTGCGCGCGCGTGTTTTTATATACTATATACGTGTATGTGTATGTATGCGTGAAAATATGCCAAGTTATGTATTACATCGTTTAGAACTAAGTTGGAGTTATGAATTTTTTTCATCGATTAAACAAATGATTGCTTACATTTTCATTACTTAAATGTATGGCAAAAAAACACTTATCATCGCGCCAATCCAGTTTTAAGGGAAATGGCGTGGGAGAATCAATGGCTTTGCTGACCAACTGTTGAGTTTGATTTAACATGTTCCGTAATTTTCAAAAAATTAAAAATTCTCTCATCTGAACAACAAATTTCGTTTTTTTTTTTTTTTTTGGAAGTCACTTTTTGAGGCTAAAATCCCTAGCAAATCGAAAGAATTTTCTCCGCGCAAAACCTCAGGAAATTACAATAAAATCGTTTTTTTTTTTTTTTTTTGGAAGTCACTTTTTGAGGCGAAAATCTCTAGCAAATCGGAAGAATTTTCTCAGCCAAACAAAGTGAAGAGCTAAAAAAAAAAAAAAGGTCTTCACTTTTTTCGTGAAAAACCCTAGCAAATTCGAATAATTTTCGCGAAAATTTTTTTCTCATCCAAATCACAGGGGGGGGGGGTAAACCCCCCCTTCGCACATTACTGACTATAGTATATATAAATTAAATTGCATTACTATGTATTATATATTGTTTACTAGCGATCATAATGAATTATGTTTTGGAGATTGGATTTGACGGTATAGTAAATTAATTGTTATATTATATATATTGCACTCACTGAATGTTTTGATTTTTAAATAGTCACCTATTTAAATAGCATTCTAATCCACAGTTTGTTTACCGTGTAATTTATTGTTTCGCTGAAAAAGCTTTGATTAAAAGTGTTTTGTTTAAAAGTAATGTTGCATTCTATATGTTTACTAAGCATTTCAATTCAGGTGCAAAATGAAACGTGAAAGTTAGACAAAGATAAATAATATGCATGAAATTAAGAATTGTTATATATGAACAATAATAAAAAAAAAATGACAAACTTAATAGATGATGAAGAATATGATTCATCATGTTTACGCTTTTTAATCAGTGACCGGTTCGCGCATATTTCTATGCCTGATAGCTATGCTAAGC
>NW_022198831.1:0-8131 GCF_009176525.2 Contarinia nasturtii
TGTGTGTTAGACAGATGTGATAGCCACTACACCATGCGAACCGATGAATGTTGTACGTTTAATACGCATAACGTGATAATTCCTAAAAATCAATAACACAATGTTCCTTCATTTGTCACCATACAATGGAAAGACGAAATTGAATCAATAATTTGTTGAAGTTTTAGCAATAGTCGTTCATAGCAAACATATATAAAAATGTCCTCAATCGATTTCGGTTACATTTTCTAGGTTATGTGCGAAAGAAAAATTGTTAATTTGTTAATTTTTACCAAACTATGCGAAACAACAACAAACCTTTCACGTCGCCCCTCTCGACTTATCAATTGGGCAAGCAACTAGCTCAAGGCAAAATCGGTCATACCTTTGCATACTAAAAGATACAATGATCATTCATATTTTTTGCGTATGAAATAACATTTACCGCTGAAATGTCTTGCCTACAAAATCAATATGAACTAACTCAATTAATTTGCAAGCAAAATACAGCGTTTTGGTTCAGGTTCTATGTTGCGTATTGCAAAGGAGCCAAATCAAAACTAAAGAAGATTTAAGTTTTAAAAAAACGTTGATCTTTTGTGATTTTCATATTTATTTTCTTGTCATAAATCGAGTAGTACATTACTTTAAAAATATAATCTATTCAGTTGGTGAATTTCCAAATGAAAATCGTGATTTAAACCTAAATCTTTTGCATTCCGTTGATTTATAATGATTGATTTATGATTCATCATTTGGTGGACCTTGATTGAGTTGTGGTGGTGGTGCGGCCATCATTGGTGGTCGCATCCCAGTGAGTGGCATTCTCATCGGTCCACCTGGCATCGCGCCAGGCATTCCCGGTCGCATTCCTGGTGGCATCATACCGGGCGGCATCATTGGTGGCATACCTATATTCAAATGAGAACAAAGAAAAAATTGTAATTAGTTTATTTGTATATCTCTCCTTGGAGTAAAGTAATTAAGGAAAGAGTATTTACCGGGTGGTGGCATCATGCGTGGTGGTCCAAATCCAGTCGGAGGTGGAACCGCCGTCATATTCGGAGGTGGATTTGAGAATGGATTTTGTGCAATTTTGCCGGCTTTGAATGCAGCGGTTGTGGCATCAATCAAATGTTGTGCCTGTTCTTCCATCCATTTTTGATAGTAAAATTTAACATTGTCTCTATGTTTGCGTCCAATACAATGTGTTTTACGCACACTTGGCGAATCGTGTGTCAAATATGTGTCACAATAATCACAATAATACTTCGGCATTTTGTATGTATTTTCTTCACTCTATTTTCGGCGAACCAATTACCGTCACTCGTTGGAGCTCTGCAAAAAGAACAGAAATAAAAATTAATTCACATCAATAACCTCAAACAAACGTTTGTAAACAAATTTATTCACTGAACATCGGTCACTCATCGGTGATGATGTTTTTCATTATAACCCAAAAAACACAAAACTTACATTGAAACTTCCGAACGCGTTCAACAAATTACAATAAATCGTTTTTATTTTCCTTTGGCAAACGTTCTTACGATTTCGTTTATCCGAAAAACAATATTCTGGAAAACTTCTGCACTTTTTTACAAGTCGAACGTTTAAAATGCAAGTGATGTATGTTTTTGCTATACTACACTATATATACACACATTGACATAATGACAACTAATGAGCCGCCTAAAGTACATATGACGCCATGTTTTTGGTGTTGCCATTGTCAAATATCCCTAATCAGTTAAGTACTTTAGGTAAAAATTGTATATTAAGTTTTTGTTTTTTTTTTTTCAGTACTTTCGGTATGTTCGTCGGTCATAAAATTCAACGAATATCTAACAGACGCTGGAAATAATATATCAATCCCGTGCTTGGCCCGCGGTTCCATCATGTGGGTAAAAGAAGAATGCAATGAAACAAAAGAATTTGTGGTAAGTAAAACAAATACCATGCAATTTGATACATGTAATTCAAATCAATTACCATTCTGACAGCGCGGTTCGGATTTACGAATCTACAATATACAACCGAGCGATGCTGGCACATACGTTTGCCTTGTCAGTCCCGATGAATCGGAATTAACGCGAGTGGGAGATGATGACGATTCAAATGAAAAAATAACGGATAATAGTTTTCTTGAGGGCTTAACGATTGTGCTTAAGGTGCGATCGGTACCCGGTCCAGTTAGTAAATTTAGCGTTCGATTATCAACAATTATAGGCATTTTAATGTGGGAATATCCATCAAATCGTTCCGGTGGTTATCCGGTCAAAAGTTTCACCGCAGAATTTCGCAAATATTTTGACGTAGATGAATCAAATATAACGACACAACTGTGGCATCGATTAGACCCACAAAATATTCCATCGAATGTGGTAAGGAACGCAAAACTCAATTAAAATTATCATTTTTAACGTTGACGTTTACTTTTTTTAGCGTTATTTTGAGGTGTATCATTTGATTCCGAATACAACTTACGAATTCCGTTTGTGGGCAAACAATTTTTTGGGCTCCGGGGAAGCTGTCACAATCTCTGCGACCACATTGAGTCAATTAAGCGATGCAAGTAAGATAACAGATGAATGATGTATGAGAATCGTATCTAATCGTTACTATTTTGCAGATATTTTGAATATAATTTTAAAAGATGTTAAAGATTTCGATCCGACAGTTTGGATGTATGCCGTCACATTAAGCGTAAGCGCATTGGTTGTGTTAGGTCTCACGTTGTGTATATTATTGCTGCGCGATCATTATCTCGAAATGGAGGAAAAACGTTTGCGAGGTAAAACATTTTGTCTTGAGTGACGGTGTTTTCTTCAAAAATTCTTATTTTTCGTTCTCGTTTGTTCAAAATACAGAAGAAGATGAATGGGAAACAATTGGTATAATACCAAACATAATATTGAATCCTGGTTTCTTGGAGCCCGAAGATCCCAACGATCCATCACCACCATACACGCGAACCATTATCTTTGGCGAAGATGTACTGAGTACAAGTGAAAGTGGCAGCGAAGAAGAGGAGCCAATATCGTTCAAACGGAAATTTTCCTTATTTTTCACCGGCGACACGATCAAACGTCTTTAGATATATTTCTTTTTTATTCGAAACAATCGAATAATGCAATTTTCTATTGGGCGTGCTTGATGACATCCAAGTTCCTCCAATAATGAACGTGAAGCAGAACAGTACAAATTGCCATAGGGACTCAGTAAAGGGATAAGAATTGATTTAAAATAAATAGTCAATGTGAAGGTACAAAATACGACTGGCTCAAGCTCAAGTGATAGAAAAATGGATGTGTGATCCGAGTAGAATATGGTGTGAATTGCATGACAGGAACCCACCTTAAAACAAAAAAAAAATAGAGTAAATGATATGTGAATGCAAATTAAAGCGAATAAATATCGAATTGTTATTGCGATGCTGTTAAAACAAGTTTAAAATAAAATTATCAATAAACAATTAGACTCTTTACTAGCCAACATCATCAAATACAAAATGCAATAAAGTGATCGATGGAGGCAGATACAGAAAAATTGCTATATTCGAAAAATAATAATAATATTATACTATAGCTTACGATTAACTAGAAATAAATGTCAAAAACGATCAATTGCATCTTTACATACATACATACATACTCGAAGCAATCAATAAGATCCAGACAGAAAAGAGTCGAATTTGATGCGATTTTGCTATATAAAAACCAAAGAATAGGGAAATTTATAATAAATATATTCCATTTGCTTATTAAATTTTTTGTAATTTACAGCACGAAGCACGAACTATAATTGCCTCACAAAGCCACATACATATATTATGGTAGCGTCATTGACGATTGAAATACAGATTCAATGATTTACATTTTAAAAGTTGCTTTGAATTTTTATGGATTAAACATAATGGAAATTTCAAACCAACAACAAAGATATTGTGATAAGAAATGCATTTCATAAATTAAATCGAATTAGCTTCACGGCGGAATGAGTCAATTAAGAATGAATTCACTTTTCATCATGTGGCCAATGAAATGTGTAGACGAAATTTATGATATTCAAATTAATTGTCTCTGTGATATGCACTTTGGCTTCTTTTAGTTGACAATTTGAACAATACAAATTGGCATTAGGAATACTTCTCTGTTTTTTCGGAACGAAGGTTAGTGAACTATATATAGTTCTTTAGAGCAATTTGTGAAGAAAATGTCTTGCGTTGACTTTATTTCTCACGCCGTTTTACAAACATTTCAAATTTCTTTTAAAATTGTTGGTGCCTAATATTTTGCTTCTTCCAATTTTTTGTTGAGATTGTTTGAATTATACTAATGTAGAGGTCATAGAATGCACTTATTATGAATTGATTGCCTCACACTCAATCATATTGATTATTATAGAATTTAAAAAAATACAATAATAAATCGCAAAAAGCTAAACTAATTAGATCATTTTACAATAGCCTTTTAGATACAAAAAAATGATAAAAAAATCAATAAACTATACTAAACTATACTATTTATAGAGAATCAACTATGCTTGAAAAACAGGAAACGACGCAAAATGTTCACGCATAAGTCGATTTTAAATGCGCGCTAAATTTTCATTTTGTTTGGTTAATCGTGGATTTTCAAGTCGAACACCACTTTTGTTCGATGTAAAGAAAATATATGCCTTAACATTTTCGTCACGCAACGAGTTTTTGGTTTGATTCGTTTTTTTTTTTTTTTTAATAAATTAAATAAGACACATAGATCGCCTCCTTTGCAATATACATCAAACTGAAAATAAAATTTCAGCTTCACACATTTTAACTATTTCATTAAATTTTTTAACAAATAAAAACCGTACACACAGTAGCAGTAAATTATTTTCTTATTAGATTTGATGGCAACTTAATTAGTCAAAAGTCAATTAAGAATCGAAAGAATAAATCGTCTAATAAATTATAGTCACTTGCAGAGAGCAGATTTGCTTTGTTTTTCGTAGAGAAATACACAAATTGGTGGTTTAATGAAAAAAAGCAAATATGATCAAAATTTATGAAATATATAGGAGATGCATGCTTTCCACCAGATTTTTATTATTTCAAACATATCAAATAACTGCATTTTTCGTATCTCAATTGCGCCAATAAAAAAAACAATGAATAAATTGCTTTAATAGTATAAACTAGATTTAATTATATTGATTGTAATAAATAAAGCTTCCTTTCATTTTACGTTCTTATTCAAAATACAGGCAATGAACAAAAAATATGCTCACAATCACATTTTTTTAGGTCACTCAAAATATTTTTTCTTCAATTACAAAATAAATGAATAATAATTTAAAAAAGTCTCAAAACAAATATAAATTTTCAATATGCTATTTTTAAGACATTCAACGCAGAGAAATTGATATGAAGCAAACAAAATAAGAGAAAAAAAAACAGGAACAAAAAAGAGATATTTATTTAATATAATGTTGCCTGAATCCGTCAAATACACACTGACATATTTTAGATAAACGTAGGTCAGCAAACATACATTTTTAATTCAATTGTCAAATGCGTTTTTGTTGCAAATAAATTTGCTATTTTAAAAATGAAAATGGAGCAAAAGCTAAAGGAACCGAAAAAAAATCATTTATTCCATTTGAAAAGCATCTAACCGCACAATGTACTCAAGATGTAAATGTGTGTGGAAAAAAGAGTCCACATTGCATCGGTTAACACCAGTGCGAACCGAATGGATGGCAGCCGTATTTGTCATATGTCAAACTCTTTTCTTGGTCGTCGTTGATCAAAATGGTACGTTTGTGTGCTGTTCACCGAAATAAAATTGCAAATTTTCCAAATCATCCGATAATCAAATCACTCAATTTTTGTGAAATGCTGTGCCAAAAGTGCTATTCAACTGGAAAATAATCATATTTTGGAAAAATTGTGCGAGAAAATATGTGATTTTTGGCATTTATTCTGTACCGCTCGAATGCATGGTGAAGTCTATGGTCTTCGTTAACTCATTACTCAATTGAACAATAATGAGTGTTGATTGCCAAAAATTGGATTTGTAGTTGCTTTGGAAAATTCGCAAATTATTGAATGTGAACATTTTGTGCACTCGAGTGGATAAACAAACCCGAAAAACATGTGTCACTTCAAAATTCACCTTGTCGTGCTCACACATTATGAGTTTATCTAATTAAATGTTCGTTTTGTTTTGGATTTTAGACGAAGGGAACATCAAGTTTTGGAAAGCGTCATAACAAGACGCACACCTTGTGTCGTCGATGCGGTCGTTCATCGTACCACATCCAAAAATCAACTTGCGCTCAATGTGGATACCCAGCCGCTAAAATCCGATCATGTAAGTATTGATAAACATTCATATGTGATAAATATTATGAAGTGGGTGCCTGTGTCTTTGAAGATGCATTCTCATTTCACCGTTGGTTCGTGTCTCAAGCAACACTAGGCACATTATATTCGGGGAATCTCCATTAAAGTATTTTCAATTCCCATTGAACTTACTTTCCGACAGATTTCCTACACAGTGAATGATAACAATAAACTCATTTTGTTTCGAGCTTCAAAACGAATACTCAATTAATTCGCTTTTTAATTTGTTTTTACAGACAATTGGTCAGAAAAATCTAAGCGCCGAAAGACCACAGGAACTGGCCGTTGCCGTTACTTGAAAATTGTTCGTCGTCGTTTCCGTAATGGATTCCGTGAAGGTGGACAAGCCAAACCACGTAACAAGCAAACCAAGGCATAAATTCAACGTTTCAATCGTAGCTTAGACATCCAACCATTAAGCTATTGAACATTTTCCATAAAATAACAATAAACAAAATTACAACTTATTTTGTAAATCCGTTTTTTCGTAATATACGACAGTTGAGTGCGCTGATCGGCATAATTGTCGATTTGAATGCAAAATAATTTTCAACGCTAACAAAAAAAATGTTCGAAATAAAAAAAAAACTAATTAAAATCAGTTAATGATTTTAAGAGCAAATTTCGTTGTTTTTATTTTATTGTTCTGAGCGAGGTGCATTTCAGGTTCTGTCAGAGATAGGATCAGACAATAGGATAAGTATTTAACCATTTTTGAATCCCAGTTGTGTATGTTTTTGTTTCAGAATATATTTGAAATAAAGGTCAATTCTGAGATTATTTCGCCATTGAATTGTCGTCTCTACAAAAGAGTTGCACGTTGAGAATGTCAGTTGATTCAATCCTTTAAAAATTCTGTACTAAATCTTTTATAAATTATAATTTCTTTCATTTAAAATGGAAAATAATGTTATAGTTATCAATTTTGTGAATAAAATAATTCGATTAGACCGATATATCATTCAAAAATACAATTCACATTGAAAACCGTACTTTACCAAAACGAGTGACATTCGAAATTCGAAAATAGTTTCGAATTTGACAGTTTCGTTGTTGTTGTAATTCGTATATGAATTATTTGTCAACTGATGATTTCACAACAAGACGCAATACAAAACATACCGGTGCTATTATTGGCGCGTGAACACAGTGACTGTCTGCAACAAAACTGAGTTTTGCCTTGAATTCCATAATTACGTCTCATCAAAGATGGCCAAACCACGGGTAAATTGAGGGAATCATGAAAGATTCTTAAAATAATCAAGGTTTAATCGTTATTTTTAAATTAAATAATTTTATTTTCCTTGTTAGGATGCAATTTGCATCATTTTTGATGTTGGAGTCAACACCAACGTGTACGATAAATTAAAAGAGAAAACGTTCTACGACGAAGCAAAAATATGCATCGAATCGATTGTTCGAAACAAGGTAAAACCGTAATTTTTCGTAAAATTTTTAAATTACACCATTTTATTCAATTGGAATGAACATGGATCATATACAAAAATTTAGATTTTCACCAAGCCCACCGATGAAATATCATTGTTTTTGATGGGAACCGAAACGACTGACAATGATTTGAATGCAGCTGATCCAACAAGCTTCCATAATATCAGCCATGCCTTCGATCTGAAGCCAATGTCATGGGACATTTTGAAATACGTTCAAACTAGCATTGATCCGCCGAGTGCATACACAGCCGATTGGGTCGATGCGATCATTGTTGCAATGGATTTCTTCAGAAAGCAATCGTAAGAAGCACCCAAG
>NW_022198831.1:8141-10418 GCF_009176525.2 Contarinia nasturtii
TGAGGGCGGTGACGATGTGAAAGATACTATTGTCAAAGGTTTGATGGATCTCGACATTGAATTGATTGTCGTGTAAGTTAAATTTACATTTTTATTTGCATTTTTTAGTCGCTTGACTAATCGGTGTCCATTGAAATTTAGCTCCAAAAATATAGATTCGGCGAAAGCAAGTTTCATTCGAACACCCGATGCAGATGCAAATCAAATTCAAAGCGAACGATTCGCCGAGGACATTGTGAGAGAAAACCTTGGTGTTTTGTGCAACATAAGTGAAGCTGTTGAAACATTAAGCTATGTTGACAAGAAAAAACGCCGACGAACGCCATGGAAAGCTGAATTAACCATTGGAAGTAATCTGGAAATTAAAATTGCCGCGTATATTTATGTGAGTAGACTTCATGTGTTTACGCTCGTACACAACAGAACATGCACTGACATGTTTGTTGAATAAAACCATTGTTTACTGTATAACGTTAGTATGGTGCTATGGGCCATAGTTGATCATAAGAAATAGTTTGACACTGAAAGAGAGAGTTTCATTGTTATTGAGAATTACCAAAAAAAAATATTTTCGCACAGGTCCGTGATGAAAAAGAATTGGATGCTTGGAAAAATCGTTTCGGCGAAAGTGTGCAACAACTCGGTGCACTCGGTGTATCTACTTCATCAAGCATGATTGCTGCTACCTCGAAAACTGAATATAAACACAATGATACAGTTATTGAAAAAGAGGCTGCTGCTGAAGCTTTGATCAAAGGGTATGTCATATTGAAAAAAGAAATCAAAATCCAAATGAAAATACAATCTCAATTAATCAAAATGTGTTTCTCTTAAAATCCAGATATATGTATGGTGGTGAGCCGATTATATTCGAAGACACCAAGTTTGAAAATGGTGGAAAACAATTGAAATTAATCGGATTCACCGAGATTGCTTCAATTAAACTGGTTTATTTGGTTGGCGATACGATTTGGCTGGTTGTACCACAATACGGTGCCGACGTTTCAACAAAAAAGTTTGCCGCTCTATTAAAAGCAATGGAGAAATCAAAACTGGCAATCATTGCTCGATATGCATATAGAGCTGGCGTAGCCCCAAAACTCATGGCATTATTCCCCGATGAAGATAAAATGCTCATGTACGAGCTGAACTACAATGACAGCTACGTTGATCTACAGTTTCCGACACTTACGTCCAATGCATATGCACCGAGTGACGAGCAACGTGAATGTATGGATAAATTCATTGACTCAATGGATTTGTCGGGTGAAGATCAAATGAATGTCGACGATATTGAACCATTGGGAATGTTTGACAAATTATTGGATCCAGGTTTGCAGTACACATATCGTGCGATGGCACACCGTGCTATCAATCCAGGTGAACCGATGTTGAAGTTGGACGATGATATTAAGGCGTTGATAACTGCACCGAAAAAGCCGGATGTTGAACAATTGAAAACGGTGTTCCCATTAAAGGAGGCCAAATTAACAGGCAAAGATGCAATCTTGCAAAAAATCCTCAAAGCGGATAAACAGGAACCCGAATCGGAAGTCAAACCAGATCTTGAGCAGAAGAAATACAGTGATGTCCATGAAGTTGGCACCATTAAACCGGCAGATGATTTCAATAGTTTGCTGGACCAAGGTGAACCGTTCAATGTGCTTTCGGAACAAATCGAAAAGGTAATCGTTGCCATTGTGATTAAATCAATGGTCGCCATGGATGATAAGGTGCTCAAAGCTCTAATGGTATATCGCGAGACGGCCAAATTGAAAGGACCATTCAAATACAATTCGTGGATACCAACATTCAAAGAGGAATTGAAACAACGCGAAAAGATTCAATTGTGGCAATCACTTATCAACGAAAAATTGGGCTTGATCTCGGCAAATGAAAGCGAAATCAGTACAGTGACAGAAGACGAAGTAAAGGAATTCTACAAATTTGATGATTTCAACACCATACAAAGCCACACAAACAATAACGATGTACTTGAATCGGGCGCCGACCTATTTGATGACATGTAAAGTCTACGTTTTCTATTCGTTTCACTTTTTCTCGTTTTTTTTATACATAGATTTAAAAACTCGTTATTTTCTCGAAATTTAAAAGTGGATCTTTCAAATCCATTAAATCAAACAACAAAGTACAGGATACCTCGTCAAATAGTTACTTTTACATACTACAAGCACAGTTTTCAGAAGTTATGTAAAGTTCATTTTTGTTGAACTAAATGAATAAGAAAACACAGTAAAATTAGACTACTCAGAAGGA
>NW_022198832.1:0-4792 GCF_009176525.2 Contarinia nasturtii
TGTATGTATATGTATTGGTGAAATTGAAAAAAAGAAAAGAATTGCGTGTTGTATTGAACGTGTATAGCCAGTTGTGTCGATGTTGTGATTGATCAAAAAATTAATGCTATGAAAAAAAAACTTGAAATTACATGTTGTTTGTTTAAACAAAAATATTTTTTTCTTCTAGTTTCCGCCGTATTTTGTCTCAAATATACTAAATAAAAATGAAATGACAAAACATCATATTTCAGTAGAGGTGAATGCCTTTATTCGCAAGTAAGATTATGTACGTTTTTGAACGTGTGTAGTTTTTTCTTTGTTTATTTTATGTAAATTATAAGGGGAGAATGCATTCACTCGTTCTTGTTTATTTTATATTTGTCAACATTCCCTTTTTGATATCGTAAAAAAAGTCACGATTCAAATGAATTAAAAGAATATCTTCAAGTATATTTTCTCCTAAGCTACACCGACGATTACTTAAAATAAATTCCAAATGTGAAAAATCTCTTTCGATCATGACTTCAGTGGGTGGAATAGCGAATATTGTTATTGCCAATTGATATAGCTGTTCGTTGCTGGTCCGTTGTGATTCCCAATAGTCGAGTATGCTTGCATCCGATGCCATTTTCGGTGGATTAAATGAGTCAATTGCATTTTCAATATCTTGATTCATGTTCACCACATTTGCTACAGTTTCGTTTTGCGCCAAATAAGTGTTTAATGAGAGATTTTGTGAAGTGTCATTCCTAGACAAATAAATATCCAATGGACAGGCATTATTAAAATCAATGCTCACGTTTAAGTCGGAGCCAACTGAACAATTATTTTTTGTTGATGTTTCATTTTGTGTTTTGTTCATTGTTTCACTGACGCTTGGAGTTGAACGAATAATATTAATTCGATTCCATAAATTTGATAGCGTTCGTTTGGCTTGTGTCACCTGTTGGTCATCATTTATTATCTCACTTCGAAATCGCGGATCCAAATACAATGCGCTCATCATTGCGGGATTATTGAAGATTACAGCTTTTCTCATTTTATATTGGTCCAGAAGGTGCTTTGCTAAACTTGTTTTGAATTTTTTCGTGGCCAAAATTTCGAGATGAATTTGCAGTTTCAGCCAAATTCCATACGAGTCCGATAGTGAAATGCTATGACTTTGAAGAGCAACAGTTGCCTTATATGGCACTTGCAGAATAATAATGATTTCTTTTAAAATCGCCCATTTCTGAAGCAGCAGTTTACAGATCTCTATATTGTTTTGTCTTGCGAGAATATCGATTATTTTTCTGCATTCATACACGTCGCGCATCTAAGGAGAATCACAAATTCACTAATTCAATAACGAATCGTAAGTATTACATTAAAAAATATAGCTTGAAATTCGTTTTTCATAAAATAATCAAATGCATACCATAATGTATTTTGAACACCACCGTGTCTCAACATCAATCCGTGGCTTTTTATAAGCGTATTCTTTCTGGTGCATCTCGTATATTGTTGTACTCTTTCGAAGAAATAAAGCAACGCGATGAGTCAAATCAATCACATTTCTATGCGAGAGTTTCATTATTTTTATTCCATCATTTGTCATCAATTGCAAAGTATGGGCGCCGCAATTAACACCAGTAATATCCCACATAACATCCATGCTATGGTTTGATGTTAGGCTTGATGAAATCGCCGATAAAAGTGTTTGTTTACTATTTAGTGTCGCATCACTTGGCTCATCTGTTTCATTGAATAATATTTTCAGTAGTTCGTCGTCGGTTGCGTCCTCTGCTTCGGCTAGAGCCGCTTCAATTTGTATGTCAATTATGGCTTCACTGTTTCCAAAGCAATCATTTTGTAAATTTGATGTTACTGGTGTTTGAACTAGCTGTTCTTTCCCGCTCTTTGCGTCATCGATGGCACATTGAAGATGAGTTTCAATATCTCGTATCATTTTCAGCACATTACTACCATTGTCTGTAGTAATTGTGATAATTTGAGGGAGATCAATGTCGAAATCGTTCAATCGTTTTGTAGTCAATTCAGCAAGATAGGCACCAGTGTGTCTGTCCTTTAGTTCTATCATGCCAATGGATCGAATAGTTACCTTCCCACCAACGATGTACTGTAGGCTTACACCAAAAATTGAGCGACCTCGTTTAGTAACAATGTCACACAATAGTGAAATAGCACGATTGTTTGTTTCAGTTTTAATTTTCTGGCGAACTTTATCAGCAACATTTTGCAAAAAATCTTTGACTTCTCTTAAATGTGGATCTTTCAAATTTATTCCTTTACCAGCACTTTCTAACTCTTTCAATTTATCTTCAAGTAAGGCCAACATAGCCGAATCGTTTATACATTTAAATGGTCTTCCATTTACAGTGACAAGCTCAACGAGATTTAACAAAAGTTCAAGGCGGATATAGTCAACGGCATTTTCTTCGCGGCATACTACTTCATGAATTTCATTGTGCGTTTTTAGATGCTGTAATAAATTCCACTTTTTATTCCCGTTTAAATTACTTTCACAAATTTTGCACTTATAAATTTGATTTCCATTTTCATTTATATCACCAAGAAATTCAAAATATTTCATCGACTTTTTTGTTAGATCAGTTTTCGGCTTTCTCATTGGAGTAGTCATTTTGAGTGAATCTCTTGCAAATCTGTTACAAATCAAATGAGAGCACAAAACCAAGTGTTCAGACGTTTTGGCGCCACAAAATGAGAAGTAATCTTCGCACGCACACAGATACACAAATTATAAAAAGAGTAGAACAACACATTGTTTTAAGGTGTCAAGCTAAACTCATTATACAAGTATAGATGACGTGTATGCCCAACACATTCATAATGAATTTAACTTATCGTCTTGATGCAACAGTTTGTTCGATCATCAGTGTACTACGATTTGCCAATACAATCGCTTAGCATTTCATATCTAACAGATATTTTGAAACGAAATTAAAGTCATTTTTCTGCAAAAAAAATTGTCGGTTTTTTTAAAAGTGCTACATTATGTTTGTTACTGTATTTTTGGTTGAACCACGAGTTCATATTGTGGTGCCCAAAAAGTTTATCTATCAGTTAGTTCAAGTTAATTTGGACAACGTTGGAATCAATTGCAATCAGAATCGACGAATTTATTTCTCCGGTGAATTGTTTGAAGCATTAAAAAATGGTGTGGTTCTACAAGAAGAAGATTTTTTACCCAATTTCGATGTACCCATCACAAAAATTTATCCGTTGCCAAATGATGTATTGGAAGCTTGCTACATTGCAAGACTCAAAAAATTCTGGGGTAATTTTATTTTGAAGAAAGTTTCCTCAACAATCGAATTTTTTTAATCGAAATAATGTGATCTGCTTTGCAGTCAGTTTTGACGATGCATGGGAGCACGCTGAACGGCTTCGCCGTCAACTACCACCATTATACAATCCAGTTCGTTTACATGAACAACCGATACCACCCGTAATTGTGGCCCAAGATGGATATGAATATGATGTGGCAAATACAAGTGGTGATGAACTGCCCGAAGAAAATCTTGTGGAAAACGATTCATCGGACGAAGAAAACCGTGACGAAATTGCACCAAACAATTTAATCGATGAAATGAAAAACGAACCATTCGAAGTGGTTGTGATGAATCAAGACGATATGAATGCCGTCGACAACTTGTTTGAAACACCAATTGAACCGCCAATCGATTTGCCAATCGATCCATTGTTACATGCCTCAATTAACAACAGCGATGCAGATTCACACAGCGAAGATGATGAGATTGAAATAACGTTCAAGTCTTTAAACGATTTTCGGCCAAAAACTATTTTGGATGGCTACGAACTCAAATTGAATGATGTTTTGTGCAACAACATTCCCTTCAAGATTAATGTGAGTGTGATTTGATTTAAAAACTTCGTACATTTTTTCAAGAAATTGTCATTTGACTGTTTTTTTTATTATTAGCCAGAGTCCGGTGATCGTTCATTTAAAGTGGATTACGGGCGTGAATTCAAAGATGTTTTGCTTTCGGTTCGTCTTGTTAACGGTCTGACAAAATTGAATGTTGAAAAACGAAATGACATCGATGCGGATAAAGTTTTTCTCAAGGCGTTATTGATTGGTTCATTTACGGTCAAGAGAATCAAAGAATCGTCACCACTTGAAGTACATTTACTTGGATTCATGAAAGGTATTTGGACTTTAAAATTCATTTTAAACAATGATACAATATATTCCATACTCTATTTACAGATTTATTTGAACATCGTGTTTCTGAAGAAGATTTGGATGGTGAACGTTTGACATCGTTTCAACGGCTTGTTGATATGTCTTGTGATGAATTACGTGAAAACCGCATTTAAAATGATGACCTACACAATTTATCACCAATTTTTATTCAAATGAATGTGCAATGCCACTCATTCTGTTCTTAAGATCATCGTTTCATCCATTTCTTTCACCACATTTTATCACTTTTGTCTTTTTATCATTAAAAGTATTTTTGATACAATGATTTAATCAAATAAATAAATGTAAAAATTGCATTTGTTTTTGCTTTTTAAATTGAAACGGGATTTATGATAAAGTGGAGCAAATTATTGAAAATATATTCATTTAAAAGGTAAGAGCGGCTGAATTGTATTCTTCATTATCTTTTGTTATTGATAGTTCGCCGAAATTTTTATGTAATACAATACGGCATTCTCTCATAATTGACGGTTGAGCATCATTTGAATGTGACTGTGGTAAAAGTCACTTCATACACGCTATACACACGTTCAATACAAAACGCAATTCTTTTCTTTTTTT
>NW_022198833.1:0-12405 GCF_009176525.2 Contarinia nasturtii
CATTTCAAACTTTGATTTACGTCTCTGGTAAAAAGAGTTATCAAATTAACAAATTTTTGCATGCTATACCCCTTAGGGTACCCCTGGATACACCATGGATACACCGATGCATGAATATCGCTCAAAAACAATACCAGCCCATTCCTCGCAACCCCCAGGAACCCTGTAAAATCAGATTTGGATTTGCTTTAGAAAACTACCAGAAATTGTATCAAAATACCAAAAATTTAATAGAATTTTTAGGGTAATTTTTATTTTATTTACAAATTTTTGCGTACAGGCTACAGGGTACGCACATACATTCGGACATCGAAAAAAAGGCTGATTCATGTTCCCTGGCCCCGAAAACACCCAGAAAACATGTCTTTGGGGGGTCTAAAATTTTCGACCGATTCCAATACTTTACCTTACACACTAGGTGTGTACGGAAAAGTAAAACTAGGGTCGACTGGGAAAAGTGGATTTTACGGTAATTTTTGCGGAATTTCAAAGAATTATGAATTATCTGAGCCTAATTTGGAGAGAAATAATTTGAAGGAGATAATAGCGTGACTCGAACGATTTTTCAAAACTGAGTTGATTGGGCATTTCAAAAAATCACTTCTCTAGCCATTATTTGGCGACATTTTTAACGCAATGGGAACGTTTACGACTGCTTCACAATCCATCGAATCAAACCAATATCGATGGTGTTGATTGCTACCATGATGAGGGTAAAATGGTAGAAGCAATGGGCACATCCGAAGAAATGCCAACGACCACAACTGAAAGCATTAAAGCGACGATGTTAAATGTTCTAATTTCAAAATATGACCGGAAATCAATCGGGCGTTTTGATTGTCGTCCACCGATGGAGTCAATGCTGACTTCATGTGACCATATCGAAGAGATCGACTCAAGTTATGTAGGAACCTCAATCGAAATGAATTCCGACAAAGAAGAGATTATAGTCCCAAACTGTCTTGCACCAAAGACCAGTTTCATGTGGTTAAAAATAGTAAGAGAAATAAGAGTAAAAAGTGATTAAATTAAAATGGACAGCTTAATGAATTCAAATGAAGAGCATATTCAATAAATTAAACCAAAACATAAGCGGATTTTTTTTATTTTAAATCGTATTGAATTATTTTTTTAATAAACTGCATTTTATTCGGAAGATATTTTACAGAATACCGTATGAAGGCTTTTATCATATCTTTGGTCTTTTAATGAAATATTTAGTTAAATGAAAAATATGTTCAGTATTTTTTTAAATATTTAAATATTTTTTTTCGGTTGCAGAAAATTCTCTCAAAATACACCAAAAAATTTGGGAAAAGTCCAGTTTTCAAAACAACTTTTCTCGTATACGATTCAACTTTCTTTGTACATTTTTACTCCCAATTGTTCATGTGAAGAAGTAATAGACTCTCGAACAAATCGTCTGTCATTTTTCGGCGCTTATCCGTGAATATCATTCCTAAATAGAATAACCCAAATTATTAGTTGCTGCTTATGAATTATTTATGTTAAATGAAAATTAAAATCATATACAGAGAATAATTGAAATTATTTGCTAAATATATATATATAAAAAAAACAATTTCAAAAAACCACAATCCACCGAAATTGACACAACAAAAAGGAAAATCCCCACACAAACAATGATTTTATATGATAATATGGTCGACCTGCGTAGCTGAACATTCTTTCACAAATGGCTTCGGATGATCGAATGCAATTGAATTTAAGAAAGAGCTGTTTGATATTTGGATATTGATTCAAGTATTCATACTCATGATTGCATGGTGAACCCAAATATGTGTTTATCTCACGAACGACATTGAAATTCATGTTCATCGATGATTTAAACTTGCTGCTGACATCATTTTTAATTAGAAAAGAGGTTGCTAAAGAAACGGAATATATGACGAACGTAAAAAAAATGTTTTTAAATAAGATCAATATCAATGTAATGACTAATACCGTAAAAAGAACTTTCATAATTATTTTACCTAATTTATTAGTGACAATGGTAGCTGGTTCGGTACAGTTTCCTTCAGGCGAATCATTTTTTTCATCATTTGCCAATTCTTCAGCTGCTTTTAAAAGCATATTTTGTATTTTTTTCAAAACGGACATCGGAGTATTATGTGACAAGTAATTGAGTTTAAAACTTGGATTTGTCACCATAGCCATATAAAGCGGTATTGATTTCGGACTATTTAAATCCATCATATTGCAAAATCGAGTAGAAAAACCATCGCAGACATTTTGAAGTAATGGTTTACAGAACTTTAAACGTGTCTTTTTAAGCTCATCAAGTTTAAATTTCAAACCAAATAATGTTGGCAGATAGGAACCAAAGGTATCTCGATTGCCTTCCAATGCTTTTAGAGCTTCAGCAATTGGTTGAATCACCTTCATATATTCATTGAGAAATGTGTAATCGTCCTTATCCAAAACTGGAATGGTCACTACAGTACACGCTGCTTTCAGCTTTACTTCATTTATACTTAATATGCGTTCAATCTGCTTGCAAATGAAACATAAACAAAATTTGAAAACTTCATTTTCGATTTTTCTTAATTTAAACAGAATAAATTGAATATAATATCAACGACTGTACTAACCGCATCATATAGTTTGTTCCATCTTATTCGATGAGGCTTAACCAATTTGGATTCTGTATATTTCTCGAAAAGTTCAGTTTTCAATCTCGACTGTGTCACATTCCAAATCAGATTCAGTTTATCCATCACTTTTGAATATTTATCACAATACGTATCATCCAGGACGGCATCAAATGAATCTTTGCTACCAATTTTATCAAATAAATGTGAACTGCAATCTATGCGTGTAGGAAGTTGAACATCTAACGCCCCACTCAATATATCTTTGACAATAAAAAGTGAACCCGTTTCACTAGTGCTGGCCTCAGCGGCGTCACATTGAAAGTCTGGAACAGCCAATGTACAATCGGAAATCTCTTCTTCAGAATCGCTGTCACTATCGATATCGGGTTCGGCATGATAGTCAATATCTTCACCTTCGGATAAATGCAATAGTGGAATAAGAGATTTATAATTATCACCAAAACGAGCCATTGCACATTTATATTCTCCTGCGCCATCGGTAGTTATGAAAAAAACTTTTTCAGCGATTTCATATTCATTGAAAATTAATTTCAATATTTCGGCTACTGCCTCATTGTTATGGCTACCACGGAATCTTCGAGAAGCAAGGAATTCGGTTTCAATTGTTCCCTTTTCAGTATTTATATAATGCGTGCTGACAGCAATATAGGATCGATTATTGCTAGACCAAATATCCGAAGTCGCACTAATAAATTTTATTGCTTTCAATCGTTCCTTTATACGTGTTCGATTTTCAATAGAAAAATTCTGAAAATAGTAAAATTAAAGGGGAAAAATTATCACATTTTGTTCAGTTTTATTTTCTTCAGCTTATTAGATATTAGCACATACCCTGATTTTTTGTCTGGCAACCTTTCGCGTAAGGAAACACGTTGGCTTGGATGATTCATCATTTTTATTTTTGTTCACATCTCTTCTGCCATTCAAACAGACTGGAAAATAAATCAATAATTCAATATTTTAACCACTTTCAATAGTTAAGTTTAGGCTTCGAATTTGCGCTTACATTCAATTAAACGGTTCAAATGTTTACTTTCGACTTTTTGCAACGGTAGACGCTCTTTTATAACGAATTTCAGAATAAGATCCTGTATTTCATCCCTTTTTGCCTTGCGTTCACCATCTGTTTCTATCATTTTTTGATCATCGTAAACATTTTTCAATTCTTCGTAGAGATTTGTGTGCATCTAAAAAAAAACATTTTCATTTATTTTTAATAAAGAATTGATCAAAGCACCAAATCAAAGAAACTTACTCTCTTCAAATGTGCCTTTAAGTTGGAATTGCTGCCAACTTTGATGGTTAATGGGTCTTTCATTGGATCACACAGAAGACACGCCACTTTGATTGTATTTGTGTTTAATTTTTCGACCAAATCAAAACAGTGAAATAATGGATCACTGATCGACTTATTTCTTGTTTGCCATAATTTGACATTATCATCTCGATGTTTGGTTAGAAGTTCCGACACGTTCTCCTGTCGATTATTTTGCGATATTTCTCCATTTTCTTCAGCTTCGATTTGTGATACAGTTTTATCATGATCAATTTGTGGCAACGAGTGATTGTTACTACTCTCAATACCTTCAGCTGGCGATTCAAAATGGTTTGATTTTTCTTCGATTGTACTCTCAATGTCAACATCTTTATTTCGATCCAATTCAATAAAAAGCGAGCCCAGATTATCGCCAGATGCAGAGAAACGTGCGCTCTTTCTTCTGTACAATATACTCGCAGCTTTTGGTTGTGATTTATCAGGTGATTTGACAACAGTTGAAGCTTCAATCAAATTAACTTCTTCAATTGGCTCAGTATGTACGCCATTAAGTGATTCAGACGTTGAAATTTTCTCATTTTCCAGTTTTTGAGATTTATTTTCGACAGCTGGTTCGGGATGGACCATATCGACCACAACCGAATCTTCATCATGTATACTCTGTACACTCCATTGGCTCATTCGACGCCTTCCAATTTTAGATTGTTGTATGGTTTTCTTACTGCCATCATATCCAAAAGTAAATGGCACCATTATTTTTGACATTCGATTACTGACGTTTTGAAAATCAGTAAATTTCATGCGCTTAAAAGGCATATTTTCAACTCCTCCATCACTTGAATTGCGGTGTTTTGGTGTTTTAAATTTAAAGTCCACAGTTTTCTCATTTTCTTTCTCTTCCTCTCTAGCTCCCTTTTCAACTAAATTTGATTTTGTTGCATCTGATGCATCTGATTCTGTTGAATTTGTTTGTTCTTCCATTTTTACAATGTGTTCTAGAAAAATGAAAATGAAAAACTATTTACGTTTGTCAGGAATAGTGAATGTTGTTCTAACACTTTGTATGATGAAATTATTTATATCACCTTTTTTAACTTCAATCTACACAGCCGTCCGAAAAATTACAAATAAAACTTCCGCTTTTGATGAACTAGATATCAATTTTATTTAGACTTTTCAAGAAAAAAAAAAGGGAATAAAACACAATTAATATTTTGGTGTACGATGTACAAGAGTATTTCATTCCGCGTGTTTTGCTGTAACTATGTTAATGTCAAAGATTCGACGTTTGAAGAGCGCGTTCCAAAATATATTCTAGGGGGCGTCTCATTGCTTACACTCGTATCAACTGTTTATCATAATACTTGATACTCATTGTAATACGCCGTATTATGATCGATCCTAATACATAATAGTCATGTTGATACGCGTATTATGATTGGTCATAATAGTTAATAGAGCATTAGTGAGTAGTAAGTATTAAGATATGTTGATACATCAGTATCAATGGGACATCTATAATTCGGAGGGCAAGGGTTCATTTTTATATTATTCTGACCCCTGCCCCCGGACAATGGGGGGTGCCCCCTGCCCTTACTAGCCCAATAGCGCACCCTTTATTTTCACAAACTTATTTTTTCGGCACTTTATGTCGATCTATATAAGTGAAATTGATAACTTTTTGTGACACTTTGGGTACTTTACTGGTTAGAACTTGCACTGAGACGAAGTACTAAACCACTAGATGGCACTGTCCTTCTATTTAAAATGTATTGATATTTAGTACAAGTTGTCGGTTCTAAAAAATTGCTGTTTAGACCGTGATTTTACGCAGCTCCTTTAAATAGTAACAAAAGTAATACACATTGATTTTGCGAGTAGGCGTCCAAAAAACAATGTATCTTTCTTTCACTTCGTACGACAGAACAACAAACATTATCCTCCATCGAAAAAAGTTCAGTTAATATAATGATACACATTGTACTTAGCAACGAACCCGGGGAGGAATGAATGAATGTTCAAACGCATTTTGTTTCTTCGCTCATTTCCTTCATTTTACACAAAAGGATTTGATGCTGTTAAATAAATTCGAAGAATCAAAAAATAAACACAACGAGAGACAGTGAGAGTTGAGTGAAAAAAAGTAGCAACGAACGATTCCATTGAATCCCAATTCGTGTGCATACTTGCTGAAAGTACAACTTTCATGCAAGAGCAAAAAAAAAAGAACAAGTAAGGAAGAAGTGCAAACCAAACTTCAACAGTACAGCTTTATGAACTCACAGGAAAATGGTCCAACTGACATTCCGCAAGATGTTGCTCCGTTCTTTGATGGAGAAAAAAACGAGAGAATACGAAAAAACCTAAAATGCACACATAATTCGTGAATGTATAAAAAATGTAGTGGCAGCACTATGATAGTGCAATACCATTAAAAATTAGCTTTCATGAGCCAGGAATAAAACATTAGTCAATAAAATATGTATGTGTGTGTTAGAGAGTCGGAGGTAATGTGTTTTCTGCCGATCGTACATTGCTTTTCATTTTGTGTGTTTCTATACACTTCTCAATGAACTGTTACCGTTTGTTGCTTCTTTTTTTTGCTGTTCCCTCTCTTATATAGTCACTCTTTCCTTTGCCCGAATCGTGGCTGCTTCTCGCAAAAATTTCTGTGCATGAGATTTCCGTTCTTTACTTTTGGTTTTCTGCATTTCAAATTCCTTATCTATTTCGCATTGCGAATCATTTGTACCAATTCTTACATTTTTAGACTCAGTTTGATTGCTGAACGGTTTCCTTTGCACATTGAACGAGCCAATAGCTCTCGCATGCCTCCATTAATTCACAAAACTGTATTGAATTCATTTATGGATTTTCGACTTAGTATCTTTTTCCAATATTGAAACACACACAAACACACTCATTCACATTGAATATGTAAGAAAGTCTTAGCGCGTCGGCAATGTTCCGAAATTGGACGAATTGACTTAATGCGGTCTTTAGCGTTCGATAGTTGTCGTGATGTTGATCATATTCGGGGATGTTTGTGAAGTTGAGGGAGGTCCAAATAATTGAAAAACAAAGAGCAAACAAAAAGTCTTAAATTTCCTTCTGATTTTGTTGAACGTGGGGGAGGGTGAGTTACATAAACGTGCCCCTATTGCATAGGGATAGATCAGATGCTTGTGATTAAATTTTCCGCTTTTTCTCAAAGTGTTTCTCCATCATTCTTACAAGAGTCCACCCATTCCATTGCTTCTTTGCACCAGTTGTGCATTTTCTTTGAACGATGATCAAGCTTAAATTTCTACATAACTGATCCATCTCAACAACAATTCGTTCTCCAAATTTCGAAAAAATTACGGGTTGGTAAAAAAATATTCGACTGTTGACAGAATCGGTCTTCGAAATCAATTGAAATTCTAACTCACACTTGATGGCCGTCGTTGAAAAATCTTTGTAAATAGTCAAATGGAAACCACTTTAGAATTTGAATTTTAAAATCGAAAGAAAAATAGTTTATTTATATATTATAAGCCACCATACACGGAGACAAATTTGAAGCGATTGAGTGATTTCTGCTAGAATGTCTTTCAATTCCGTTTGTACACATCATGGCACACAATGGCGAAAAGTGCAAAATTCAGTAAAAATATATTGACAAAAAATGAGTCTTGCGAGCGATTTCTCTCGATGTTCAATAGCATCAAATCAAATTTGCATTCGATCTCAACAAAGTATAGCATATTTTCTTTCTTATACGATAGCGATTTTTTTTACCGGCAAATGTTTTTTAGATCATTCATTCTAGACGATGGAAAAATATTTCTTCGTTCAAATCCGTAAAATTTAATTATGGGTTTGACTTTATTTATGCGTTGTAAAGCCGAATATTGCGTTAAACATATATTTTGCTACATGCTACGACAACGCCATCTCTGTTTCCCCATGTGTGTAGAGTATGTTCAATATTGACAAATCATTCAAACGGGTCAATTTTGTACCGCAAAAATAGCTGGCATCGTGAAAATATATCAACAATATTGAATATCACTTAAATAGATATCCAAACTAAAGAATAATAATTAATTAATTAATCGTTCGATAAATAAAACACGGTGCTTTCGTTTTGAAGATATTAAATATACTGTTTTAATGTTGAATTAATTTTGAACATAAAGGGCCGAAAGTTCAAGTAAGCAATTAATAATGCATGTTTTATAAATGTATTGAATTTGATATGTATGAATGAACTTTGTTCACTGGTGAACATTCTCCCCCACACGAAATAATATGTGTACTGATGTTTAACAATTTGAAAAATTAGGAAGGAGAAATAAAACAAATAAAATAAATGTAAACAATTAAATTCATTTGACGCTACTATGTAACTATTTCATGATTAAATTTATCCACTGGTTTGCGTTGATGTTGTTGTTTTTTGTATTTGATAATGCGTATCAATATTAGATAACGCGTCAGCGAATCGAGTCGTAAGTTCCATTTTTTGTGTTGATGTTGCCTTTCTTTCATTAATCAAAAACCTTGGTGCTGGTTGGTGGTGGAGGTGGTTCCATCTCAATAATTACGTTTGCTTGGTTGTTTGATCTTCTTCGCTGGTTATTCATCTGCCTTCTTGTGTAATAATCACTGCGTTTTCTGAGACAACAACAAAATGAATGTAAGAAAAGGTTAAACAATAAATTTACCACGATGTATATGAAGAAATGCTTTTTAAGGTGATCCGTTTCGGCGGTAATTTTTTCTTCTCTTTTGACAATTTTTTCGTTCAATATTTTGGTTTTTAATTCCATCGGTTCAAATATGCAATCGTCTACATATTTATACCGATGTGTGCATGACGTTCGTTTATCTTCCAACTGATTTTCCAATGCAGTTGAAGCGTTTGATACTGCTGGCATGGTTGCGGCTATTATAACAAATAGCAATGTTGTGACAATTGGCAAATGAGATAATATTTGCCGTTTATCAGCTTTTGGCAGTTCCTTTTTACCGTTGTTTACATTGTTTGATGGAGTTTCGCGTATAAGCGGGTAGGAATATCAAAAGCAAGCACTCAAAAAAACTTACTCCTAGCGCCACCAACCTACAAGTTGTGTATTGTGAGAGCCAACTTCAGACAGATTGTATATATGTGACAACTATTTTTTGACATTTGTAAAACCGGCAATTAGGTGTTTGTGTTTCAACTATAGACATTAAACATGCGAAAAGTAATTTTGCTTTTTTTTATTAATCATCATTTTACTGTGACTTTTTTTCTTAATTTTTACATTTTTATTTTTTTGATTCATTATTGGTTGTTTTTTGAGCTTTACTTTCATTTTTTCCCTGAAATTTAGAAGAGTGGAATGTGCGAAAAATCGTTCATTCGTTTACAAACTTTGCGGGAACACGTCGAAAATGTTCACCAGCCAATGAAGAAAAAATTCAAATGCCCGAATTGCGACATATTTTGCTCGCACATAATCAGAAGTTGCCGAATCAGCTGTTGCCGAACCATGATCTATTATCTGTGAACGTGTGAATAGATCAATCAACAATTTTTTCAAAATACTTACATTTGAAGAAAATGTGCCTTTAAATTGTGCGGTCTCGAGCAAAATATGTCGAGTTTTTCCGTCGGTTCCAGGATATTTTTGTACAATTCTACCCAATAACCATTGAGCTACGGGCAGGTTTTCGTCTTTTATTACCACAATATCCTCTTCACTTATTTCTTTCTGGTCTAATTTCCACTTGTTTTTGACTTGCAGTTGGTGCAAATACACTTCACTCCAATTTTTCCAAAATTATTGTACCGCCTTTTGTACAACTTTCCATCTGGTTAAATAACGTGTTTTTATTTCCATCAAATCTTCGTCTGGCAATGCGGATGGCGACGCGTTAAAGACAAAATGTGCTGGCGTAAGCGCACAAATTTCGTCACTTGGATCTGATGGTAAGGCAATTAATGGACGCGAATTAATAGCCGCCTCCACTTGTGCTAACAATGTTGTCATCTCTTCAAAAGTTAGACTATTGTTACCCAATGCCTTCACCATATGCGTTTTGACTGTGTTCACTCCTGCTTCAACCAGTCCGTTGAAATGAGGAGCACCTGGTGGCGAGAAATGCCACATTATACCATTATGACTCAGTTCATTTGCAATTTTCTCTTCAAATTCATCTCTTTCCTTCTCGCTTAAATCTTGTAGAATCCTGTTGGAGGCCGTGAAATTCGTTGCATTGTCGCTGTATATATTTTTCACCTCTCCTCTTCTTGCAACGAACCGTCTCAAGGCGCCCAAAAATGCTTCTGCACTTAAATCGTTGACCAACTCAATATGCACCGCTTTCACTGACATGCATACAAAAATCGAAATGTACGCTTTGACTATTTTGCTGCTTCGTAACTTTCCCAACTTTATATATACTGCTCCAGTGAAGTCCACCATTGTGTTAGTAAAAGGTTTACTAACAATTGATGTTCTGGCATTTGGTAAATTACCCATTAATTGGTGCATTGGTTTTGGTCGATGTTTTTTGCACTTTACACAATTTTTTAGTTGTTTTCGAATCACTGATGATCCATTCACGATCCAATATTTTTTACGAATGATTGACTCGGTTAGTGTTGGGCCAGAATGAAAATTTTCTTCATGCACTTGACGTATTATTAATTTCGCGATTTCACTGTGCTTCGGAATTAAAATAGCTAGGGGGTAGACACATGGAATATTACTTGAGATATTCACCGAAATTGAAGGTATTCTTGGTATTCTTGGTATTCTCAGTTTTAGACGAAATGTCAATGCATTCAGCAACGTCTCACAATGTGCATATATGAATATTATCTTCCAAATATTAAAAAACTTTTTCAACGCTATTAAGTGTATTATTTCAATTGGTTTAATAAATGCAAAAACAATTTTAATAAAAATAACATAAAGAAAACAGAAAAAATTAAAATAAATTTCGAAATGGTGAATGTTAAAACGAAATGGAAAAAATTTGAAATCTTTATTACCGATATCAATTTGACATTTGGTAATCACGGTATTCACATTTTTAGAACAAATGTACGGCTGGTAATAAAAGCGACTTTAAGCAGAAAAAATCTTAAAAGTGTCTCATAATTTGTACAGGATTTACATAAGATGGAGACGGTTTAAAAAAACTTAAAGTCACTTTTATTCTCAGCCGATCAAATAATCTTCAAATAAGTAGGTAATTGCCGTATTTGAAAATAGATAGGTATTATGACAATTCATTGGTATTCATTCATTCTCTATTGTGTCTACCCCCTAGTAAAATAGGATGTCGAGTTTCGAACGGAATCGCATCTTTTTTTATTCGTCCGCCAACACGTAAAACGTTTTTATCCAAAAACACACTTAAACTGATAATCGAACTTGCTTTTTTTATATTTTTATTCGATTGCATCGCATTTATTTCTTCTTGATAAAAATCACTTTGTGCTATTTTTACGATTTTCAACATTGCTTGTTCCACTTCTCTCGCTGTAATTGGACCTTTGTTTACATTTTGCTTCTTTATGCAGTTAACAAAGCGAGTCACATAAACAATTATTCGCTGAAGCTTTTTCAAACACGATACGCGCGGTAAAATGTTTTCACACTGTGTTGCGATCAATGTATTGACATTTGATTTCATTTCGATGTCTGTACTATGCTCGGTGTTTGCATAGTTTTCGTAGTCAATTGATTGCTTTAAAAATTCTGGACCTGACCACCACAACGTATGTTTTTTTAATTCGTCACCAAAAATTCCTCGTGACGCACAATCTGCTGGATTCATTTTACCAGGAATGTGACACCACGTTACATTTTTCAATTTTTGTTTATTGCTTATTCTTGTCTATTCATTTTCACTAAATTCGCTAACAAATTTGCACTGCACAGCTCTAATTTTGGGATTGTGTGATCCGGAGAATTTTTGGTTTTTGCTACCAAAAGTGTCACTGTAATTTCACCATGATCATTCACTGCTCTAACATACACACATGCGTCATACGCTTTCCCGCTGGCGTCGCAAAAACCATGAATTTGTACAATTGAATCTGCTTTTGTTTTCAACCAACGTGGTAATTTTATTGAATTAATTTCTTTTGCACGTGCTTTGAAAATCATCCACTTTTCTATGATATCATTGGGTAGTCGATCATCCCAATCATATTTGTTTTTATTGTTTTTGTCATTTGATAATGCCCACACTTCTCGCATTAATATTTTTGCTTTTACAACCATTGGGGCAATAAAACCCAACGGATCATACAGAGTCGCAATTTCGGAGAATAGCTGTCGCTTTGAGGTGTGTGAAGTTTTTTCCTCGACATTCGAATACTTAAATGGGACCTTCACATAAAAATCGTTCGTAAATAGTTCATTGCGTTCCTTTAAGGAAAAAAATAGTTCGTTTTTGAGGGCCGAGATAATTTTTGTACTAAAAACCATTTTTGTAAAATTTCCG
>NW_022198835.1:0-4742 GCF_009176525.2 Contarinia nasturtii
CATTTCCGAATGAGTGAAATCTATTTACTTTAATGGAATCACAAGAGATCGAAACGTTTCAGTCTAGACCCAAATTGGGATTTAATCCTTCTTAACATTATAACATAGTACTTAAGCACTTGTTTCAATTAATGCAATAGCTTTCTAATTCATTTTGTTTGTAGCTTTATGTGCCTTTGGGTCGTCAACCAAATCAATGAATAGAAACATTTCCCCCGAATTAAATCTAAAAGTAATTAATGTTGTGTTGTGGATCCAGCAAACTTCACGTCTCAAAATAATTTACTCATTTCTACATTATTCAAAACGAGCAATTCGATGCATCGAATATAATGAAAACTATTGTAATTGATCGCTATTTATTATCTTGCGGAAGAGTTGGAATTAATGAAAATGCCGATGGGTTTATTAATGAACCGACCTACTTAAATGGAAAAAAAGTTATTGAACCTTGGCTCTCATTTGACCCTTCGTGATCTCATAAAAATACGCATGAAATTCCTTCCGAGCAAACTTTTCTTTCTAGTCAATTTCTTATGCTCTTCTGTGAATGAATTTAAAAATGTACAACGGACGCTGGACAAGGATAAATTCAAAATACGTAAGCAAACTTCGAGAGAATAAATTAAACTTCGGACAAATATCAAGAACAAGTGAAACGTGCCAAACTAAGAACACTCACTTGAAAAAAATGGCATGTTGTAGGTCAAAAAAGAAGCAAGATCTACTTAAATAGTTGAATATACAATATTTACGCCAAATTCATGCAACAAACACAATAATGTGCTTGAAGAGAAGCGGTTGCATAAAATGAACCACCATAACTTGGTGTCATCAAGTTGATGCAGAAGCACATGCAAAGTTTTTGAATCAAATGAAATTCCGGCGCAGCAGAAGTACATCGTTGAAATTAATCAAGACACAAGTGAAGCATTTTGCTGACATTTCATTCCATTCGAATTCAGAATTTTACTCATTTTTTCTTTCTATTTTCTCTATTTATTTAGCTCCGGAAGTGTTTATTGTTGACGAGTTCGAGCAACCGCTAGTGGACAAATATTACGAAGTAAATTCGACTATTGAGTTGGTGTGCATTGTACGGCATGTGTCGATGCTTTCATCCACAGTGTATTGGTCGCATGGAAACCAGCAGCTGAATTATGATATGACACGGGGTGGCATTAGGTAAGTTGATCCTTTTGAAATCTTCTTTGCTTTATTTTGTGGACTATTTTCGGTTGCATTTGTTCGCACGAACGCTGCCATGTAACATATCGATATCGCTCGACGGGCAACAGCTGGAAAAACGAAAAGGCAATCGCATGACATCATTTTTATATTTCGTAATAAAATGTCATCGAATTTATCAATGCAAACAGGATGGTCGATTTTGGTGGTATTTTTGTTGATGCGGAAAATGTTGGATCACAAAAACATATGAAGAGCATTTTATTAAAATTATAATGTAGCTGTATTACGGTGGACATTTTTGATTCGGTTTATGTTGGTCGAAACTGATACCCTTCCAAATGAATCATCAAGTATTGACAAGAGCAACCACATTTTCTTGTAAGCGATGAGCTTTAAGCATCAAATCACATTAAAGTAGCATGTTTACTGGACTGAAACTTTTATCGGATCACTTTTACGGTAAATGGAAACCATGACCTTACCAAATCCAAGATTTTTGACTTACCATATCAATTGTCATTGTTTGGTCGCTGCAGCGAAAATACCAACAATTCTGAACTTAAACAAACAACAAAGAAACCACGTGTGATGTGGACACAAATAAACGTAGAATAGCCATCACCGATAAATGGAATAAAGAAAATGGAATGTGTGTTCGTTTTTGTTTTCATTCGAGACGAGCTTTTCAATTGAAATGTAGTCCGATGGCTTTGTGTTATGGTACGTGGTCGAAGCGAAATGTGAGCACCAACAGTCAGAACCAGACAATATATTTAGATTTTGTCATCTGGATATTTCAGATCATGTGGATAACATTAGGCGATGATACGAAATGGAAACAATAGAAGTGATTGTTATAGTTTTGGCAGTATTTTTATACATATACAATACAAGAATCACTTCTATTGTTTGCACTACATGTCATCGCCAAACGTTATCCAGATGATCTGAAATATCCAGATGACAAAATCCAAATATGTGAGCACCAACAGTCAGAACAAAGTTATGACACAACGATGGCGATTACTTGTTGTGAATGCAGCGACATGTCCGTTTCATGTTGCCGTTGTTAAAGTCCTTCCTTCAGCTGCACACGTCGACGTGCCATAAAATATTTTCAACAAAAAATATGCCACATAGATCGTGAATTTCCACTTGACGGATTTCCACTTGGAAAATAAAATTGTAATTGTTGGAAATGTATTCGTTGTCTTTTCATAAGATTGGCTGGACCAATTCACCAAAACCAGTTTACGCTTTGATAGTTCAAAAATTGAAACCAATACAAAATTCATTTAATTGGCAAACTCTCAATCTCATTTTCGGAAACTATTTTTGTTGACACCGTGTTCTGCTCACACATTTTATGATGCGTAGCCATTCGGTTGCTTCATTTACATATTCCTTAACATTTTCATTTGCCTGGAGAAATTTTAACAAAGTCAATTTGATGCGTATTCTTTCATCTCCGAAAGCCGACCAAAAATCATGGTCTGCTTGGGAAAATTGAATTGATTTAAAATGGCAACAAAGACTCCTCCGTTCACGTTCAATGTAAATTCTAAATAATTTACTCTCATTTACTTGAAAATCTCGTTGTGAAAACTTTTCTGAAAACTAAACAATTAATGTTATTTACAACTTTGTAAGTGACAAAAGTGCAAGCAGAATTGACTGTGCCACTACTACAGATAGACACAATGTACAGTGTTAGAGTGCAAACAAATGAAAATGTCATGTACAAACTCAAAATGCATATGCATCAAAAAGGAAAACAACCAAATCGAACAGAATGCGAAATTCCATTATAGTCAAATTCTATTAAAATGTCATTTGGATTTTCTCGCTAGAATGGCATTCCCTATAGAAATTCTAAAAATATGACTTTGAATAGGAATTTTAAAAATAGACCCAGACTGTCCAAAGGTTCATTTTTTCTATTTATATTCATTGTAACAAATCGATTCAGATTTCTGACACAGACATTATTTATTTGCTCATTTTGAGTTCAATTCAATTCAAAATACATTCTCGACTGAAGATGAGCGAAGTGATATCGATAAGAAGAAGAAAATGGTAAAGTGCAGTGACAACGAGGCAAAAAACTAAAAGTTATAATATTGCCGAAAATGATATAATGCGAAGCCTTCGACCTCAATATATCATTGATAAACGCGTCAAAATATCTGCATCGCATCGATCCGCCTCTTCTCTCCACTTTAATCATTGACAAAATCTTCTGGTTGATCAGCTTTGCCGTACCACTCAACATACTTCAGTAAGCCAAGAGAACAAAAATGAAAAAGCAGCATGAAACAGGCTGTTGTACCGTCCTGCTACGTGCTCCGATTCAATAAAACGTTTGTTTAGAAGAAGTCAGTGGGTTTCGAAAGCGTCTCTCTTTGGATTTAGTCGCTATTCGACTGCAATTCATTGGTGTCATCTTTGAACCAGAAAACTTGACAATAAAAAGACCATAGAGAGAGCATGACATTATCAAGTAACATAAACGACGCGACAATATTCACCGGATCGATAATAATCTAAGGTGAAAAAAGCACACAGAGGCGTTAAGCGGAATATGAACAAAGAATAAAAACGAATCGCGATTGACGATAACAACAAATAAACATAAGTAATAAACGAACAATTCACATACCGACAACGAGCATAAAAGAATTCCTTTATTTTGCTGCGACGGCATTACGAGATACTATGAAGAAAAAAATGGAATAAATGCGAACGGGGTGAAGTCGAATTCTTTTGTATAATGGCTACGTGCAAATGTGAATAAAGATAATCAATACACTTGATGTTGGATTTTCATGCGGATCAGACGAAGGATTCAAAAAACGACGCTTCCTCGCACACGACAGACAATTTCGATTTTTCACATCTTTTGCCACTTCTTTTGTTCCCATTGGAAGATAAAACGTTCATTTAGTTGCACCATATATGTTGTTCATATATTCAATCGATGAAATATGTAAGCAGAACACACAAGTAAAAAAACATCAATTTTTATATCGGGCATTGCTCATTCTTTACAATTTTGAGACATCTGTTTTCTTGTTTTCGTGTGTTTGTTCAATTTGCACAAAATCACAATTTTCTTGATAATAAATGGAAATTATTTGAAAAGAATAAAAAATTAACCTAAATGGATGCTTTTCATTATATCTTTTGCTCTGCTTATCACTACTAGGTGCAAAAGAAATGATTCTTTTCATACAAAAATGATGCCTTTCTTTTCCGAAAACTTTTCTCATTTATAACAATTCTATCAGAACTGTATTCAATGTAATGAAGTCAAGTGGATAAAATTCGGTTCATTCAAACGCAAATAATGTTCAACAAAATGAAAAAATGATCACGTATGGGATAGACTTATTTCATCCACACGTCTCATTTCTTGGAATGACAGACAATGTCATTATTACTTGTTAAAATGAACTCTACCTCTATTAGTTGAATGCTCGTGTTAAATGATTTACCTAATGTCAAATGAATATTATTGTAAATAAGTAACATGTGTATTTAATATGTTTTTC
>NW_022198836.1:0-35319 GCF_009176525.2 Contarinia nasturtii
TAATTTGTTTATAAATTACAATAATTTCAACAAAAAATGTTTCATCGATTAAATAAGAATCCAATGTAAATAGTAATGACAATGCGACACCTACCGTAAAAATGCAAAAAGAAATTTAGTTGGTCTCCATTGTAGCATTTTTGTCCACCATGACAGCATCTTCGTTTTACTTGACCAATCACAGAGAAGCAAAACGAAGATGCTGTTATGGCGGACCAAAATGTTACAATTCCAAATAAGTTTCCTTTTCTATTTTAACGGTAGGTGTCGCATTGGTATTACTTTTTACATTAGATTCTTGTTCAATCTATGAAAAAAATTGAAATTATTGTTATTTTTAAACAAATATATTTAAAATATAGAGAATTTTTATGATAAACGTAAAAAGAATATTTTATGATATGTTTCTTTTTTTTACTCGACCGTTCAAAAATTATGCATGTTGAATGAAGAGCTTATATATTGTCAAGCCAAAAAATGTATCATTGTGGAATGACATAGAGTGACATTTAAATCAGCGCCGTATATCGGATTTATTTCGCTTAGCAAAGGGGGAAACGTCGTACTCGCTCCTTTCATCTTACGGATGTAAGACATTTTATTTCAGACTGTATGCCATTTTTGGTATGCCAAAATTGTGGATCAATCAATCATTTTTTTTAAATGTTTTATTCATGATAATAGTAATAAACAATTACATATAAGTTCATTTTATTTCATTTGTATATTATTGTGTCATTGTTTTCGTTTCTACATGTTTGAACACTCTTATTCTGTAGCTTCTAACATAATTTTTCCATAACATGCGTTAGGATTTTTTGTTGTATTCTACTTCTAAGCGCATAATATAATAGTTTCTGATTACAGACATTTTTTTTACTTTATGTATTTAATATAAGTCTTAATATGATTAATCGCTTTAAAATGTTTTTGTGTTTTAATTTTTTGCATTTGAGATTGTCAAATTATAAACTTTCCATTTATGTCCCAATAAATAATGCAATCAAAATCAAATATAATGAGCCTGTCATCAAAACAGCTGGAACAAAGCAAACATATGGAGATTACATAAATGCTGACTATAAACTAATAAATGAGTCACTCCTTGATGTTGACTGGAATAAGAAATTCGATGCAAATTCATTAGAATTAAGACTTAACAATTTCTATACAATTGTGAAGTCAACAATCGAAACTCATGTCCAGTCAAAAACAAAAATCATCAGGAAGCAACCAATATGGTTTAACAAGCCACTAATCGAGATGAGAAACAAAGTCAGCAAAGCTCATCAGATTAAAAATAAGGTCAACACTATTGAATCAATAGAATATTTTAAACAATTAAGAAGAGAATATAAACGCAGTGCACGGTCAGCACTCAAGGATTACAGAATTGAGATGGAGAATCTGATAGACAAAGATCCAAAGAAACTTTTCAGACATGTCAATTACAAAAAAGGGAAAAGTGATGATCTGCCTCATGAAATGTCTTATCTGGATATGAGGGCAGATGACCAGACTACGATCGCTGGTTTCTTTGCAAAGCACTTTGCCTCAGCCTACAGCTCTTTGAAGGGAGATATACAATTGGAAAGCTGGGAGATTGAAAATATTCGTGCAGAAATATCACCAATTGAAATAACTGAGGAGCTTGTTGGACAACAAATTGACATGCTCCCGGATGATCTAGTCAGTGGTCCAGATGAAATACCAAACAGATTTATCAAGCATTGTTTGGTTTCATTGCAGGGGCCAATTACAGCATTGTTAAGAGAATCTCTTGAAACATACACTGCACCACAGATTTTGAGAACGACTTTTGTCAGACCGGTTTACAAAAGCGGTGACAAAAACAACGTTCAAAATTACCGTGGTGTCGCTCTTCAGTGTATAGTGTCAAAAATTCTAGATTCGATCGTCACGAACCATCTCAATCAATATCTAAAGAACAAAGTACACGAAAGTCAGCATGGGTTCATCAAAAATAGGTCAACGATAACGAACTTGGCAGAATTTACATCGAATACGATAATTAACATGGGAAAGGGACATCAAACAGACACCATATATTTGGACATCGCAAAGGCTTTCGATTCTGTCAATATAAAATTACTAATTCAAAAGCTAAACATCATGGGATTGAATACACAGCTGTTAAAATGGATCGAATCGCATTTGTCTGGACGCAGACAAATAGTCAAAATATCAGATACCAAATCAGACCCAATACGAGGGTTGCTCCATAATTTTTTTTAAAAACATATATAACACAGTTGTTTTTTGTCGAAAATGGTTTTATTGTTTTTCAAAATATTCCCCGAGATGATCGATACACTTTTGCATTCGATGAAACCATTTGTCATAGCATTCGTGCCACTCCGAAACTGATATCTCCAAAACGTGTGTTTTGAACGCTTCAACTGCTTCTTCTGGTGTCGAAAATCGTTGACCACGTAGTTTTTTCTTCACGCTTGGGAACAAAAAAAAGTCATTGGGTGCCAGGTCAGGACTGTACGGTGGATGACCCATCAGTTCGATGTTTTGACCGGTCAAAAATCGAGTAGTTTGAAAAGATGTGTGAGAGCTCGCATTATCGTGATGAAGAATTATTTTGCGACGGTGGTTGTTTTTTCTTATTTCACCAAACACTTCGGGCAAACAAATGGTGGTATACCAATCAGAATTGACGGTCTTACGATCCTCTAGTGGAACGGTTGCCACATGACCACTTCTCCCGAAAAAACAGGCGACCATTCGCTTCGAAGTGCTTCTTGCTCGAACAACTTTCGTTGGGTTATCTTCATTTTGGAAGACCCATACAGTCGACTGCTGTTTCGTTTCGGGCTCATAGGCATATATCCACGATTCGTCACCAGTGACGATTTTATTAACGTCTTTTGAAGCACCACGATTGAATTTCTTGAGCATTTCTTTACACCAACTCACACGAGCCATTTTTTGTTCATCGGTCAATTTATGTGGGATCCAACGAGAGCAAATCTTTTTTACGGCTAAATGTTCATGCAAAATTGTATGTATGCTGTGGGATGAAATGCCCAAAGATGCCTCAATCTCACGGTAGGTCACATGACGATCTTCCATAATCAGTTTTCTGACAGCATCGATGTTTTGTGGCACAACAGCCGATTTTGGACGACCTGTATGAAACTCGTCTTTGAGCGAACTACGACCGCAACGGAATTCTCGGTACCAGTTATAAATTGTCTGAAGGGTTGGTGCTTCATTGCCAAAGGCCAAATGAAGTCGATCGAAACACTGTTGTTGAGATAATTTACTTCGAAAATCGTAGTAAATCATTTTACGAAAATCTTCACGTGTAAAATTCATTTTTTTGTTGAGTCGCAGTTTACCAGTCACTGTAAACAATACAAATAGCGTTCGTACGACAAAAGGTTCAGGGCACGAATACATACCAAAACATCAAACTTTACGAATATGACAATGGTTTACATCGGGCAACACTATAAGTACCATTTTAAAAAAAATTATGGAGCAACCTACGTAGCAGTAACTTCTGGTACTGGTCAAGGTTATCCCATTGGCGCAACTTTGTTCATCATGTTTGTGATTGATCTACCTTTCGTCGTGACCAAATCTTGCATCCTTTCATTCGCTGATGATACCAAAATTTCAAAATGTATAAAATCAGAAGATGACTGTATTCATCTTCAAAGAGATTTGGATCGTGTAGCAGATTACTATGGACGCAATTTATTAAAGTTAAATGTTAACAAAACAAAACTAATATCATATCATCGTGGATCAATGAAATATGAATATAATTACCACGTGGATGGCGTGCAAATTGAAAGAGTTGAAGTAATGAAGGAATTGGGAGTATTGCTTGATCTAAGGATGAATTTCAAATCACACATCGAGCATGTTGTGGCTAAGGCAAAATTGATTGGCTTGGTTAAAATTCAACAGCAGGGATTTTGTCGACCCATGGACGTTAAAACACCTTTACTTTACATTTATATTCCCGATAATTGAGTATGGATCTGAAATATGGAATCCACACTACGACAATATGTGCAAAAGAATAGAGTCAATACAAAAACAATTTTTATTGTATGCTCCAAGGAATGGCCTAGAACGATTTTAGACTGCCAAAATACGAACACAGACTACTATTTCTGCAAATGATTACTCTTGAGGAGAAACGCAAGATGGCGCAAGTGTCTTTTATTTTCAAAATTATTCACGGAGATTTAAAGTCAACTTATGTTTCAAACAGTATGAAATATTAAGATTCAGCACATGATACCAGAGCAACACCACTATTTGATTTACCAATTAGGAGAACTGATTACACAAAATATGAACCAATAAATTATATGCTGACATCATTCAACGATTTTTATACGAAAAAAATGACAAACAGTGATGAAAATATAATTGATTTAGAAGTAAATTTATCAACAGTAAAACTGAGAATAGAAAGCTATTTAAAGCAAAGCAGATAAATAAAAGATATTTTTTATGGATTGTAGAAATATTGAGCAGTTGGAAAATTGATTTATGAAATTTATATTATTATTTACATAAAAGGAAAGAAACAATAATTTTTCATATTCTCTCTCAAAAATGCTTGATAAAAATCAAATTGTATTATATTAGGAGGGTCAGACATTTTTTTTCAACAAAGTTTTTTCTTTTTGCTCAAAAAAAGATACTGATCCTCCTATATAAGATTCATTTACACTTTCAAAATCGATCCACCCTATACATAATAATTTCTCATATTATTCATTTTTCAAACTTATTAATCAAGATGAAAAACACATTTAAGTTTCACTATGGCGTTGACTATTCCTTATTTTGCAATTGGAACATTCCTAATTCTCATTGTACGATATATGTATTGTATGGTTGCAAATCTACGTATTGCAGGAACCTTTCTTGAAAATACTTAAGCTTTAGAGGGTTTTCTCTTTTTGAGAGATTTGGAATTATCGGGAAAATGATCTGACCGGAAAAACATTTTCGGGAAATAAACTTTTTTTGGACATAATTGTAATGTTTGGCTTTACATAATATGGACCGTATTGAATGGTGTCCATCGTTTTATCCGATCGATTCGAAGTTCCTAGATATCAGCTTCAAACTCGCGTAAAAGACTAGGACTTTTGATTTATGACATAATAAAATCACGTATTCATCACGTTTTTTTTTAAAGATAAATTACGATTTTCTTCCATTTTTCGTAAGTTTTGCAATACTTGTCTAACAGTCTCCACCGAATTTTAATTTTATTTCTTTGTGTGCTACTTTAAAGTAAACTTCAATAGCTTTCAATAGTGGCATTTCAACAATACTCTGCACTTATATTTATGAAACTATTTTTATGTGATGTGATTAATAAAACTTTTATATTAATAAATATAAATGATGCGCACTAAGTTTTCAAGTCGGGATTCATTCAGGTCGTAGCTTTCAACCAACGGGCATGAACTGTAATATTTTATGCTGTTGTTTTTTATGCACACTTTCAACTCGAATTGAAAAAAATACAGTGATTCGAATGAATTTGGTAAAAAGCAATAGTATATTTCAATAAAAATCGGAATATGTTTTGGAAATTATCTGGCGGTTTTTTAAAGTTATAATAGAAGTTTTTTCATCATTTTTCATAAATTTTGATGTATTATTAATATACAATTGATGTTATATATGAATAAAGTGTTACGGTAACACATAACTCAGCCATAGACTAGTGGTTAGCGTGCCAGGTTTGTGAGCGTGAGGACACGAGTTCGATTCTCGGTCAAATTTGGTCCGGTATTTTTCCATCGTGATTCGCTCAGGAATTATCAATGGTTTAATGCGGAATAGATTTGGTCGGGTTTCGGGCTAGTGGAGTGCTTCGGAGGGCACTTAAAGCCGTCGGTCCCGTGTGTGTGCACAACGAATAATGGGTTCAGCATAGACACACGTAAAATGTAGTGCCTTTACGTTAGGTTGATGTCTTGAATATGTCAAATATCCAATACGTCAACCGTAAAAAGGTAGTGCTGAACTACTGGTGAATATACCGGTAAATCAGTAGTGGTGGCATTCCTACATTGAATAGAGGAACCCAGCGCCATCTGGAGCATGGTAGAGTTATGAGTGTTCACGACAACTGCAGTGCTCATCGGTGGTGGATGTCTTTGCTTAATTGGGTTTTAGGAATTCACACCATTGTTGGTAGAAAGTCTTTGCTCGTTTGAGTTTTAAGAATTCACACTATTGGTGGTAGAAGGTCTTTGCTCAATTGAGCATTAAGCAAAGAAATCACACCAGAGCCCCCTGTAGTCGAGTGGCATCATAACTTAACGGGCGTCTTGCAATAGGTTAATAAACCTGAGCAACGAGAAACTATGGATATTACTGGAAAGTAGACCTAGTATGCTCCCCGTCCAAATCCAAGAATCCAAGAATCCAACACATATGAATCATATAAGTACATTAGGGCGGAACTATTTTTAAAATTTAGTGTCATATCTCGATGGCCATATGGGAGAACATGTCTTAAGACCTAATAACATAATTATGATCTCCAGATTCAAAAATTGAAAAAAAAATTTGCAACTTTCTATTTGATTTAAGACAGTCACTTGAAAAACAAAGGGGTCCATTTTACGGGAAAATCATAAAAAATTGCAATAAATTGATCACCGAGAAAACGTGTGAATCCCATTTTCTGACCAAATACAATAAGTTCAAATGGAAAGTCGAAAACTCTTTCATATCTTGAATCTGGAAACCATAAGACATGTTTTTTCAAGTGGCTGCAAAATTATGCAGAAAATGTTCCAACCTAAAGTCTTCATCTTATTAGAATCATTGCGGAGAAAAAGTAGCTCTTATTTTTCTCCAAATAATACTGCAACATGAAGTTTTTTTCACACGGTTTATTTGTTGTAATACAACAAATAAATTATTCATAAAAAACTTTATGTTGCAGTATTATTTGGAGAAAAAAAAAGTTTTCTCCGCAACGATTCATTTTATGTTTGAGTGTGAGTTTCCAATAGCCTTCAAAGTTTATATCTGATTTAACGTTCCTTTGGAAATGATGGGTAATAAACCACCATTATGTAATATGAGTTGGAAATATTGAAGAAAAAAAAATAGTGAAAATACAATGAAAACATTGGTATAGTTAAATTTTGATTTACAAATCATTATGGATGCATCTCTTTTTTTGGTTTATTGTATAAAAAAATGACATCTTCTACCGCTACAACTCATGTCATGTTTCAACATGATACCTGAATTGCATTTACATATTTCATATCTTTGCATCATATTATACGAAACTGTAGATAAGTATTTTTCCAGTTTTTATGAATTCTTTTTTTTAAATCAATAAAATTTTATTTTATGAATATCAGTATTGTGCGGAGGGGGGGGGGGTAGAGATCCTGTGATTTGGATGAGAATTTATTTTTCGTGAAATTTATTCGAAATTGCTAGGGTTTTTGATTCAAAAAGTGAAGACCTTTTTTTTTTTTTAGCTCATCAATGTAGAAAATTGAGGAAAATTCTTTCAATTTGCTAGGGTTTTTGGCTCCGAGAGATTTTTTTCCGATTTGCTAAGGTTTTTCGCGAAGAAAATTCTTTCGATTTGCTAGGGATTTTCGCCTCAAAAAGTGACTTCCAAAAAAAAAAAAAAAATGAAAATTTGTCTAATTTGCTAGAGAATTTTTTGTTTTTGGAAAATCACCCCCCCCTGAAAAATTTTCCTCGCACACTACTGGAATATATATATACATACAATAATGATAATAAGGACTTTGAACGAAATTAAACTTAAGTTTTTGTCATTTCAATTCGTTTTTATGAATAAAATCTTTATAAAATATAATTATATGCAATTTCGATATATCGAAATATTCAAAAATAAAATAAAAATTACAAAAACTTCACAAATACATACTTTCTTGCTCCTAAATAATATGCAATAAGATTATTCATTGAGCATAAAAATTCCGTTTTAGTGCTTCTAAATACTTTTGATTTTCCGAAGAAAAATCTACTTATCTTTATAATAACGATATCTAGATGATTTGACTAGATTGTGAATTAATTGACTTTTATTAATTATATAAAGTTTCTGAATTTTAGGTGGAAAGTGGGAACCTAACTGATGAGAAAATGGAATTGTTGAGTTTTTCAATGAATGATATTATTTTTGGATTCACCAACTACTTGACCTTGTGGGATGTTTTTTTTCCAAATATTCATTTCTTAGACTGAAATATATTTTTTTTGTGGAGTTCTATTAAATTTTATTGGTGAATCAATAGTTAAGTTCCACCATACTCTGTTTAAAATCCTACAATCAATTATCAGGTAAAATTATCTAACGATATATTATTATTGAGTTCGAATATTAAATTTTCTAAATGAAAACTTTTTTTTTGCTCCATTTTTACAAACTGGACGTTGTAATGAAGAAGAAACTTCATTCCGCATTTTTTCAATGATGGTTTAGATTTATGATTAAATTATTATTTTATTATTCAAAATTTCATTAATGTCCATTTTTTCAACATACTTCCACAATAAAAAACTTGCTTCTAAATTAATGGCGAAAAAAAAAAACATATTTGAGTGTCTTTTACGCTTTTTCTGGTAACGTATTTTTACAAATAAAAAAAATGTCGCAATTTTGCTCGAATGAGCTTTTGGTTAAGCACAGACAATCATCATTTAAACTGATATCAGTAATTAGCGATTACTTAGAAAAAATTTTGTTATAGCAATTTAGTAAAATGTAAAATATATTTTACATTCAATTAGTTACAAACGTTCTTTGTTTGAGTGAGAATTATATTATGGTAAACCATATCATTATTTGAAGTTACGAATACGATATATATATAGTTAATTGTAGTAATAACTAATATTAAAATAAGTATAAATTAAGATTAAAATGAATCAATTTGAATGATATTATACAATTTGAAATATAACGACGTTTTTGAAAAAAAAAATTGCTTCAGTTTTTGCGTTAGTTCATTTGTGGGAACGATGTTTTGGAATTCCGTCGCCCCCACAAGAGCAGTTCTACCCTGTAATTATCAATATGAATAAATAAATGGTAAAACGTCTGTCTTTTCAAAAGTGTATAAGATTTATATTACCTGTATAGTCCGTACAATTTCCAAGATTTACGTTCAATGGCCTTCCAGTTGTATGTATAGTACGGGTTGAATGCGTGTTGTCCCTAGATGATCTTCTTGGATTCAGAATTGTGGAATTTGAAGATTGATTATGAGACTTGGCTTTATTGCTTTCAACATAATAACGATAATCATTTCCTCGACTATGAATATCAACATTGTTTGTTCCTCGTGATGTATGCATTTTTGAACTTGGCAACGTTGAGTGAATTGGTTGTCGAAATTTCGATTGTTTATTTTGATCATCGCCACATTCACTTGAATCATAACTTTGAGATATAATTTGTCGATTACTTTCGGAGTCCATTTGATAGCTCTTTAATTCACGTACGGAATATTCGTAACCGAATGTACTATATGTGGGATGTGGAAAATTTCCACTTTTTCTATCTCGATCATCCGACAGATGTTTTATAGTCTTTTGCGAACCAGTTTTTGTCCCAGTGTGAAATTGGGGATGCTTCAAATTATTTTGTTTCAAACTTGGTCTACTAAAATGTGGATCTTTATTTCGATTTTTTGGAGGAAGCATTGGTGGTTGGTCACTGATTTGATTTGGTGAATTATTTGATTTAATTATAGATGGCATTGAGCGTTTTGCCTGAATTGATCTATCATATATATTGTGCGAATTTTTTGAAGTAAAACTATTCACCTCTACGTTACATACCGACTTTATTGAACGATACTTGTTTAGATTGGAGGCGGATAAAAGTTGTTGATTTCGATGATTTTGGCTTATTTTTGGTGGTATTTCCGGTAATGGTTGACTTATGATAGACATTTTTTCCGGTGCCGAAATTAATTTAATATGCGATTGTTTGATGGGAAGATTCGGTTGCTCTTGAACATGTTTTACTGGTATAGATGGATTACTAATTTGTTGGACTTTCGTCAATTGTAATGGTTTTGTAATCGTCGGATATGGAGGTGGTTCATTTGTTATGCTATATACAGATCGAGAATTTTTTTGATTATCAATTGCGATACAGTTACCAGCTGTCGATCCGTTTTCGAATTTGGAATGTTTGAAAGTAGATCCTTTGCATGGAAACGTTGTTCCGTTGTCAGTTTCATATCCAGAAACAAAACAACTACCCGCTTTAGTTACAGACGTATTGGAACCATCATAAATAGTTTTAATAATATCGTTGTTACTGTTATGGTTCAGTGTACTAGCGTTGACTATTCTCGATGAATTTTGATGTTGTGCATTATATTCTTTGGAAACTGTAGTAACGCTTGGGGGGGGATGCTTTTTTCAAGACTGGATTCATTCCTCGCTCGGTTAGACTTCCGCCATATCGACCACCATGTCGTAAAGTGGCGCACTTGTTCAAATTCGTTGATGTTAGTAATGAATCTCGTAGGGATTTTGGCCCTATACTGATATATTTGGGATCGAATCTATTAAAACCATTAAGAGGAATTTCTCGAGAATCTGAATCACAACGGTCGATTGAATTATTTGATAGACTTGATTTTGCTTTTGTTAATGTACCTGATGGAAAAAAATACTCAAGAATGAAAATATTGCACATAAAATCAGTGTTTGTCATTTGGCTTGCTACAAGCAGCTTGCTTGCCTGCGTCGCCTATCGTACGGCAAACAAACAAACATGCGGACACATATACGGCAAACGAACCATATGTATTACACGGTTTTCGTTCGTTCAAGATGCGGTACACAGTTCCGCGAACACGTTGTATCGTGTGTATCTGTGTAGATGTATTGGTCGCACGAACGAAAACCGTATAATACCTATGGTTCGTTTGCCGTATATGTGTCCGCATGTTTGCTTGTTTGCCGCATGATAGGCGACGCAGGCAAGCAAGCTGCTTGAAGCAAACCAAATGACAAACACTGCAAAAAATGGATATGAAATTATATTATAACTTGTTGAAAATAAAGTGACAGTATTATGCTGATAATCCAATCGTAATTCAAAAAATACTCACTTCACTTTATATATGTATGATATTATTTGAGTTAACGTACCGTATTTTTTTGTTGTTTTGTTTGTTGTGCTGCCTGCGATGGAGCAGGCAGATGATTCTCAGTAAAAGTCGTTGGATTCAAGTGTTTTACATTGCTTACTTAAAGTAGCATATTTTCCGTTATTTGGTCCAGCGGCATAGTTACTATTGTGATGTGAAGGTAAGCGACCAAGAGTTTGATGTCCATTTGAAATTCTATTTAGATGATATAAACACTTTTATTGATTTAAAAAATAATTTTTCTCATTGTCGATTATAACTTTGCTTGAGACCTAATAATTTTAAACTTGGGAAACTGTATGATTATTTTTAACGCACATCTCGTTAACATTTAATGCATTTATAATGGATTTAATATTAACCCTCTAGTGCATAGCTCTACCTTTAGGCGGAGTGTATGAATTATTGTAGGTTTTTTACACATGAACTAAAACACATCCAGAAAGGATCAGCCTTTCATTTTATATCCATTAGACAATTGATTTTTGGGTAGATATATATTTGTAGGCTCGACAGTGCGAAACATCGCATGTCGTGAAAAAATTAATTCATATGTGAAAATTTTAATGGCCAAACTCGTGTACCCCGCCTAAAGGCAGAGCTATACAAATCGATCAAATTTCAATGTGGCGTATAACAATGGAACCATTGTTTACGACAATAAAAATAAAAAATATGGAATGCGACAGTTGTAGAAACATCTTTCAAATTTCAAGAATAACAAAAAAATAAGCTGAAAGAATGTAAACATCATGAAAAAAAATGTGTTTCGTGTAGCATTACAACGATTCGTGTACATAGTTACTGTAAGATGACTATGGTATAGTGGATTAGTGCATGCGCTAAGAGTCGTATGGTCCGAATCTAAACAAAACATATTGTCAATGCATAGCTCTGCCTTTAGGTGGGGTTGAGTTTTTTGCACTTTTTTTCGAACCACGCATTTTTTTGGGTTAAAATTATTTTCCCAATCTTTGTTACAACTAAATCAACCAGAAAAAAAATTCCCAGCTCTAGAAAAAGTTAATGCACTAGAGGGTTAAAAGAAATTAATATAGAAAATTTATGGTTGCGCCATTTGAACAGTACAGATAATACCTTGAAAACTTTTCATACTGTCCACCACGTTTGAATTTATTATAGTCAGTACTGTGCGAGCTCAGATTCTCAGAAGATTATAGCAAAAAATACCTCAGTTTTCACTTCGAATGTTTAAGGTTTCTAGTTTTTTTAAATGAGGTAAACTACCACCCATTCCTCCCCTCATTCTCTACACACTACTGAATATAATATTATCAATTTAGATTCTGCGTTGTTAAGAAGTTATTTTTTAACAACAATATGCTATACCATCCCAAGCAACCAATTTGTAACGTTTTTCATCCATTTAAACGTTAAAAATGTAATGATCTCATTTATTTTCATATTAATCTAATTTGATTTTTTTTCACTTTTTTTCATTCCATTGTTACGTTGAATATTACTGAAACTACACACAAATCTGACCAGAATTTTGACCGTGAGCATATGCCTGTAATGGATTATTTTGCGCCAACAATTGTTCCTTGGGATGATGAACTTCGTTGAGTACTTAAAAATACGTGAATCTTACTCAGAATGACAAAAAAAAAAAATCGACAAAAAATCGGAAAAATAAAATAAATTGAAAGCAATAAAAATAAATGGAATGTATCGAAATCGGTAAAACTGATATTACATAATTCAAACTCAATGGTTATAAAACCGTTTCTCTTCTGATTACTTGTCAACCAATCGTTAATGAAGGTATGCTAATATAAAACAAGCATAGCTCTCATACAAAATATTTTTTACAAATTGCAATTCAAAATTGAAAATATAGAACGGATCAAATGAAAGATGGTGGTGAACAGAAACCACTAATATTTTCCCCATTTATATAATCTAATTCAATACCTTTTTTTCTCTCCTTCATACCTCCTTGGGTAATAATTTAGGTTTTTTTTTATATTTTCCCAATTATACAAAATAATTCATTCTAATTATATTATTGACGAGACTAATTCTACAATAGCATTTAGATAAGAGGCTTCAAATTAAACGAAATTGATTATTGACAAAAGTCAAAAAGTGATCGTAAGGACAAAAGTCAAAAAGTGACTTTTGGAGGCGGCCAAATCGAGAAGTGCCTTAACAAAAAAGTCTTAGTTTTTTATGTACTTTGATCAAACAGACATTTTGATTTTTCATCGAGATTCATGAGACATTTTAAAAATGCTGAATTTTTCGAAAGGATTGATCGATTTGGACGGTTAGGGGGTCGTTGGAAAGGTATTGAGCTCTTGACTCTGAATATGGATGTTTCAGAGGTCAATGACTTCATTTAATGCCATCTATGGCCGTAGAACAGAATTTTGATCCTTTTATTGAAAGGACCATATTTTGAAGACAGGTGGACCGATTTCACTGTGCGTCATTTTTTAACTTTAAAAATGTGATGGAGACGAGACCCATCACTTTTACATAGGTTGGGTATGCTGGTTTCAATGGCATCACCCGTTTTTCTCTAACAAGTCAGGATTTTCCACAATTTTCCTAGAGAGTTTTCCGGAAAACCAAAATTGGCTGTTTATACTCTAGTAACATTTTAATCAGTTTGGCGCCTCCAGTTCTGACTATGGCCGGCACATATCAAATCCAAATAATGTGAAAATGATCCTATCTTGTAGAGAAGGATTCAGGAAACACGATATAATTGAAAAAATCAATATCAATTTGAGCTCAATCTCGAAAAATCGCGTCAAATGTAAAATGGCCGAGTTGGCGCCTAAACTTTTGGCCTTGGCCTTTCATACAAAAAAAAATTTCATTTGGAAAATTTGAGCAAAAAATGGGTATAACTTTATGTTGATGGCTCTGGCCGGCCCGAACCAAAATGAAATGTTCTGAAAACTATTCAATCTTGTAGAGACGGACTCCAGGAACACGATATGAGCAAAAAAAAAATCGGGTTCCATGTCACAATTTTGAAAAAAATTAAGAAGAATAATACAATGTTCATGACCCCTCCCCCTCCCCCCTTGCATTTTGATCGACCTGCAAATCGGACTATCTTGTGGAGGGAGACCCCTAGAATACAGTGCAACCATAAAACGATAATTATTCGAATTTAGGTTTGACTTTAATTTGATCGATTTGGAAACATACTCATTTTTGAGGAAAATCGACCCCCTGGGAAAAAATTCAAAAATCCGGCTGAGCCAAAATTCTTAGTTTTTCACCCTCAAAATATCCCGTAAAAGAGTTTTTCGATATTTGCACTCCTTAAAAGTGACCCACTTATGTGGGACACCATGTATATAGCGAGATCGACCTTTCAACACACTAATGTGGTTTCGCCACTCGCGTCCGCTGTGATAGACGGCAAGTTCACAAGTGGACACAAACGATTTGAAGAATATTTGCAACCATCAATGTTTACTAGATCGAGTATAGAACTGCACATAGGAACATATTCGATGTGTATGGATCACAAATTATGTTTCAAAATGTCATCACCAATGTCGACACCATCTGACATCAAAATTTTGACATTAAAAATACGTGTTGTGGTTGTTGTCGTTTCATTGCTGTGATAAATATAAAAAAACAATTAACGGCAGACGTTTAACCGACCTCAATTACCGTGTTAAATGGTGTTAGACCATGATGGACCATGATGGCCGACCTCAATAACCGTGTTAAATGGTGTCAGACCACGATGAACCATGATTGGTCAAAAGATAAAGAATAGCTTGAAAATGGGTAAATAAACGTGTGGAATTATAGCAGACTATAATGGCCAACATCAAAGATACCACCCCCCTAATTTTGGGTGGAGGATTTCAAATTTGATCAGAAAATTGACAAATTTTGACATCCCCCATACAAACTTTTCAACAAAAAAAAATTGGTCCAAACCATCCTATAAAATCAGATTTCAAAAAACTATCACGAGAACAAAGATAATGGGTGAACAAAAACGGTGACGTACGACGTGGAACAACCTGATCTCAAGACGAATATCGCTCAAAAACAATACCACCCTCTTCCTCGCAACCCCCAAGCACCTTGTAGATTCATATTTGCATTTGCTTTTCTTGCAGAAGAGGTATACTGCTAACAATTTTTTTTGCGTACAGCATATAGTGTACAGTGTACCACATACCCACATTAACATAACCAAAAATAAATAACCAAAAGACCGTTGCTCTGTGATTTCCTTTACCCAAAACGCAATGAAATTTTTTTAGCGATTTAAAAAGTTTGGGGAGTGATTGCAATACTTTACTGCACACCACTGTGCGCGGAAAAATAAAAATAGACGATGATTAAAAAAAAATTGGTTGGGCTGCGACTTTATGAGCATAAGTTGAATTTTTTGTAGTGTGTTATCATTGAAAGAAAATAAACATAAAAATAATAAAAATCATGCCTGGTGTCATGCACCAAATTATATTCTGGTGGTGGTGATTCAATTTTACTACTAATTGCCAACCCTCTCAATGTTCCAGAAGTTTTTCGTGCTGTTCCATTTACTCCATGACTTTGTTGATGATGCAAAAGAGTTCTATTCACTTTTGAAGTACCACTTTGTTGATTGGCAGCTAAAGGAGATCCACTTGCAGCTGAATTCAAGAATGGCGTAGCTTCAGCTTTATCGGAATATTTTCTCCTGAAATAAATAAAATATATTTTTAATTCTAGATACTTCAGCAATTGAATTAGTGTAATTCACCTTTGACTTAAATAAATCCACGTATGAGAATCTACGCACACCTGATGTAAGACGTGTTACAAATTTATAATTACGATAAATATTCAATATTCACTCTTTTGGAAGAAATGTGTGCCAATCTAGTGAATAATATTTTTTTGTAATATGATTTTTTCATACCAGTAATGTAAGCAAAAATGCTGTAATCAAAGCAGCCACTGTCATCAAAGTCAAGCCAAGTAAAGCACCTATTCAAAAAAATGTAAAAACAAAAATTATGCTTGGTATTAAATGGTAAATTCATGCCGAAAAAAAATATTGTTTTATGTTAACAAATATCTTTTCGGAAAAGTGGTATAAGAATTGAATTTTAAATAGTACGAACAACCGGCTAAGCCTATGAAGAGACAAAATGCGAATTCCCCTCATCTGTGCCATCTTGTATTCCATAGTTGAACTCAATTTAGTTACAATGAATTGAATCGAAAAAGAGAAAAAAACAACAACAGTAACATGGCTACATAGATCTGTTGACCAGTGAGATACGAATAACACTGGAATGAAAGAATGAAGAAAGCGTATATGTGTATGTATGCATCAGTACGCATAGATGTACAGCTCTGTGTGGCCGTGCTATTGTTGTTGTTTTTTCTCTTTTTCATTTCAATGCTACAGAATTAAATTCAGTTTTTCGATCTAATTCGAACTAATGTGAGGTGGCGCTGATCAGCTGCGTTCGCATAAAAAAGTTCCCAATCTCATATACGCCAACCCCGCTTGAGTACGAATCGAAAATCAGTTTTCGTTTGCACTTTGGACAGTTTTTCGACAAATTGTTTCATAAAATTAAATAAAGAGGCTTACAAGCTGACTTTTCCTCATGAACCGAAATTTTGGGAATAAACTATGTATGGTTGCGGTAACTTTAATCACTGTGAAAACTTGTGAATCTTATTTTCTAATCGAAGTAAATAATCTTAGAAATTTCAATCAGAAATATAGGTTTTAAGATTTTTGGCTCATAAACGAAAATGTTGTATTTGAGGTAGGCCCCAAATTGCAAACTTTGTGGATCATTTTTGTGTGGATTTTTGTAATTTGAAAAGTCTATGAAAAATTTGTAGAAAAAAATCTATGGATGTATGGATGTGGGTACTTTATTCGGACCAAAAAATACACCGGTCAACAGATATTGCTAAAAAACTAATCAGCTCGTCTCTAAGCAGCCCCATATCATCCAGCAAAGTCAGAAGAACAATGTGTCAATTTTGAATATTTTTTCTGTGTTTTGGGGTGACTTTAATTTTTTGGCCTAATACAATAAGTTTCCTACACTAGGTGTAAGAAAAAGTAAAATATGGCACATAATTGTGAAAGAGGATTTTTTTGTTTTTTCTTAAAGATAACTATTTTGGGTGAAAATCCCTAGCAAATTGAAGGATTTTCCGCTCGGCGAAAAACTAAAGAAAATCGGAAGGACCCTAACAAATTCGAATAATTTTCGCTAATTTTTTTTCCTGATTTCAGGGGGTAACGTTTTCTAATTTGTTTCGAGTCTTGGGCTCTAATATATCATAGCCCTATGAAGCTATACACATAAATACGAGAAACAATTAAATGATTGTTCACATTTTTATTTTGAGATTACCTTCACATAAACCTTTTATAGCACCTTCATAATATTGATGAACAGAATGATGATCTAGCATTTGTAGTAAGTCATGGAGTACATAACGGCTTTCTTTGAGTTCATTCAGTATTTGATCAGTAGTTGTAGATATTTCTGCTCGCGGATATAAATCTTTTGACATACGAACCACATCATCAAATGCAGTGCTGGCGTGTTCGATATTTTCTTTCGATTCATTCAAACGCATACGGAATCTCTCACGTAAACTTCCACAATTTAAGTAATAGACGTCGTTGGGATATTCCTGTAAATAAATAAAATGAATATTTTGGAAAAATGAAATTACTTGATATGGAATTTTTGAAAATTCATTGGAAATATATAACACCGGGACATAAAAGTTAAAATTTATTAAAAAATTGTCTTAAAAACATGTGCAAAACGTGTTCTTGGCGTGCATTCAATTTAAAAAATATTTGCTTGCATATTTTTTGAGAAAAATTTTGTACTAAAAACACGTTTTGTAAATTTTTTTAACAAATTATTTTTTTTGATTTACCCATTTTTTTTACAAAATAATCGTACATTGAAATCTCAAAATTGAATAAAAATAAAGAAAATGCTTTATATCAAAAATATGTGCAAAACATTTGCTTTCTATTGCATTTGAAATTATTTGATTTAATTGAGGTAATTTTTTTTTATGGCATACCAAAAATTTGGACGCATTTTGTGAAAATTCTGATTTTTTTTTTTCGAAAACGCTTTGCATTTAAAACATGTGCTTCACGAATTACATAGATTTTTTTTTATTTTTTCAATTTTTCAAAATGGAAAACACAATTTTTTTATTTGAATGTTATATGTCAAAATTATGTGCAAAACATGTGCATTGGTTGACATTTTTATTTTTGTTTATGTATCGCAATAAACGCCTAAATTTAGTGCCAAAACTTTCTAAACATACAGTCTGTCCCATAGTAGAGGCCGCTTGATTTAACCACAAAAAGTTTCAAATATCTTGAAAATATTTTTGGTGTCGCCAGATGGCACTCTAAGCTAATGCGCCAATTAACATTGACAGTTCTCAAATCACTACAGTGTTTGTTGTGCAACGAAAACATGGATTCGGAATATTTTCATAAGCGTTTTGAAGCGGTGTTTTTGCATTTACATCCAAAAGAACCAAGAATGTCAATCGCATCAATTGCTAAATACATTAAAAAGTCAAAACAGTTCGTCAAGCACTGGATTGACCATTATAACAGTGAAAGAAATGTGAACGATCAGCCCAATGTGAAGCCAAACCGAGCCTCCCCGCCAAAGCAAGATAAACGGATGGTTAAGTTGTTCGATGAAAATCCAGCTATGTCATTGAGCCAAGGTGTTGAACGGCTACGCCGTCTTAAAATAGACGTCTCGCGCTCCAAACACAAGAAAAGATTGGATGTCGCCGGTGTTCATTATCGCAGTACAGTGAAGAAATCACTTTTGACAGAAAACCAGAAGAAAAACACATTGACTGGGCAAGCAAAATTCAACAAGAGATTGGAGCGAAGTTATATACACTGACGAGTCATTCTTTTGGCTGGTGAATAGCACTACCCATGCCTAGAGCCGAAAAGAGAGTTGTCTTTCGCACTGTAAAGCATCCGAAAAAGGTCCATGTTTATGGTTGCTTCTGTGAAGCTGGTTTTGGATAGTTGACCGTATTCACGGGCATTGCAAACGCCGTGAGGATGAACCAACTTTTTGCATCGACACTGTTACCCACCGCCAAGAAGTTCTATGGCAACGGCAATTCGAATTGGCTTCTATTAGAAAATAATGATCCAAAACACAAAAGTCGTCTCTGCACTGCTTGGAAATAGGAAAATGGCATTCGACAGATGGACTGGCCGCCACAGTCACAAGATTGCAATCAGATCGAAAATGTTTGGGCCATTATTAAGGCAAGGCTTCGTGGTAAAACACACCGCAATTTGAAGCAGTTCAGTTCATTCATTCAACGCCAGTGGAAAGGTTTTCTATCTTCTATTCTATCGATTTCAGTATAACATTTATGATATTAAACCTATTGAATCTCACTTTTGGTTCTTCATAAAATGATCCATATTATATTGCGAGTTGAAAACATACATTCACCTCGGCCAGTATAGCAATGCGCAAATCAGGCCAGAACGCTTTCCAACAGCATTGATATTGTTTATATTTTCAAAATTGATCAAATTCAGTCATTGAAATAGGTTAAGAAGTGAATTATAGTTCGGATAAATCATGTTTCATATTCATATTTTTGCCCCACGTTCATTGCTCACAATTTGCTATGCAAATGACAGTTTTCCAGCTATACGATGCGTTCAAATGGATGTATAACAAAGTGGAATCACATTAGTTTTGTTCTGAAAGTATTCTAACTTCAAATGAGATTAATTTGTGGAGGTCTATTGTACTTTTGGTACAAAACCTTCATTTTTGGTGATGAAATTGGAATTTTTGGTCAAAAGTTTGAAAATTTTGCATCGAAATGTGTTTTATTTTCATTCAAATCGTTTGAAACTTCACCAGTGGCAAGTGTTTGATGGAAAATGACGATCACCATCAATTTTTAGTCGATATGGTTGTGCGAAGATATTTTTATATAAACCGAAAATGTTATTTTTCAATAGATTCACATAATGACCTACCGAGCTCTTGCGGCACCATCTAGCGTTGAGATGTCGGCATGAAACTTTACACACGTTATTTGCACACCATATGGAAAAGTATTCCGTGGTAAGAGCGAAAAAAATTCAACTTTTGTGTTTTGGGGGCCAGTCTAGTGAACACAACCCAATAGATTAAGTTTTAAATTGAAAATCTAACGATTCATTTCTTCATTTATGCACAAATAAAAAGATAAACAATTCATTAAAAACGCTGCAGAAGAACTCTTTTATATTTTTCTTTCTTTGTGGAATTTGTATTTTGAATTTTCGAAATGCAACTGAGTTTTTCTGACATATTTTGGATGACGTGCTCTGTATATGTCATACCAAACCAAGCGATATTTATTTAAATGTATTAAAAATGTGCTCGCATCGTGTGAACGTATCGTTAGGCAAGAAATACTGCATCGATCCGAATGAAAAAAACGTGATTGGCTATAACGCGTCGTAACATCCTCAAAACACCTAATGAACCGGCTGTTGAGGTGAGATATTTTGAAATCTATTTTGAAATGTGTTTGAATCGAAACGAATTATTTTTTTATCAATTTGAATTTTGAAGGAAAATATCACAATATCAAACACACGATTCTACTGCGAAACTCAGCAGAAACGAAGAGAAAAAGAGGCAGAAAAAATGAACTGACCACCGAATACAAACAATGTCAACTGACAAGTAGAAGCATTGAATTCATAAATGATGAGATAAAACAAATATCATAACGATTAGTTAGCTTAGCAAGACATGACACAAATTGTGTAACACAAATTTTGTGGCCTGGTTGTGGAAGGAGCCCGTAGGTTCGTAAAAATTTTAATTTAAAAAAATATATCACGGGGGACGGCAGTCCCCCAAGTGACGCAATACCAACATACATATACACATATTTATATGTGATATGTATTTTTGCGTCATTCTATATAAGTAAAAAACACTTCTTTGGAAGTTCTCACTGTGACGCAATACTGCACATCAAATCTGAAAATGATCTGATATAAATATTCAGTGATGCCTGCAATCAAATACACAAACAATTTTTATATTGCGTTGCCTCTTGGGCATTATAACAATGAATGAGAGATTTCGTACCCCGAAACACATCGAAAACATATTTTTGAGCGTTTAAGAATACATTAAATATCACTTTTGGAAGAAAAATTGAATTTTTCCCATGAGCATCACACCAGATATGACATTTCACTCTATCAACCAAAGTCGCTCAAAATCTATTGGTTTCTATTCCTCGGCACCCCCAATCATCCTGTGAAGTCAGATTTTGAATTACTTTTCTTGTTTGAAAGTTATCGTGTTAACAAATTTTTGCGCACAGCGTACAGTAGGGTGGTTCGATTTATGTGAAAATTCAGAAGGGATACTGGCTATAGTTATAAGTTATGGAAAAATATGTAAGATTTACGAATATGACGTTTTTTTGACATAATTTCATTTTTTCAAAAATTTTCAACATATTTTAAAAACATTTTTTCTGGTTCGTAACGCTGCTAATTAAGTGAAATAGACCGCCAAAGGCCATTAAAGTGCTCCCGGACTTACCTCTACCTGAAAATAGGTCCGAAAATGACTGAACATTTTTCAAAAAAATGACCCAAGAAAACAAAATTTTAACTCATTATTGAGGTGGTCTTATTTTTCTGAAATTGTCCAACTCACCCTGTAACCTCTTGAGGATGTCAAATAGAGATGATTCATTTCATCTGCAATATTGCATGTTTCCGAATCATTTGAAAGTCTGCATTTTTCAGGTTTTTTCAACAGATTTGTTTTTAAGATATAGGAACTTTTCTTTGGGTGTACATCGTCTTTTCCTTCTAGAATACATCTGTCATGTCCTAATCAGAATATTTCAGGACGAAAACATGGAATATTGTAGACAAAATTACTTTTTGGTGCACAGGCAAATTTCAAAAGATTGGTTATTTTCGACATTTGTTGTAAAAGTCTTGAGTAGGAGGGCATGTAGAATCGAAAGTATTGATCAAACATAACACACAGATAATCTCTATTCGACATTCTCAAAAGGTTACAGAGTGAGTCGGACAATTTCAGAAAAATCAAACCACCTCAATAATGAGTTAAAATTTTGTTTGGTTGGGTCATTTTTTTGAAAAATGTTCCGTCATGTTCGGAGCTATTTTCAGGTAGAGGTAAGTCCGGGAGCACTTTAATGGCCTTTGGCGCTCTATTTCACTTAATAAGCAGCTAGGGGTAGACACCTATGAATCCAGTGTGAATTATTTGATTTGAAATCTTTGATTCTTGCGATTTCGGTGATTTCTCGATTCCAAACCTCAATATTGGACATAAAATACACTTATATACAAAGCTAATTTCACTGTGGTAGTGTGCGCCTATAGTAGAAGTCGCACACATAGTGTGTGTGCGGTACAAAATACACAACATTTGACAGAAATCAAAGAAATCACAAAAATTGAATTCTGCGATTTCTGTGATTTTAATGATTTTTGTGATTTCTGTGAGTTTTGATTCCACGTGTCTACCCCCTAGATAAGCAGCGTTACGAACCAGAAAAAATGTTTTTAAAATGTGTTGAAATTTTTTGGTCAAAGTTCAAAAAATGGACCCCTGGAGGCGCTAGGTCTGTGACATCAATTATGTCAAAAAAACGTCATATTCGTAAATCTTACATATTTTTCCATAACTATAGCCAGTATCCCTTCTGAATTTTCACAAAAATCGAACCACCCTACTATTCATTGACATGATATTTTGGGGGTTTTATCAAAATGAATTAAAACATTGGTGCAATTGGTTTTGAATAGATTTGGTGACCATACATACTACAAATTCACCGTAGAAATTTCTCCCTTTGTTTAAAAATTTTACAAAAACAATTGAAAATGCAAAAAAAATTGTCGAGCGCAAACTGAAAACTCTAATTTAATGTAAAAACAAATGATATGAGTACAAAACACTTCTTTGCAAGTTCCCACGGTGACGCAATACTGCACATCTGAAAATGATCTGATTTACAATAAATTTTCAGAGACGCTTGTACAGTGTGTGCCAGAATAACTGTTGAGTTTATATTGGGTGTATGCATTAATTTCCGGACTCAGACATCAGATGTTACCACTTGCTTGTGCGTTGTAGTAGATCAATGACATATACGTCATTTGAAAGGCCTATTCAAATACTCTCAAAATCAGTCAAAAGTGTTTCATTTGTTTGTGCGAATCATATTTTTTTTTCAACCATGGAAAATTTTGAAAATTGGAGAAAGCGACAGCATTTGTGGGAAGTTTTGTTAAGCTACTTTTTTGCAAAGAAAACTGCAGCTGAAAGTCATCGTTTGCTTGGGGAATTGTATGGCAAACATACTCTATCACGTACACAATGTTCCGATTGGTTTCAACGCTTCAAAAGTGGTGATTTTGATGTGCAAGACAAAGAACGCTCAGGTCAGCCAAAAAAGTTTGAAGATGCGGAGTTGCAAGCATTACTCGATGAAAATGCATGTCAAACGCAAAAAGAACTTGCATTGGAATTAAATACCGACCAAGCAAACATTTGCAGACGTTTGCATGCAATCGGAAAGATTCGAAAGTTAGGAAAATGGGTACCACATCAACTGACTGAAAATCAACTCAAAGCACGAATCACAGCATGCATAGAACATCTCAAAGAACACAAAAAACATAGTTTTACTTTTCCGCAGACATAGTGTAAGGTGAAAAGTATTGTAATCGGTCAAAATTTTGAAAACCTCAGAAACATGTTTTCTGGACGTTTCTGAGATCAGAGAACCCGAATCAGGCCGTTTTGAGCATGGTTTTTGTTAATCTGTACGTCGTACGTTGTACGTCGTACGCAAAATTTGTTAGCAAGATTGCGCTCATCTTAGAATCTTATTTCAAAATCTGACTTTACAGGATGATTGGGGGTCGCGAGGAATAGAAATCATTAGATTTTGAGCGACTTTGGTTGATGGAAAAAAAATTCATGCCTGGAGTGATACCTATGAAAAAGAGTCCAAAAGTCATACTTAATGTAGACTTAAACACTCAAAAATATGTATTGGGGGATTTTTTGGCACGAGAAAACCGAATCCGAGGTTGGTTTTGAGATACAATCAATTTTTGTTACAATTTCCTTGAAAAAATCACAAAAAAATTGAATGCTACCTTAATGACGTGAAACTTTGCACAGACTATTTTTTACACAAAAAAATAACATTCTGAAACTTTAAAGAGATTTCAATTAAAATTAGGGGTACCTCCCGAACAAAATTTTGGATTTTTCGCTCAAATTTTGGTTGCAATTTTGTGAAAAAAATAACCTGTGCAAAGTTTAACGCCATTAGGTAAAATACAGACATGGCTCCCATACAGAAATCCAAATTTTTTGTGACTTTAGTTATGAAAAGTGTTTCAAAAATAATTTTTATGGAAAAATTAACGTCAGACATATTTTTTAAAGTGTTTTGTTAGAAAATAGAATACTTTCAAATGTCGTACAAATGGGTTCATCATGAAAATGTGAAAAATCTTTTCTCGGGTACTTCTGCTATTAAATTAAAGAATATTTCGTTGCCAAAGTTGGAACATATTTTTTGGTCTCGAACTTTACGCCGCTTGAATGGCTTGAAAAATCGAACAAATGTTATTTTGAACTTTCTTAATAAAATACGCAACTACCACCGTGCGGAAAAGTTCGTCTTACTCCTGTAAGACTCTTTATTTTGAGTCGAATTGTCACGGGCGATGAAAAGTGGGTCTATTACGACAACTCCAAACGTAAAGGAGCGTATGTTGATCCAGGCCAACCAGGACCATCGCAGTCAAAACGAGACATTCATTGCAAGAAGGTCATGCTGTGCATTTGGTGGGATCAAAAAGGTGTCGTGTATTATGAGCTGCTAAAACCAGTTGAAACGGTTACAGCCCAACGCTACCGCATGCAATTAATCAAAATGGAGCATGCATTGAAGATTAAACGGCCACGGATAGCGTCTAAACAAGACAAAGTTGTGTTTCACGATGATAATGCCAGGCCCAACTTCGGTTGGGATCGGCTTGATCAACCCGCGTACTCTCCAGACCATGCTCCTTCTGACTACCACTTGTTTCGATCGATGCAAATGGGTTTGTCCGAGATATCGTTTCGAAATCCTGAAGGAGTGCGAAAATGTACGAGGGTTGCTCCATAATTTTTTTTAAAAACATATATAACACAGTTGTTTTTTGTCGAAAATGGTTTTATTGTTTTTCAAAATATTCCCCGAGATGATCGATACACTTTTGCATTCGATGAAACCATTTGTCATAGCATTCGTGCCACTCCGAAACTGATATCTCCAAAACGTGTGTTTTGAACGCTTCAACTGCTTCTTCTGGTGTCGAAAATCGTTGACCACGTAGTTTTTTCTTCACGCTTGGGAACAAAAAAAAGTCATTGGGTGCCAGGTCAGGACTGTACGGTGGATGACCCATCAGTTCGATGTTTTGACCGGTCAAAAATCGAGTAGTTTGAAAAGATGTGTGAGAGCTCGCATTATCGTGATGAAGAATTATTTTGCGACGGTGGTTGTTTTTTCTTATTTCACCAAACACTTCGGGCAAACAAATGGTGGTATACCAATCAGAATTGACGGTCTTACGATCCTCTAGTGGAACGGTTGCCACATGACCACTTCTCCCGAAAAAACAGGCGACCATTCGCTTCGAAGTGCTTCTTGCTCGAACAACTTTCGTTGGGTTATCTTCATTTTGGAAGACCCATACAGTCGACTGCTGTTTCGTTTCGGGCTCATAGGCATATATCCACGATTCGTCACCAGTGACGATTTTATTAACGTCTTTTGAAGCACCACGATTGAATTTCTTGAGCATTTCTTTACACCAACTCACACGAGCCATTTTTTGTTCATCGGTCAATTTATGTGGGATCCAACGAGAGCAAATATTTTTTACGGCTAAATGTTCATGCAAAATTGTATGTATGCTGTGGGATGAAATGCCCAAAGATGCCTCAATCTCACGGTAGGTCACATGACGATCTTCCATAATCAGTTTTCTGACAGCATCGATGTTTTGTGGCACAACAGCCGATTTTGGACGACCTGTATGAAACTCGTCTTTGAGCGAACTACGACCGCAACGGAATTCTCGGTACCAGTTATAAATTGTCTGAAGGGTTGGTGCTTCATTGCCAAAGGCCAAATGAAGTCGATCGAAACACTGTTGTTGAGATAATTTACTTCGAAAATCGTAGTAAATCATTTTACGAAAATCTTCACGTGTAAAATTCATTTTTTTGTTGAGTCGCAGTTTACCAGTCACTGTAAACAATACAAATAGCGTTCGTACGACAAAAGGTTCAGGGCACGAATACATACCAAAACATCAAACTTTACGAATATGACAATGGTTTACATCGGGCAACACTATAAGTACCATTTTAAAAAAAATTATGGAGCAACCTACGTATCGATAAATGGATAGCCTCAAAAGATGAGGAATTCTTTCGACGCGGAATCGACAAGCTACCAAGAAGATGGGCGGAAGTCATAGCTAACGATGGGCAATACATTGGTCAATGTACTCATTCTTATTGTTATTAAATAAAGTTTGTTTTTCACCAAAAAATCCGGAAATTAATGCATACACCCAATATGTTCGGGCATATTTTTGTGGAAAAATGATAGTTCAATGAAATTAATATGTTCTTATAAGGAGATATTAAGATGTTCCCGACCATTTAAAATAGTATTTGGATAATGTTTTTTATTCAACGACTGATTTTTGAGCCTTTTTCTGGGAAAATAAAGAAAAATAAGATTAGGTAAAATATGAGCCTGGCGTAGCCAACATAAAGACATTGTGGTTCTGCTTGTCAGTTATTTTACTTCCTTAGGCATCAAGAGTTTATGATATAAAAGGAAAACTATTTTTGTTTCGAGACTTGGTCACGACTGGGCCATATAGTCGACCAAAGCAACTTTCGTACTGCTCCCGATTTTTTTCTGACACAAATAACAAAAAATTTGGGGAATCAAGTCTGACTAATTAATTACAAATATATAGACTCCCGCTACACAACGCAAAAACATTCTCAATTTGGTTGAAAAATTTGCTTTTTTCTCCTAAAGTAGACCCGATAGTTATTCAGGCACACCCTGTAATCAAATACATCAAAAATTATAATATTGCGTTGCCTCTCACACAAAAAAATTGAAATACATAAGACAGTCAAGGTGATGCTTTTTATATATATTTCTTATGCATTTCATGTTTTTGTGGGAGAGGCAACGCAACATTATAATTTTTGATGCATTTGATTAAAAGCGTCACTGAAAATTTATATCAGATCATTTTCAGATGTGCAGTATTGCGTCATCGTGGGAACTCCCAAAGAAGTGTTTTATACTTATTACATTTACAATTCAATACTAATAATTGTCGTTCTTCTTTTCCATGTATTCACAACCAAATTCACTCAAAATTCGAAAAACAACATTGGATTCACCCCAAACCTTTTGTCCTGACGAAGGGTCTACTTACACTCGCAAATTTGTTACATAAATGTGATGTTGGTTGCATACAAAAGTCTCCCAATGCTACGGAACTGGCCAAATAAATTCCAGACAGAAGCCAACATATAATGATTCCAAAGAGTCCAACAACGCTAAAAAAAATTAAGTTACATCGCGAATTTCTTGCAACGCCAATTACTAAAATAACACAAAGAAGTATGAGACAAGCCAAAAATCCAAGCGTAGCAGGATACCGAATAATTTCAAAAATCTCTGAAGGCTGTTTGGAAAACAGAGATTAGATATGGTTATTAGTCTTTCAATCTTAATATCTTTATTTTTCAATATACTTACTCCCAATACTTGTTTTAAAGAATGGTGTTGTGGCGTTCTTATCAAATATAAAATTGTTTCTAATGAACTCACTGCACGTGTTGTATTTTCTCTCACCAATATAACATTGTCAAGAAGGATTTTCAGTGCTGTCTGATTGAATGTTGGACGTTCAAATACATCTTCTAAATCATACATCAAAACTTTACTGCGAATATCATGCTTCAATTTTTCAGTCTACAAATAAATGTAAATAAGATATTATTTCTTTTCAAATTCAGTAAAGCACGTTAATTAAAACGGATTTTTTTTTTTCATTTTAAGCGAATTAAGAAAAAATGAATCTATAATAAATTCTCATATGATTGTAATCTTTTACCTTATTTGTAAAATTCGATACTAATCCATCAATCTGGCGAGCTGAATAAAGTGTTTGCGAAAAACCGTTGTGGAAGTCATCATTTCCATAAAGACCTGTTTGTTTGAATAAATAAAAATAATACTCAATTAAGAATGATATATTTTTTCATAATTTAATTGAAAATATATAAAACACAAAATATGGATACATTACCCAAACCAATCGCAGCACAGCAAAATAAGGTGGTTGATATTAGCGTAAATTTCTGGCATGCTTGAGATTGAAGCTTGCTTGTTGTGTGGTCACAACATCGCGTTAGCAAATATAATAAAAGTCCAATCAACGAAATCAATAGCAGTCCTGCAGGTATTGACGCTAAGATTCCCAAGCTCTGAAAATATATATGTATAAATATCCGCTTTTGAATTGTTTTATTTATTGAATAAGTTTTTCACTTGAATAATAGTTTTTACACTGAACGTTAAATTTTATTTTATTTTAGTATGAGATGGCTTCAATTTTAAAACCAAACTTTAGTTTTTTTTCTAATAAAATAATTTATATATACACATACTTCTTTGTAGATTATACTTTTCGGATCAAAGGTACTGTTTACGCGATTCAGAGTAACATTTATGTGTGGAACTGAATGAACTAAACGAACTAATATGCTTGGTTGATTGTCTATAATCATTTTTGTTATTTATTTTTTTAATGTTTTATCTCAGAAAAGTCAATTTTTGAATTGTATAATTTCCGTATTATTCAACTTGAGTATTATTCACAAAAGATAATTCATTCTAAACATTCTCAATTACATAATTTTTGAGGAATTACGCCCGAAATGGAATTATTAATGAAATGAAAGAATAGTTTTTACAATTTTCTAATACATAGCTGATATTTCTATATTTTTATATCTTTTCAAGTGTGCTTAGTTGTCAGTCAATATCCGATAAAAACGAATAAACAATGAATTGTATTAATTTTCAATTTTCAATTTTCAATTTTACAACACCGTCATATTTTGTTTTATCTTGAAAACAACTTCTGTATATAGACTTCAGAAACAAAAAAAAATCCAACATAGCCCTGCGGTGTATTGGCAGAACTGCAATAAAAAGTTCATGTATGTATAGGTTGTCCAAAACAACAAACACACCCCACTGTTTGGTGCTGTTTGGTAACGTTATTTACGTTTAATGATTTATATATAGAGTATGAATCGTGAATTATTTATGATTTTACTTGTTCTTTTTCTTAAATTTCACATGTATTATTATTGAGACAAATGTAAAATATGTATATATGTTTGTTCACATATATATATAATATATATATATATATATATATATATATATATATATAATATTTGTCTATAGATGTCGTAACTGTCGTAAAAATTAAATCTAGTATTGATTTCATAGTTTGAATTTTATTAGTTTTAAATTTATTCAACGTAAAATACATCCCATATTGTCTACAAACAAGAATTCAAACGATATGATGCAAAATGATTTGATGAGTTATTATTTTATTTCTTTTCCATGACAAGAATTCTATTTATGAAATTTGCATCAAATAATTTCGATTAGCAGTTGAAATATTTTTAATGGAATAAGCTAAAAAAGACACAATTTTACATCAATTTCACCAGACAGTTGTGGTTTGGATTTTGTCATCTGGATATTTCAGCTCATCTGGATAACGTTAAGCGATGAAATGGAGTAAAACAATAGAAGTGATTGTTGTATTTTTGAGGTATAACAATCACTTCTATTGTTTTCATTTCGTATCATCACCCAACGTTATCCAGATGAGCTGAAATATTCAGAGTTCTGAATTTCACTAATAAATTTTAACATGCAGGTTGATCCGCTGTGAACGGTGTGATTCCATGTCGGACCATTGCTTGTAAAATATCACTAACATAAGATGCAACGTCAGTGTAACTCCGTTCTCCACGTTCAATAAATGGATGCTGTAGTAGTTTGCTGTATTTTGGACGATTGGTTTCTTCCTTAATTAAACTATAAATAGAAAATAAACATAAACGATATCTAATTACAAAAATCTAATCAACAATAACGTTTTAGCTAAAAGTGTCATTCAACAATTTTTTTCAAAGTAATTTCTATCAAATTAAAAACCTCTATCGAGGTGAAGAACGAGTGACGAAACCAAAATTTGAAACACAAAATTTCTGATATCAATTTTTTGACGAAAATAGTTGGTAGATATATTTTCTGTGTACTGTGAATATAAACTTAATATACATTTATAAATTCAAAACGTTGCAGAAATTCTCTCCTTATTACTTTGAGTTCATACTGACGCAATGAAGCAACGTTCCGATTTATAAATGTATATTAAGTTTATATTCACAGTACACAGAAAATATATCTACCAACTATTTTCGTCACAAAATTGATATCAGAAATTTTTTGTTTCAAATTTTGGTTTCGTCACTCGTTCTTCACCTTGATAGAGGTTTTTAATTTAATATCAATAGTTTTTTAAGCGCTATTAGCAATAGAAAATCTTTTTCAAATACAAAGAAATTATGGATTTTAAGGCTATTTTTGAAAAATCAAATAAATTGTGGTTCATAATGGGGAAAAGTAGTTTTTTCTGTGGTGTGTGGTATGCATATTTTTTCATCTTTGACTTGGGGCTTAAATTGATGAAATTTTCAAGAGAACATATGCAGTCTTTTTCGAAAAAATGCCCGTTATGTGTGCGGCCAACGGTCAACTTTTGGTTTTTGGCCACCCCCACATGAAATTTTTAAGTCGCAATTGGCACCACTCGAGAGCTTACTTTAAGACCTTCCCAACAAATATGCATATGTCCTGGTTATGTCAAGTCTGAGTCCCACAGCGATCGTATGAAATAATGGCCATTTTTGCATGACCGCATAGTTTGCCATTTATACTAACATGTTTGTAGATTTTTTTTAATTTCATTTGTGACTAACCGCATGCACCTCTTCCGACGATAGTCCACATTCTGGCCTGGTGGGAGGGGACAAAAGATTCGGTACTTTATCGATCTTATGCGAGGAAAGTATCAAACATGTAGTTATTTGTTGTTAAAATTTCATATTTCATACATCTAGACATTTTTGTGAAAATTCGAATTTTGGTAGATTTGGCCGATTTTTGGTGGAATAGCCATCCAATCCAAAACGGTCGATATTCTGTTTGGCTAGTCACAGAGCATATTTACAGAGTCATTGGAGTACATTTTGGCCCATAAAATACTTCAAATGATAAAAGTAACATTTTTTGTTGAGACTTGGGCCTAAAATCGGTGAAATTTTCAAAAAAATCGTTGAGCTTGTTTTCGAGGTTATGGACGTTATGTGTCCGGCCGAACGGTAACTTTTTGGTTTTTGGCCAATCACGGGGACGGTAGTCCCCCAAGTGACGCAATACCAACATACATATGAAATATTTATATTTTGCGTCACTCTATATATACGTTAAAGAAATGAAAAACGATACCGCTGACTTTTGGAAAGGGGTTTTTGCATATTTTAGTAGTGCTTGGGCACCAAATGTGTGTACGTTTCCATATTTTTTGCGGCGAAAGATGCGACGCAATAATAACATTTTGTACATATTTGAGTGAACGCGTCACTGAAAATTTATATCAGAACATTTTCAGATTTAAAGTATTGCGTCACACTGAGAACTTGGAAAGAAGCATTTTTTACATATTTGGCCACTCCAACTTGAATTTTTGGACCGCAAATGACACCATTCGATAGCTCACTTCAAGACCAGTTCTGCAGTTGATCTTTCCAACGAGAGGTGTGTCAAGTGGATGTGCTTCGGTGACTGTAGGGACAAAAGGTATTGAGCTTTAGAATAAGAATATCGATGTTTCAGGGGTCAATGACCTCATTTAGTGCCAGCTATGGCCGCAGAACTAAATTTTGACCCTTTTCTTGAAAGGACCATATTTTGAAGACAGGTGGACCGATTTTCAAACTTTTATATTTTTTCTTTATCTATGGCCCGAAGGCTTTCCAACCATACATCAACCGGGGCGAAAGGCCTTCTGGGTCCGGATTTCGTATATTTCATGTATATATAGCGAGTTCAACTTTTCAACACACTAATGTGGTTTCGTCACTCGCACGAACTACCGTCCGCTGTGATTGCTAATTTTTCAATGAGCTATATTCAATTATTATTACTAAAATTTGAATAAATTCAGTCACGTGAGCACTTAAACCCTAACATATACACATACCATGTATTGACGAAGTCAACGAATTCATCAGAAAACTCTATATTGTTGTATGAAGATTGTAAGCGAGGCGGCTCACCTTGAACAACCTGATATAATTGTTCAAATACACTGCACCATTTTGGATACGGAAACCTTCCGGTCGCTATTTCGAATAATGTGATGCCTAAACTCCACACATCACTTCGTACGTCATAACCTTTTGCTCGTTGTGGATCAATTCGCTCCGGCTACACATGAAATGAGAAAAAAAAACAACATAAAACCTTTCTGCAAAACTTTTGTTTAACTTTTTCTTTGAACAATATTTTGAAGCTTAAATTATTATTATTTTTTTGTAAAAGAAATTACGTTAAGATTCATAAGGAATTATTGTTTAAAGAACGTTTACGTTCAATAATTGTTTTGGTTAAAACATTTGACAAAACAAAAATGTTAAATATGTATAGTGTAGAGAGTTAGAGTTCTTTCTAATTATATTTTACCGCCATGTAAGGTCTGCAACCAGCGTCTTTTGTCCTGGCAATTGAGTCCACCCTTTAATAGAACAATTATTAATTTCTTTCATATATTAATCCATTTTTCATGTATTTTTAGTGAATTTTGGGCCAAAAATATTACGCACAAGACACAGGAAATTCCGAAATCACAGAGCTTAATATCACCCCGCTGGTGTAATAGGATGTTACTTGGCTTCACATCTCTATGTATTATGTTCAATTTTTGTTTTAGATAATTCAATGCCTTTACAGTGGCCACTGTAATTTTTGCCAATATAGATTCTGGAATTCGTTCATTTTCCCGTTCGCATATGAACTTATAAAACTTATCCAGTGAAATATCCATTAGTTCCATGCAAATCCAACAATCGCCCTAAATATTTATTCTTATAAGTTATTATTATTTCAAAATACATAATGTTCTAAAATTCAATGTCAATATTTCTGTCACCGATTCCTCAGCAAAGGAGTAAAAATGACCCGAACGTCTTCGGTCAATATTTTCAGTAGCCTACAGACGGACGAACTTAGTGTTCTTAGCAAAATAATGATTTTTATCAATTTGCTTGAAGTTTTGATTATCTCACTCTTAAACGACTCCACTTGATCCAAGGAATATGTGATCTAAATACAGGCACCTAGTAGCTAATATCCAATATAAATTTTATCCGTTTACCTCTTTGAAAAGAGCTCCATAGAATTGAACGATATAATTGCAATCATTTGACTTCATCACTACTTCCAAATCCATTAGCAATTGTTTTTGTTCTTTTTCATCTACAGTTGATCTTATTCGCTTAACTGAAAAACAATATTTCAAGATACTCTTTTTTCAAACAAGCACATTTTTGTTAAAAACGTAAACAAAATTACCAGCCATGGTGGTGTTTGTACGATGAAAAATCATTTTGTTTACAGCCCCATACGCTCCTCGTCCTATTTCTCCATGGTCTATCAAATCATCTGATGTAAAATCCAAAGTCGGTTCACCAGGCGTTGTTTGTATCTTACCTGAAATAATTTTTGCAAATGAATATTTATTTAACTACAACTGAACGAATAAAATGTCATCTTACCACATGCTTGTAAACGAATTCTCTCTCTACATTGTCATCATTCAAAAACATATAGAAAAAATGTTAATGAACGGAAAAAAAAATGAATTCGAGATCGCCTAAAATTTACAACACAATTCGCAAATTTGAAGGAAAATGTGCATTATTATTTCTACTCACCGTGTTCGATCTGGTACATTTTGAGGTTTCATATTTTCTGGGCTTTTAACTGTATCGGATTGAAAACTCAATTTCAAAAGCCTTCTACGTTCGTCCGCCATTCTTACTATCTTTGTATACTAACTTTTAGTAATATATATTGTATATTAACTTTTTTTAATTATTGAACCTCATTTGAGAAGTAATTCAATATATTTCTTCTCTTATAATTTGACTTGTTAGATTAATAAATAAAAAATATTTGTGATGATTTTTCCAGCTGCACATCACAAACATTGACAGCATTTTGCAATATTTTTTAATTACATGTTACCCACACTGTGTGTCAATCATTGACATTTAAAGTAACAATTTGAGCAAAAATAAAATGGATAGCCAATATTATATTTCTTTCTCAAATAACCGCCATCTATCCATTAATAGATTTAATTTTGTGTTTCATTGGTTTTCAGTAGCAACAGTATATAGTAAAAAATCGGTGAATAAAAGAATAGAAGCAATCTCATGCATTTATTTGTTTTCGAAATGAAAACTTTTTATCTACGATTATGTTAGTTTATAATTCTTTAAGAAAATAATCTAAATTCAAAACATTGCATAGTTTACTCAAAAAATGCTATTGAAAAAATCGGAGAACAATCGGAAACAATATTTAAACTGTTATAAACAAAGAGAGAGTTTTTGCGTACATCTGTGTTTATAAATAAAATGCACGCGGCACGCATTTCATTCATGGGAATTTCGTTTCAAATCTTCACGATTTTCTTTTTGAATGTGTTGAAATTGGTAACCTTAGTAATCTTTGGACTATTGAGCTTCGATGTCATGTAGCCCCAAGCAAAAAAATCCAATGT
>NW_022198836.1:65319-77707 GCF_009176525.2 Contarinia nasturtii
AATTTCACAAGTAAACCACGACTTTCAGCTGCAGTTTTCTTTGCAAAGAAATAGCTTAACAAAACTTCTCGCAAATGCTGTTTCTTTCTCCAACTTTCAAAATTTTCCATCGTTGAAAAAAAATATGATGCGCACAAACAAATGAAACACTCTTGACTGATTTTGACAGCATTTGAATAGGTCTTTCAAACGACATACATGTCATTGATCTTTTACAACGCAAAAGCAAGGGGTGACATCTGATGTCAGATTCCGGAAACGAATGCCTACACCCAATACAAAAAAATTCCAAACAGTGATACTAATTTAATTGATTTAGAAGAAAAATCGAACAAATATTATATTGAACTTGCTTAATGAAATACGCAACTACCACCGTGCAGAAAAGTTCGCCTTTATTTTTGACGATTACTCGCTCGCTTATCCTTTAAAAATATCAAAAGTACATAAAACATTTTATTATGCTAAACCACGATGGCCGACCATGATGGTGCCTGGAACTACCCTCGGGTCAACCATGGTTGTCCATGATGACCGCCCATGATGTCCGACTACAATAACTGTGTTAAATCGTGCGTCGGTTTACCCCATCTTCCCCTATATGTACAATTTTAATTCTTTTTTTATATAAACAGCTTTTAACATTTGGATTTGGCGTTTTTATTTTCTCAGCTTCAAGTAAACACGATGTGAAGAACGAGTGACGATACCAACATTTGAAACACAATATTTTTGATATCAATTTTGTGGTCGCGAAGAAAAGATACCATTGGATTTTGAGCCACTTAGATAGTGCAAAGTTTCATATCTGAAGTGATGCCTATTAAAAAAATTTGGTTTTTCTTCTTAAAGTAGTAGTTTAAGTGTACCTAAACACTCAAAACTATCTATTTTTCGTACGAGAAAACAGAATCTGATATTAGATTCATGATGCAAATAATTTTCAACACATCAAATTTACGTCAAAAGATATTTTATAAATTCATATATCATACCAATTTCTCGTTGTAATGTCCACCTTACTCTTCCAAAAGTTGCCAAATGAATCAGATGCCAAAAATACAACAATAATGACCATAATTCCTTTGAGAGAAAAATTAAATATTATGAAAACGAAAAAATATTTATATTTCTGCGGTTAAAGTATTTTATATCAAAGATTATTTCCACATTTATTTAGCTACCTGCTTGACTGAGTAAACCAAATCGTGCATGGCTAACTTGCACCATATTTATGTCCTTTGCATTTTGTTTTCTCGATGATTTTAATGTACGATTTGCTTGGTAAACATTACAGTCATACAAAAATTCACCACGAATTTTGAAAAACACTTCTACCTAATCACAAATGAAAAGAACGAATTATTAATAAATAATAAAATGCTTACTATTTCTAGTACTATTTAGCATTACTATAATAATGGTAACATTGTTGAAACAATGGAATAGTTTAACGTAAATAAACTGTTTATGATGACGTCCGTTATTTACTCTTTGATTATTTGTGCTAGTTATCGTCATTGTAAGCTATCGTTAACGTTGAAGCTGAGAAAGGCCGAAAATATGTTGGGAACAACATGTATAACCCTTTGCTAATCATATTCCTCACGGCATTTTTGCCGCAATTGAATACAACTGTACTTCTACGTTGGTTGTTTTCATTTCGTTTTAATGTATATTCGGGTAGGTGTCTCTATGCTGGAAGTGTTCGTTTGTATGTTCAACGAAGTTCGGTGATATTTGAAGCTATATAACATATGTATAGAAAGTTTTTAGACTAAATTCAGACGTTCGCCATTTGAACAACAAACACACAATATTAAATTCTTTTTTATTGGTATAAACCTTTATTCATGGGCTATCGAATAGCACATTTGAATTACACTCAATGAACCATTGCCTTCGATTTTTCTCAGTATGCGTCCAACCTTCAAAATCATGCTTTGGCAGACCGATTTGTCGATTTCTATCAACTTTCTCTAAATCCATCCAACCAATTGTTGCACGTTTCAAGTATTTAGGACCTTCGCCTATAACATATATCCAAAAACAGACTAGAAATAATTAATTTGGTGTTTTTTTGTGAAGTTAAAAAGATGGTCCTTTTTTCATGGAAATGCTATTTTTTTAGAAGTGTGCCATTATTGTGTTTTTTTCTGCTTACAAAACACAATTTTGTCTTTAATCAGATAGTTCTCAATGAATTCTATCGATCTCAACAATATTTGGTTGATAACAGAGTAAGAAATGAAGATTTAACCTTCATTTTTAGCATTAAATTTTCGAATATTGGCTCTAAAACACCTTCCAAAGAAGATCCTACCATACAAACACCCCTTCATCAAAGTTCGGTTTGTCGACGTCTCTAGCCTTAAATAGTAGTGCCCTAACATTATCAATGCAAAAAAAACCACTTGCACTTGATTCGTGGTTTGATTTGGAGATGAATGTTTCATTTTCCAAAATGATGCATTTTTCAGTGCAACATGCTATGAGACGAAGTGAACACCCAATTTTTGACACCCCTTGGAATTTTTCTATAACTTATTTTGCTGATTCCTAATGATTGTGTCTAAATCTATTGATTTGATTCAAATTTGGATATACTGTAACCATAAGAATCACCAAAACTGAATGTTTGCTTGACCAATTCGATTTTTGGCACTCGGTGACAGTTTTGAAAGGTTTTAGTGCTTGTTTGAGAATACGACCGAACTTTTTGCTTTTTCTAGAATCTTTACATTCATATTAAGTCCATGAAACACGATACATGGTTTGAAGACAGATTGTTTCATCTTTAGACACATGCAGAATTTGTTTTGAACTTAGCTTGCCAAAACCATTTGAGACACTTTTTCGTGAATCCAATTTGTATTCGTCATCGCGAATGGAAATTTTTGTGCGAATTGTGTTTGACAGTAGAGTAGGAGTCCCGTTTAGTCTCCTATGTTCATTGGTTGATAGTTTTGATTTTGTTTATGTAGCGTAATACACGACTGAATTTAGTCTAAAAACTTTCTATAAATATGCAGTGTTGAGACTTAGATACATATCTTTTTTTAGATATTCAGATATCTAGGTATAGATATCAAAAAACGTATCTAAAATCTTATCTAGATAAATTATAAATATTGGAATTTATCTATATCTATCTAGATTCATGATTTTCAAAAGGTATCTATTGCAATAGATAGATAGATATTATTTGTATAACCAGTTGCTTGTACCGTCGCTTCAGATGAAAATTCTCACATCAGAGAAAAAAATTAAACATAAAAGATAAAAAATAAAAAAGACCAAGGAAAAATTCGAAAGTTAATTATTTTTATAATATATTTGGATTTTTATCAATTGAACAAAATACATTTCATTATCGTCGTATTAATTTAAGAGTTTATAGTTTTTCATTACGTTTTATTATTTAATAGTGTTTTATTATAGCTGATAAATAAGCTGTATTCGAAATTCGACGATATAATCTTGTTACGTCTGGGCGTAAAAATTAACGACGATCGACTAAAAAGTCTTTCAACTACACCTGAAGATGATAACGTGGTGTTAAATAAAATTCGAACGAATTCGAACAGAAGACATCATCGTCGTATCATTCTAAATTTTTTATCTATTTTTTTAGATAGATATTAGATAAAGATAGATCTAGATAGATCTAGATACACATTTTAGATATCATATCTATATCTATATAGATTGTTTTCGTAAAACATCATAATATCTATATCTATCTAGATACAAACTATCGTATCTAAGTCCCAACACTGTAAATATGTTAGTTTCTTTCATTCTAATGATTTCCAATCATCTCCCATTCACCCAGATACACACAAATACATACACTATTTCACCCTATCACTCTCTATCTCTCACATATATAATCTGTTTGCATCAACTTCATCATTTTGAAATCTCATTGTAAATATATTTCAATTAAACATACCCCATAAATCAGAAAAAAGATCAAAACTATCAACAACAAAAACGCATAGCAACCACTGAAAACTGAAGCGTATAGATCGGTTTTGTTTGAAACATGGGTTGATAAGATTTCAGCGCCAAATAAACTATATGGAAGAATGTTGAATGCTAAAAATCCAAGAAAGCTTTTTGACAAAAACTGTTTTGCACGTATGTTACGCAAATGAAATATTTCTGCCCAGCTACACGTTGAAAAAGCAGTGGAATAGAAACCATCCAATTTAATTAATGAACGATAAAACAAATTATATTTCATTTTATTACCTGCACGTTACTAAAGAACTGCATGTCAGAAGCAATGGATAATAGGCTGATAGGACCCACTTTGGTTGTAAGCCTTCCTGAAATTACGTTATTTCAATGGAATAAATGAAAAGGGAATTAAACTATATATAGCCAGCAAACGAAGTTGTAATGTTTATAGTACATTCTAACGTTGAAAAATGTAACGTAAATGGGAAAAATTCTGATGTTTATTTTAGTGTCAAATGGAACGGAGATTATGTGCATGGTTTCCAATTAAAATTACGAATTCCAATGGATTGGATCCCAGCGCCAGTCCCTCATAACTAAAAATGGTACAAATTCGCAATAGATGGCGCTTATAAATCGACAAACACGCTTACATTTTATTAGAAGAAAAATGAAAAATATTGAAATATTTTTAAGATAGTTTAATTTAAGGATTTCAATTTAATTCAAGTTAAAAGATGTGATTCTAGTACTTCTTTTGATTTCAATGGTTTTCAAAGGATTATAGAAAATATCAAATGTGATATTTGTTGTTTCGATATGTCGAAAATGTTGTATTGGTTGATTGTCAAAATGCACAGAATTTTTTGTGAAGAAATTTGTTTAGATTTATAATTTTATGCACTCAATTTATTTTATCATATATGATATCTCAGTGTGCCTTTGTGCACATGTCTTATGTTGCCTGTCAAGCTAGACTGCGCATGATACACAACAGTGTCGAGTGTAGTGTACACTATACGATATACATGATGTGCACTATACTCAGCACCGTTGCGTGTGTATCTTGTCGACAGTCAGTAGGGCATACTGAAATATCATATATGATAAAATAAATTGAGTCCTTTAAAACATTTTATAAAATTATAATTATACTTAATTTCTTCTTGAAAACTTCTGTGCATTTTGAAAATAAACCAATAAAACATTTTCTGACATTTCGAAACAACAAATATCACATTTGATATTTTCTATAGTACTTTAAAACCATTATAATCAGAGAAGCACTTAAATGTGGCTTGCAAAAAATACTTCGATTCGATCATGCAGCAGTTGTGAAGCAAATATTGTTTGAGCACAGTCTTCAAATGACAGAAATTGCCTCATTGGCCTCACTGTTGAATTTATTCAAGATTAATGAAGATCGTCAGTTCTTCTTCTATTCGAATGGCCAGGCTATGAGAAATTGGGGAATGGATTCCGTTAATTTTGCAAACAGCACATCGAAAATACGAAAACTGATCTCACCACTTGGTGTGAAGATCGACTTGAGACATTCTTTCGAATGTGAATCTGGTATCGCAATCACAACATCAATGGACCGAGATTCGACAGTATCGACATCAGAAATGCCAAAATGTTAGCATATCGATACAACGAATTGACAAATGGTAATGTGGAAAGAATAGAAACCAACATTTTATTGGTTGCAATTGGATGGCGACGCGATAAATGCATGAAATTTTTTGTAAAAGATCATTGGTTTGAATCGTTGTGGTTTTTCGGACAATAGCAACGTCAAATAGCAGGTTATCACAGTGATGCCGCACAATGGAATACCATTCAAGAAAAATATTGCGTGACAATCTGAACTTTCAACAGCCAACAAACAATCGCCCACCGAAAATAAACAGTTTTTCTCTTGTACCGTTATGCGATTACCATTTGAAGTGCGATTGTATATAAGAGATGTGTACGAAAAACTGGCAAGTAAGCCAAAAGTGGATCCCAGATTCCTGAATACTGAGACCAACCGGCTAAATAAATACCCTGAAAAATACTACAGAGATCATAATCGAGATGGACTATGGAATTCGTCGATAAAATCAACCAATTCCATCATCAAATCTTGACCAATAGTGTTTCCATATCGGTTCTGTACATCAAACCAGAGCGGGCGTGCAATGAAAATTTGCATTTACAGGCGCCTTGCAATAGCCAAATGTCCCCTAGTGATTCAATCACGATTGGTATTCGCTTACTATTCAATAGGCATCACATAGCAACTTTATATGAAACTCTCGGAGACTCGGTATAGAGCACTCAAACAGTGAAAAAAGTCCAGATCGTGATTTGGATGATATGGAATGCGATTTTTTTCATTCTGATTTCACCAGGTGATGCAGAAAGTTGAGTAGTATTTGAGAATTGAAGAAAAAAGAATTAATTATTTTTTTCATTTTTCGCGATTTTTCACCATCTACATGGGAGGCTTGTATGAAAAACACGGAAACTCAGCTTTGTTTCTGTGATGAATACTTATTGACTTCTGCTGTACATGTGATGCTTGTGTATGTATTGTTTTGAAGAAGAAGCACATGTTTGAGTCTCACTCATCTCCGCCCCTTGGAGCCTTGTGTACTTTTGAATGGAAATGCGTTCCGAAATTCATTGTATTAGTTTGACAACACAGATCTTTTTGGAAACGACTATACATTCGGACATCGGAAAAACGCTAGATTCGTGTTGCCTGGCCCCAAAAACACCAAGAAAACACATTTTTGATGGATGTAAATTTTTCGACCAATTCCAATACTTTACCTTACACACCAGTTGTGTGCGGAAAAGTAAAAATTAGATATTCTATATACAATTCAATTGATACTAATCATTGTCGTTCCTCTCTTCCATGTATTCTTATCTGAATGTTACGTTCTGGCAACCGTAAAAATAACTGAAACTACATACAAATCCGTATCCAAATTTGACCGTGAATTTGTGCCTGATAATGGGTGAATTTGCATTACAAATCGTTCCTTATATAGAAGAATATTTACAGGAGTGGTAAAATAAGCTCCACGTAATGAAGCTGCAATGAAAACAACGAAGTAAAGTAATTTTTGAGTTGTAATTCGAATGGCCTGAAGCAATGATGGCTGTTTCAATCGCTTATACTCGCTTTTACAGCATATGAAAAGTTGAATTATTGACAAAGCAGCCACAAAATAGAACACTGATGAAACACCTAAAACAAAAAATATATAGTATAAAGAATAGTAATACGATTTTATTAGAATTAAATCTTACTTGCATGATATGGGATATTATAATCATTGCATTCATCGCCACTGTAACGAATTTCACAAAGACATGTTCCTTTAAGGCAAATACCTCTTCCGGAACATGGTTCCATCAACGAATTTCCTTTCACACTGTATGTGCAGCTCATTGGGGTTTGTAATTTTCTGAACATGATACTGAATATTTTGAAAATAAAAATCTAAATTCAGTTAATTTGTTATTACCTGAAAAAACACCAAACCTACTTGCACACAAAGTAGTATGATTTTTTTCGAATATTCTTATCACTCATCTGAAATGGTTGATTTTCTAGTTCAATTTTTTGTTCAAATTTACTATTTTATATTTCTATTATCATCATATAATTTTTAAGAAAAATTCCAAACATTTTTAAACAAAAAAAATATATGTCAAATATTTATAATGTTAGAACACTCCATTGTCTTTTCAAGTGCCAAGAAGTGGTGAGTTTGGTGAGCTTTATTCATTTATTGTATACTTGGTGAATTATCTGTAGCGAACAATTTTTATAAATTTATTTTCAATTTCTTATTACGTGAGAAAAAAAATGTATTTTAACTGACGGGTTTATTATTGAAAATGAATACTCCTTCACATAACTTTATTGAATTATTTTTTTTTTATTTTTTCAATTACATTTTCACATTATCCATCAGATACATCTATCAAATTATGATTCGTGGTGAAAACTTTTCTGCAGCTATTACTGAAAAATTTACTGTATGTCTGAACGTCTTTAGTGAACATCTGACAAGGCCAGAATTGATTCATCCACAAACGGCTCAACGTAGTAAAGTTTATACCAATGACCGCATTCGCACCGTTTCGGAACATCTTTATACAGCCACATCCATTGAACATATGTCTGATCTTCATGGCCTAAGTTATATATAAATAAAGAAATAATTTCAGAAAATAAAAACTCGTAATCATAATACACTTACATATACATCCAAGAATACGGGCATCAAAAGCTGATGGAATTAAAGTTGGTTTATCTTTGGTACCAACACCTCGTTTGATTGCTTTCATATGGTATGGATCATCATTACCAGCTAACGCGGCTAAAAGTTCCTTCTTTTCCAAACCGGTTGCGTGGTCAATTGGATCCGGCATCTCTTTAATATATAAGTTATCGTTTTTCTTTCATTAATAATAATCAATAAATAAACTTTAACTTATTTTAAATCGAATCACTTTACATCCTAACCTATATAATGAGCTATCAATATATACGATGTAAGCCTTCATTGTGCATTTATTTTATTGAATCGAAATTAATTAAAAATGTTTGTGTAATAAATAATTTAAAATACAAAATCAATAAATAAAATTGTTTTCATTTGAAAGAATATATGGAATACAATACTATAAGATTATGAATTACGTAATGAAAATTCGGTTAGTTGACATGCTCAAGACATTGTACATTAGACAATTCTTCTGTTCTAGTAAAATTTCAATAAAAAATTTCATTTCAACAATTTTTACTTACTGTAAGATTTATGACGATATTGGATGGCTGGAGCCACGAAGAAGTTACGGCGAACGGCATTGGAGAGTAAACGACCACACAAACTTGCCATTTTTACAAAATTTTCTTTGGGAAAATATTCTCACATCAATTCGGATTATTTTTTGTAAGATACTATGTTCATTGACATATAGTAAGGTGGTATAGCAATGAAGTTTGTTCACTCACTGTGATATGATATTATTGGTTTTCTCCATCTAACCTCCATCCAAAACAATTCATTAAATGTATTTTTTCAATATGCTCGATTGTTCGTTTGTTTCTCAAAAATTTATATTTGCATTTTTTTTTCAATTTTTTCCTATTTTGAATATATATTATTATATATTAATAAAAATTAAAAATATGTTTGCCGTCCTTCACTTCACCGCATTTCAGCTCAACCAAACTCGGCCAACTTCAGATTGAAAAAAATTAATAGTGACCTAATGTAATTTTTCATTCTCGAAGAGAATTTTTTCACATAAGTATATTTTCGTGGATAAATGAGGTAATTTTTTTTAATAATATGTTGAAAAGTTTGTAAATTCTTCTGAATTTTTATTTAATTCATGAAGTTAAAAATATATTGAATTTTCATTTTTTAATATCAATCTTATGACAAACATAGGTTAAAATTACTACGGATATTTCATGAAAAATCGTTTACTAAATATATGTTACAGATAATTTGTGTAATAATGATATATATATTATTTACACATTTTTTTACCTATTTGGTGTTCATTTTTAAATAAAATGATTAAAAATAGTGATAGTTGTTCATTGTAATTTTGTGCATAAAATGTTACGTAACGATAAATATAGTTAATCTTAGAAGAATTTTCATGACAGCGAAAATAAATATCATTTATTTGGTCTTATTTATTTGTTAGAAATGGCTTTTCGTTTACTGGGGCAACCTTTGAAACGTGCGATTACTTCACTTGGTAGCCGTGCTCATTCAGTGACATCTGTAACTCCAAAAATTGGTGTCGATGGAATGCCTACTGAACACCACATATATGGAACTCAAATTGGTACCCGTGACATCGTCGGTTTTGGTTGGAATGGACTTCCTTCCTATGTTGACCGAAGTGATTTTCCATTACCAGCCATTCGCTGGAGAGAAGAGACCCCTGAAATTACGGTAGCTGATTAACTAAAATAAAAAATGTGTCGGAGAAGATTTTTTCCAATTTAATGTATTCATTTACAGCTTCTTCGTCAAAAAGAGAAAGGCGACTGGAAAAAGTTAACAAAGCATGAAAAGAAAGCTCTTTATCGTCATTCGTTTTGTCAAACCTTCGCAGAATTCGAAGCACCAACTGGTGAATGGAAATTATGTGTTGCTGGTGGTCTAATTGCAGCATCACTGGCTATTTGGTTTGCTATTTGGATGCGTCTTTATGGTGAGATTTTTTTATCCATTTTGAATAAATATATTCATATTAATAGAAAATCATTTTTTGTTTAGTATTGCCACCGCTGCCATCGAGTGTTAGTGAAGAATCACGAAAGGCTCAATTGAAACGAATGTTGGATCTTGGTGTTGGCCATGTTGACGGTCTTTCATCAAAATGGGATTACGAAAATAAGCGATGGAAATGAACACAAGAAAACAAAGAATTTGTGTAAATTAAATAGAAATGACCACAATAAATGATTGAATAAAAAAAAGTTATTCCCATGGACTTTCTTTGATAGAAAAAGATGAAGAACGAAAGTATATATGTTTTGAGTTCTTGTAAAATTATCATCAAATTTCGCTGCAAATATAAACGATGTACTCGTTCAGTATCCAATGATTGATTCAGATTCGAAAAAATTCTTCGAGTGAGAATACTAGTAATTTCGACCCAAAAGGTTTGGAAAGTAATAAATCTGATATTTACAACGGACTGCAGTTCGTGTGTGGTGAAAACACTCTCTATATATACACGAAATGTACGAAATTCAGTATGGTTGGAAAGCCCTTGGGACAAAGATTCAGAAAAAAACATAGAAGTTTGAAAATCGGTTCACTTGTCTCCCGAATATAGCCATTTAAAAAAAGGTCAAAATTCAGTTTTTCGCCTTTAAAGGTACTTTTTTGACTTTTGACTCTACGGTCACCGAGGCATTTCCGCTTGACACAACCCGGACATATGCATATCGTTCGAAAGTTCTTGAAGTGAGCTATCGAATAGTGCCAATTGCGGTTCAAAAATTTTAATCTGAGGTGTCCAAATCAGACAAAAACCAAAAAGTTACCGTTTGGCCGGACACATAATGGAAATTTTCTCGAAGACTGTTCAATAGTTTCTTTTGAAAATTCCAACAAATTTAGGTTCAAGTCAAAACTATAATAGGCCGCATAGCGCATATCTCGGAAATTCTCGTATTCATGACATTGTCTTCGAAAATATGGTCAAAGATAGCAATTTTTTCATCGGATACTGTGCCCCAACTTGACATATGCATTTCTAATTTTATATTGAAAAAGGCTCTATAGTTCTTTTTTTTGAAAATTCCATCAATTTAAGCCGCAAGTCAAAGATAAAAAAATGTGTATTACATACAACACTGAAAATAAATTTACCGTCCCTACTTGTTTCTGTGTATAAATGTATATTCTTAGAGAAAACCAGAAAAGTTAGAGAGTTTGGGATTTCGGCATTCGATAGGGCATGAAAAACGCTCCAGACGTTTTTTTATTTTCCCCATAATTGCTCCCTATTTAATTTTTTCATTCATGGACCCTCTTTTTTGGATTTCACTTTGAAAAATATTTCGATTCCAGTCACCATTTATTGAGTGGATAACGAATGGATTCGGATGGAATTACGTTTTTCTGTAACTTCATTGGATGGATAAAAGATGGAATAAATGAGTTTCACTGTAGTGTTAATTTGATTACTTTGGATCTAGATGAAACTTGTTGAAATTACCTTTCGAATGCTATATAAATTATGGAGTTTCCGGCACGTTTGGTGGCGTTTTACGCTGGCCATAAAAAACAAGCATGATGGAGTGGTCAAATGTGGTCCAAAGCCTTCAATTGATTTAGAAGTACAGGGGAGGAACATTTTTTAAGGCCTTCGTTTCTGAATTAACTGTAATTGAAGTTTTCTTTATCTCTTCAAATCTTATCAATCTAAGCAATTATTCTGTGCAGACTAGACTGGCCTCCAAAATACAAAAGTTGAAATTTTTTAGCTTTTACCTCGGAATACTTTTCCATATGGTGTGCAAATAACATGTGTAAAGTTTCATGCCGATAGCTCAACGCTAGATGGTGCCGCAAGAGCTCGGTAGGTCATTATGTGAATTTATTGAAAAATGACGTTTTCAGTTAAAATAAAAATATCTTCGCACAACCGCATCGACTCAAAATTGACGGTAATCCTCATTTTCCATCAAATACTTGCCACTGGTGAGGTTTCAAACAATTTGAATGAAAATAAAACACATTTCCATTCAAAAATGAAGTTTTTGTACCAAAAGTACAACAGACCTCCACAAATTAATCTCATTTGAAGTTAGAATACTTTCAGAACAAAACTAATGTGATTCCACTTTGGTATACACTCATTTGAACGCATCGTG
>NW_022198836.1:87707-115581 GCF_009176525.2 Contarinia nasturtii
TATTTTTATTTTAACTGAAAACGTCATTTTTCAATGAATTCACATAATGACCTACCGAGCTCTTGCGGCACCATCTAGCGTTGAGCTATCGGCATGAAACTTTACACACGTTATTTGCACACCATATGGAAAAGTATTCCGAGGTAAGAGCGAACAAATTTCAACTTTTGTGTTTTGGGGGCCAGTCTAGTGCAGACAATATGTTTGGATTTTATCATCGGGATATTTCACCTCATCTCGATGACGTTGGAATGACAATAGAAGTGATTGTTATAGTGTTGTCTTCACTCCGTATAATCGCCTAACGTCATCTAGATGAGCTGAAATATCCAGATGACAAAATCCAAATGTATTGTCAGATTCTATGAAAAACTCATGCTATCAATATTTTGATTTTATAAAACTAAGAATGGTATTATGTACTCAATGTTATTTAAACTAATAAACTTTGAAAAATTGATATTTCGAGAAAGTTAATACCTCTTCCAACATTTCGATTAACTTTTTCGATATTCCACTGTATTATTACATGAAGTACAGTTTTTGTCATTTACAAGACTTGGTAACATCTCAAAATTCAAACAGAACATCACACTGAAAAATATAAGGGTCGAGAATTCTTCCTTTATATCCTATTCCTATTTATTAAGATTGGATTTGTTGGCATAGTAACATCAATTAAGATTTTCAACACATTACAGTAAACTTACACCTTATTTGAAGTTGATATTTACAGCTTTAAATCTTCATAAATGAAAATAAGTTTCACAATTTCATATTGATTACTGGAGGGCTAATGAAGAAATTTTGTGATTAATTTTTTTTGTAAGTTTATAGTTTTTAATTCTTGATGAAACATTTATTGAGAATGTTAAATTAATATAAGTAGAAAAAATCAATTTTGTTAGGGTTTACTGTAATTTTTGAAACCATAATAATTGACATAACGAAGTCTTTACGCGAAGTTGATTATCGACCCTTTGTTCGGCAATACTTACTTTTAGTTATGAAAGGTGCACTGATGTGATTTTCTCTCAACATAGAATGAAATAAAAACTTCCAATCAACAAAAAATAGGTTCATTATTAGAACGTTCATACCGTAGCTATAGGTACATGTTGATATCAAGTTACATACGCCGTCAATCTTACATAATAAACTACCAAATTTGATACGCATATAATATTACGTTGAGCATTTCGCTTCTTCACACCCTAATATTTGAGAGAACCATAATATTCTCTATGCACTAACAAACATTGAAATTGTGTTGTTTAAAGAACTAACGCTCATACGCATACTGAAAAAATCAATGATACCGATAATATCTTCAGTGTTTTTGTACAAATGCATTTATAGATGATAATTTGTATTAAACTTAAAGTATACTTTATTTTTCAAATAAATGCATTATATAGACACAATTGGGGTGGTTTTACAACTTCCACATGATTTCAAAGCCCCTGGGACCCAATTAACGCCACAAGTGAGAAAATACCAAGATAATTTTATTTGTCGTACATTTGTTGATTTTTATTATTCAATTGGAAATATTCAAAGAACGGATGTGTTTATTGTTATTTAAACTGCAAGCATTTCACATATCAATATTTTGGTAATAATTCAATAATTTTTTTGTGATAAACTTAAAAACTTTACCTATCCATTTAATTTTTGAAAATAAGTCAAACATATTAGAAATTTTTAATCCTGGGAAGTGATAAATTTAATTTTGAATAAATATTAAATAACATATAAATCTACTATAAATACTAAATAAAAAACTTGAATATACCTAAAAGTATAATATTAATTGTAAAAAAAATATAAAAAGCATACGTCAAGAGCATTTTTGCATTGGTCAGTATGAGATAATTATCAAGCTGCAATATATTGTTTATTTTATTTCAGAGTTTTCACATTTATTGAACACATGTGTATGGAACACTTGAAAATTGGTTTGGCTTCTTCAAATTAATTCGAATGGAAAATCAAAAATAAGATTCATAGAGGTGGAAATACATAGTATATAGTGTCATTCGTTTTTTACATGCTCGAAACACCTCTATGGTATCTTGTATAAAATAATTATAAGTTTTATTCTTCAACAGCGAAATATGTAAACATTCTTAATACAAAGCAATAAAATATCTTTCTATATGTAAATTAATGTGTTTATTTGAGAATCAACAACCGAAACAAAAAAATGTTCCATTTTTTTATTTATTTTAGGTTTTGAATTCTTTTTTCTGTTTATCTGGGTATCTGTCTATTGAATTTGGCATGGAAATTAAAATTACAAATTTCTTCTCAACTAAATTTTAAAAGTCAAATTCACATGGAATCTTCACATTATATTAAATAGGATAGAATATTTTCTATATTAATAATAATAATTTATAAATTCTCTTCATAACTAAAGGTAGTTTGAAAACCGATGTATATCATAGGAATTTTGTTAGTAGGAATATTTTTTCTATTGTGAATGATATGTGGCTTAAAACACAGAAACTCCACCTTTACTTTTCGAATCAAATTTATACGTTTGTGCGCATATTGAATTCTTGGATCTGGCTATATTTAGGGCGGAGCCAAAACAATACGCCTCTTACTTAAAACGGTGTGTAAACAAGAGATGCATGTTTATTTTTGTTGAAAGAAAAATGTAAAATTACTTTGGATAATGCAGCTGTAGTGTTGTGTATGTTTGATTAGGTCCCCAAAAGAATGCTTTTCATAGTTTAATTTTACAAATCCAATAATGTTTTATGAAGTGAAATTTGATATTATTTTCATATATATGACCCAAAATGTTGAATGATTTCGTTTGACTGTAGAATATGCCATAGAAATGAAAAAAATATTTTGCCCGATTTTCATGTCTGGTCTCAAAACTATCATGAACGTAGACAAAACAATGTATTAATATTCTTTTAAAAAGTTTTTTTTTTTCAGAATTCAACAAAATTCTGTTCTCACACTTGTTGTTTTTGTTTTATCAAAAAATCTGCATGCTTTGCACAAATGCTAATAGTAATAAAACTTGCATATTTATTTGTAAACTAATAAAAAATTTGGTTGGTTTGTTATTTGCAAATTAAGTGATGATATATGTGTAGTGAAATGTGAGAAGAATAAAGAAATACTTTGTATAAGGTTTTTATATGAAAAGCAAATTTCACATAAATGAAATAATAATTTTTTGTTCGATTAAAATTTGTAAATAGTGACAATTAAACATCCGATGCTTTTTAGTTAAATGCAAATATGGAATAATGGTGAGCACACTTGTGTTTTTAATTTTCTATTTGTTATTCTGTTAAAATTTAAAGAATGGGAACATCACATCATCACTATTAATGGATATGTGAGAAAATAATTTTAATGTTTTGTAACAACATTTAATGTAGAATTTATGAACTACTTACTGAAAACAGTAACAGCAACATCATTAAGTAATGATAAAAAAAAACTATTTGAAATCTTCAATGCATTCTTCTTTAAGAAGAAAATTACTTCAACTTTTTATTTTAATTTCTTTGGAAAACTTATTTAATGATTATTTCTAAATATGATATGCTACAATTGGTTCATATTTTAATTCTCGGAATAACAAAGGCTGAGTTAGAAAACAAATCTTTAGGACGTGCTGTTCATTGTTTTTCCAAAATGTTGTAAACAATACACTTATTGAACATTAAGTATGAAATATTTCCACTTATGCGTTTATGTGTTTGTGTGTCTTCAACCATGCGGGTAAGAAATTTGCCTTTCCGAGAAGAACTTCGCATGAGGTAGCGAATAAAAGTTTAATAATTTGATTTCCAAGTCAATAACTAATAACTTAATGTTGGGTTTATTCTAAATTTTCTTTGTATCTTTGCACGTATATAATCTTTGGTAGAATAATTGAGATTTAAAGATTCATGGTTGGCTGATTATAAAACCTTCATTTTCAATGGATGTTTTCAAAATCGTGTGAAAAAAATTTGTGCATGATGTCAAAACGAATTTATTTTATTATAGCTAAAACTCTGTCAACTCACATCTCAATCGTTGTCTACATTGTTTTTGCTTATTCCTTTTCCATAAAATACATTTGTTCAACTGATATGGACGATGAAAAATTTCATCAAAAATTGAACCAAGTTTTAAGCAAAATAAAAACACAAAATACAAAAAGAAGAGTGATGAAAATATAAACAAATGAAAAAGAACAAAGTATACTGAACAACAAAAGACAACCAAATGCACACAAACATATTGTTCATCGTTTTAGATAAAAGGGCAAACTATATGTATGTATTGTTTGCTTATATAGAAATGCAAGTTGGTTCAATACAAACGAACATCAGTAGAACGTATCCAATCCGAACACAGGCTTTAAATAAAACGAACAATACTACGGCGCTTAACGAAGGACTGTAGAATGGAATAATTTTATAAAGAGGCTCTTTACATGAAGTGGCGACCTGACGATTTTAGTTTGAATGTGACTATCGCTTTGTTCACTTCAATAGGAAGCACTCATTTCGGTTTGTATCATATTATTCACTATTTAAACTAACCAAACGTTGTAAAAAAGTGATCAACATGTTGTTTAATTTTTTGATTGTGAAGTAATATGAAAATGTGAAAAAACTGGATTTAATGTTAAAAATTTATATGGAACAGAAAAAATCACAACAAATTTAATACAGATTCTATATTTTTAAGTCAGTGACAAATTGAAAATAGCCTGTAGTTTATATTAAAAGCACGATTTTCTCTAATTTTTTACATACTCAATCAAATATTTGAACAAGATTTTTTTATGACGTGTTTAAAAAATGAAAAATACATGGATAGTAAATTTTGATGAAAAGAAAAACAATGATTTTTAAAATCTCTCTGAATCTTTTTTATTCGTATGTCTCAAAAACAAATTTATCGGACAGTTGTCAAGAGATTATATACACGTATTATATTTCTAACCATAAAACTTTAGAAAAAACTTTACATCGAAATTGTCGGAATTTATTCGTTTGAAATTATTGGTATCTAAGGAACGATAATAAATTTGGTGACATTTTTAATTCAATATTCTTCAAGCAAACACCCGCTGTGGAGCTCATATCGCTGTTGCTTCATTTTCTGTTTTTTCTTGCTTTGTTTTTTTCATTTTCTCGTTTGCTTTTTAGTCAATCAAGAGAAAAGTAAATAAAAACAACGAAAGACATAAAATTTCTTTAAAAATATGATATCTACACAGTGTTACTGAAATATATCTCTGTATATTCAAATTACCAAATATACGGAAAAAACTTCGTATTATTAAACAAAAATATTTTCAAAATGCAAGGTTTGCAGATATTGTATATCATGCTGAATAAGTTCTTATCAAGATGTACCTTCGGCATCAAATGATATTCATTTTGTTTGTGTTATCGCAAGTGAAACGCCTATAAATTTCAAACTCTGTTTTAATATTATAAAAAATAATTAAATGATATACAAATTCGACTATATTCCATATCGTGTATCGTTTGAAATTTATGTTTACTCTGTGCAAATGTTGTTAATCAAACCGAATAAATTTTGCAGAATTTAATAAAAAAAATCGAAAGAAAAGAACACACGTAACAAATCAAAGTAAAAATGTGTGTTCTGTCACTTTTTTATAAATAGGAATTTGTTTCGTTTTTGAACTTCTGATGATTCTAGTTTCAGTAAAATATGACAATTTCAAAAAGTTGAAACCAAATGAACTATGGTTCCCTTGATATATCGTTACTAACGACTGTAAAAAACATCAAAAGACAAATAAAACCGTACATTGATGTACATTGATACATCACGAAAGGAAATACATCATTCTTAGTTCTTTAATATGCAAAAAAAAGAATCAGAAAACTTACAGAAAACTGTAAAAACGTTGTCACATGAAAATTGTGCAGATCAGAAACTAATAGTTTTTTTTTCTTATGATTACGGAAGAAATAATATTAGACAAACTATCGTGTTCTTTAAAGATAAATGTTTTCGTCACTATAGACCAAAGTCAGTTTTGATTCAATTTTAATTCTTTGGCATAAATGTGTACTAAATGTATCAGATATAGTTTGTGGTTCATATGAATATTCGAGAATGAATTTTTTACTTATCGTGGTATTTAACTGAAATGCAAATCAAATCAATTTTTTTTTTCATTGGCGGTGTTATACTTGCATCCAATTTTAAGAGTATTGACTCAAAAAAGTTTTAAGACGTATGTGCTTTCAAGACAATTAAGAAATGTACACGATTTAAGCTACTCAGAATATATTCAAATGTTTGTGTAGTCAGGAACGCTAATTTGACAGTTTCTCTTATATAAATGTGTAATATATTAACGTTAATCGCGTTTCTTATATCTAATATCTGGACCCACCCATCTTGAATAAATCTTATGTATATATCAGTCTTTGTAAATCGCATAATCAATTATTTTATATCTTTTTTGATCTTGATTTCGATTTTTTTTAAATGATGTTTTTCCTTTTATTCTTTACATCTGACACAATAATTCTTGGAATATTAAAAAAACGTCTTTTTTTCATTAATGTTAGAATTTAGAAGTGTTATAGCACTGTGCGTCATTTTTAAACTTTACAAATGTGATGGAGACGAGACCTACCATTTTTACATAATTTGGGTATGCTGATTCCAATGGCATCACCCTCTACTGTAATGTTTATACTCTAGTAACATTTTGAATTCATTTTTTTAAACGAATTGTGTGACTTAACTATACTTGAACCGTACTACAACGCCTGATAGGTCACCTCTCTGGGATATTGAATTGTTACTGCATTACCAGTGCATGTTCAATATCTTTTGGGAAATAAATATTTTGAAAACAGCGCGGAAAAGTTAGACTTACTTATGTAGCTTCCTTTTTATTTCCAAATACACCATATAGCTGTGAAATTTCGATGATATCTCTTCCTTAACCCTCTAGTGCATAGTTCTGCCTTTAGTAAAATTTGCAGGATGTATAAATTATTGTCTAAAATATATAATTAAAAACAAATGATTCTATTTATAAATTTAAATACATTCAGCAGGGCTTTCATTTGCCGGTCATTTGACAAGTGAAATAAAGCGGTTGTTTCAATATAAACGCGAAAATATAGCGGAGATATACGCGAAAACAGAAATTTAACAAAAATAAATTATATATCTCTTTGTTTATAGCAATTTTGTAGCAGTTTAAACAATTGTTTCGATTGTTTTCCAATTTTGTCAATAGCCTTTTTGAGTAAACTATGCAATTTTTTGAATTTTGATTATTATTTCTATTGAAAATATCGAGAGGAGAGTATGTTTTTATTCAGACATTACTCAGCCATAAGCGCTGAATAACATACTCTCTTCTCGATATATTCAATAGATTTAAAAGAATTATAAACCAAAATCGAAAAATTTAATGCATTAGAGGGTTTAGATTGCACGATAAATTTGTCAAATAGATTTAAAAACTAACATTGTTACGCAAAGAAGTAGTCAAGGCATGGGGCGAATCACGCTAGTGAATACTAGAAAAACTAGTAAATCTAGTGCGAAAAATGACGTTGCACTAGAATCTCGTTACTGATCCCATGAGTCAAGGCCTCCCGGGAGATCACGGAGTGTTACATACATAGAAATGTGAGCGACAAGTAACGTTTTAATAGCCAAGTTTGTATCTTCTGGTCTTCTTTTCTTTGGCCAATATTAAATTCAAAATTGAACGTTCTGTTGATATTGCGGTCTCTAGTGAATTTTATAGTGAAGTTCTATATATCACTGTTCATAATCTGTATTTTAAATTCGGGAATTATGTTGGTTTCAGTATGGAAGCGTGATTGGCCAATGGCCATTAAACGACATAAACGATAGATTTTTTGAAAACACATTTGTTGAGTCTATTAGAGCATTAGAAAATGGTATATGTTTTATTAAAATTTGAAATTCACAACACCCTTTATATGGATGCCTTAAAATTACTTTAAATAAACAAAATTGTTTGACATTTTGCAATGTAGAAATTCAATCTTCGTACCAAAAGAAATTTTAATGGGCTACTTAGACGCACACATTTTCATTTTCATTGAAACACATGTTCCGTCCCAAAAATGGATTGGAAATAATAGGTACATTACCAAATTTTAGGTAGTAAAAACATAATGACATGTGTTAACCAAATGGATTCTATGAATATACAAGAAAATGCATCATTTCGACTATTTGTTACAAACATTTGAATCTAAATGGTAACATGAGTATCTATTGTTCACCATAGATTTTTTTAGAAATAAGACGATTGCTATACCTAAATCAGGCCATAAGAATTTTGAAAAGAAATAATACGTAAAACATCATATACTTGTCATTTTCAAAAAAAAAAAAAAAAAGAAAATGTAATTAAAGTGAATGACATTTTTTGATAATGTTATACTTTATTCATTTCAACATATAATACAATTGAAATAAATTCTCAGATGTGCATTTCGAAAATAAATAATATATTTTATTGGTTGAAATAAATAAAGTGTAACATTACAAAAATAAATGTCAAATATCTCTAAATTGAAACGTATTTTAAATTTTTTGAATCAAGTACAGAGGACTTTAAGATTTTTTTCATAGTTCAATTTTCATTATTCATCATTTCTTTTATGTTCACAATTTCAATCCTTTCTGAATTTTCATTTCTCTTGATTTGTACAATTTTCATTACTGAATGCTCTGCTGCATATCTGTCTACTCTGCTGTTATATTTTTTCTCTTTAAAATATATGTTGTTTAAATCTGAAGATGTGTGTTTTTGTATCCGCAATTATTTTCTGTCGATAATGTGTTTTTGTGAGAAATTTTCACATTGTCCATAATCCTTGTTCAACGAAGAAAACAGAAAGTTTCAAGTTACAAACTATATGGAACAACAAAGGAAAAAAGCAAATAAAAGAAGAAGACAAAAAAGAAAGAATGTGAATATGTAGGATCATTTAACAAGCGAAGCAATGCTTGCTTCATATGTATTATGCTTACACAACTAGGGAATTCTGGGAATGAATAAGAAATGTCTTCTTTTAGTGACTATACTAGATTTAGATCATGATATTTTTTCTTTTGTACTTGATAGCACTTGAATGATATATTGAAACGAACTTTGATCAATTTTTTAATATTGCAAAAATATTCCAAATTGCTTTGGTGGAAAATACAACTTTTTTTATACCCATGTTTATTGAATTCAACTAAATATAATGATATAAAAATATTCTAATTTATTTCATTTATTTTGAAACAGATAAAGTAAAAACTCATTCTAACATAAATATCAAAAGAAAATAGATTAAAGTCAATAATTGATTGTGTCAAGTCATTCAGATGACACACTGGTTAAACGAACCAACGACAACCGCAGTGAAATCGGAATCAAGAAGCCCTTCTTTGGATTGCAACACAAGTGGAATATATACACTAATGGCGTCAGGTCTAGCGAATAGCACACATTTGGATACAGCATCCTTGTTTTGCACAAATTCATCCCTAGAAAATCTTCAGACCGCTTCTACATTCGATCAGAAACCGGATTATTACAACAGCTACTACAACGGTATATTACACAATTAAAGAAGCGATAAAATTACTGCCTAAAATGATAAAAAAATAAAATTCACATATAGTTAGCGCTACATTCTATGTAATAAGCGTATACTTTCCACTTAGTCCGTTGCAACAGAAAACAAGTTTGCATAGAATGCAGCGCCAAAATTTGTGAATTTTATTTTTTATCGTTTTAGCCAATAAATCTATGGTTTTCTTATGGCTTCTTTTCCAATTCAATTTTCAATATTATTTTTCTATCTAAATGTATTTATTCAATTATTATTTGCACAAGCTGGGTTGATAGTGGAATAAATGAAACAACATTCGAATGAAAAAAAAATTATATAAAGAAGTCACAAAAGTTTTAATTTTTTTATGTTGTCCTTTTACTTTTTAAGTGAATGTTTTACAAATACGGTCTTTTCGTATTTTTTATGATTCTTCGCCTTAGGTATGCAACAATATACATCATCATTTTATCCATCTTATCCAACTGCAGCCTATCCAGCTCGTTCATCGAAAATATCTTCAACAAATTCTTATTTGCCATCCAGTTATGGCAACTCTACATCTGCTGTAGGTAACAGCAGTACAACACAATTGTATTCGAGTTATGGTTATAATAACTTCAGTCAATTCGGTGGATCACAACAAGATTATTCTGCTTATTACAATGAGCAATATGCTGTTAACGGATACTACAATACATCTAATTATCCGTCGTATTCAAGCTCACCTGGTACACAAAATTTTCATTCTTCAACTGGATTAGCTGAGAGTCCCACAGAAGTCAATGCTACAACATCAATGATAGTACAACATGGTCATTCTCCTCATTCATCAATCTCTGCGTCTCCCAATGCATCCGCAAATATTTCAAATAAACCCACGTCAATTCCAAAAAGAGCTCGCGGGCGACGACATGCAAATCCGAGTCCAACACGCAGCATTACATCTGAAAATGGTCAACCTTCCGAAAACTGTAAAGGACCTGATCGAGTTTTCATTTGGGATTTGGATGAAACAATTATAATATTCCATTCTTTGATTACTGGATCGTTTGCTAATCGTTATTCAAAAGACCCAATTCGAATGAGTTACTTGGCTACTTCCATGGAAGAACTGATTTTCAATATGGCTGATCATCATTTCTTTTTCAACGACATCGAGAGTTGCGACCAAGTGCACATCGATGATGTTTCTTCGGATGACAATGGGCAAGAGTTGACAACTTATGATTTTCGCACTGACGGTTTTCAGGCTAATACAGCTCCTGGTGTTCCAGCTAATCTTTGCATAGCCACAGGAGTTCGCGGTGGAGTAGACTGGATGCGAAAATTGGCATTTCGTTACAGAAAAATAAAGGATATATATAACACTTACAAAAACAAGTAAGTTTGTGAACTTAATTTTTTTTAAACACATTTTTAAAGAAGCCTTTTTGATATTAAGTGTTGGCGGCATGCTAAGTCAGGAAGAACGGAATAAATGGCTGCAAGTTCGGTCTGACATTGAAGTGTCTACTGACAGTTGGCTAACGATGACCCTCAAATGTTTAACAATAATCGCGCAAAGACCAAACTGCGTAAACATTTTGGTAACAAATAATCAGCTAGTTGCTGCATTAGCCAAAATACTTTTGTTTGGTTTAGCTCAAATATTCCCTGTAGAAAACATCTATAGCACAAATAAAATAGGTAAACAACAATTTTTATAGCTTAATTTTTGCCCATGTTTAAAAAAATGTCTTCCACTTCGATAAATTGCTTTTGATATATGCTTTTTTCAGGTCATGAATCTTGTTTTGAACGTATCACAACCAGATTTGGTCGCAAAAGTACATATGTTGTGATTGGTGATGGCCCTGAAGAAGAAAAGGCGGCAAAAAATATGACATTTCCCTTTTGGAGAATATCGAGCCACAGTGACATTCGGGCACTTTATACAGCTCTTGATATGGAATTCTTATGAATGTATACAAAGAAAAAACATAATTCAAACTTCACGATCATTGTAATTTCCTAAAAAGTGGATAACCTATAATATATTTTAAGTACATTCAAAGCATACGAAAGACAAAATATTTCATTATTAACAATTTATTACTTTTTTTTTAATTCAATATTTCCTTCAATTTTAATTTAAAAAAAAAACGCAAATGAAAAAAAAAATGTATTAACTAACTTTTTTTTTTTAAAAAAAGTAAGAGTAAATTTATGAAAAGATAATATCATCATTTGCAAACTGTAAAACAGAACTTCAATATTACTTTGATTTACACAATATTGTAATAATTTTACAGAAATAATGAAAAAAATGTCAAGTTGTAGTATCCATAGCTTGCGAGTTTAAATTATTTAAAATGAATTTACAATTTTCAGCAAACAATACGTTTTTACATACCAGATCTTTCAACACATCTGTATAAAATGGAGTCAAATCCAGGTAAACTTAAATTGGGTTGGGAATAATACAGAGGCGTTCCGAGCTCTCTTTGATCTCATCGTGCGCCAAAATTGTTCATTCCTTGAGACTTGAAAAAAGGCCATTCAAGCGAATGTGAATTCTGCCGATGTAAAAAATCTGAATCATGCACGAGGACCAAACCCGTCGGACAAGTCGACGACAACGCTTTGACAGGTGGGCCACATGGAAAACATTCCAATCTCTATTAACAAAACTACACTTGAGAGTTTTTGTATTAAATTTTGTACGAGATTTATAGATTTATAAATATAAAAAAGCAATGTGAATGTGAAGAAAAAAGATAAAAAAAAATTATATCGTGGCGAAATATCTAATAAAATGATGGGACTGAATGAACAGCTGTTAAAATGGATCGAATCTTACTTGTCTGGTCGCAGACAAATTGTAAAGATAGCAGATACCAAATCTGACCCAATCAAAGTTACATCTGGGACGGGTCAAGGATATCCAATTGGCGCTACTTTGTTCATCATGTTTGTTATTGATCTACCATTCGTCGTTAGCGATTCTTGTATACTTTCATTCGCTGATGATACAAAAATTTCAAAATGTATCTCCTCAACAGATGATTGCATTAATCTACAGAATGACTTGGATCGTGTAGCAGATTATTATGGACGCAATTTATTGAAGTTAAATGTAAACAAAACAAAGATCATATCATATCATCGGGGATCACTGCAATATGAATACAATTACAACATAGGCGGCGTTCAAATAGAAAGAGTCTTTGTAATAAGGGACTTGGGAGTGTTGCTTGATGTGCAAATGAATTTCAAATCACAAATTGAGCATGTCACGGCTAAAGCAAAATCAAGATTGGCTTGGCTAAAGTTCTACAGCAAGGATTTTATTGACCCATGGACAATTAAACGCCTTTATTTTACATTTGTATTACCAATTATAGAATATGGATCAGAAATATGGAATCCACACTACGACAATATGTGCAAAAAAATAGAGTCAGTACAAAAACAATTTTTACTTTTTGCGCTAAGAAAAGAATTATTATCGAAATTTCGAAAAGGCTTTCCATAAAAACAACCGTAATCATAAAAATTCTTCGACACAGATTTAGTGACCAATTTGTGATTCTCAAAAATGTCATCATTTGAGTTTGTGACTTACTCCTTGGGACAGAAATGTCAATTTTCCGATTTTCATACTAAAAGTCGAAGATCAATGAAATTTTTCAAAGCGAATACTTAGATCAAAATAAATGGTGTCATATTTTAGTGACCAATTTGTGACTCTCAAAAATGTCATCATTTGAATTTGTGAAAATCATTTGAATTTGAAAAATATTCAACTTATATTCCAACTTATGTGTTCATTGCACGATACACGTATATTTCATATGGTTATACACTTTGCAGCGGCAAAAGATGGTAAATGATATGTATTTATAGCGGAACAAATACATAGGGAAACAATTTTTCAATTTTATTTTATTATTATTTTCATGATTTTTTTATTAATTTTTATTATTTAATAAATGAAAAATATTCAAAAATAATTGAATAATTAAAAGAAAATCGAAACTTTTTATCACTTCTTTATTTTCTTCATTGAATGAAACTAACATACAATCCCTATTAATATTTTTTTTTTAAATTTAATTAAAAAATTCAGAACAATTCTAAAATCTAAAAATAAGTGAAAATAAATAAAATAAAATAAAAACAAAAATAAAGAGCCGTCGTTAGGTGTAAAAAAAGAAATGTTATCTAAAGCGTGTCGTGTATTGGTACCGCTTTGCAGCGGTATAGGCGTGTGAAATCACACTAGCCGCTGAGTAATTGAATTATAAGATTTATTTTATTACATAATTTGTCAAGATATTAATTTTTTTATCTTTTTTGTTCACATTCACATTCTTTTTTTATATTTCTAAATAAATAAATAAATACCGTACAAAATGTAATACGATAATCAATATATAACTTGCTTGACAGCAGATTTCGATAGGGACAACTAATGACATTTTGTGATTTGACAGCTCGCCACGGTTTCGCCTCCCTGGAATCATGACTGAATTTTATCACCAGTGTCAAAATTATGGACTTTTTCTGTTATATTTTATATAAATACACAGGGTGGGCCAGAATAACTGAAAGGTTTTTACTTAACATTCTTACGACTGTACAATGACTTTTGATTCACCCGGTCTTGCACCAGTATGTTTGTCGACTTTCAAAAGAAAACCGATGTCGACTTACACAAGAAAACTGGAAGAAAAAGATCCGTTCGTACCAAAGCACTCATCAAATAAGCCAAAATTCGCCGAAATCGCCAAAGAAGTGCCAGAAAGCTGGCTCAAAAGCACAATATTAGCCGGTCTTCGATGCGACGTGTTTTAAAAGAAAACTTAATCATGACACCTTTCGAAAAAAGCCGTCGACATGATCTTACGATCAAAAATATGCAAGCCAGAAAACAAAAATGCAAAGAACGTTGCGCCGGCACGCAACTTAAAGGCAATTCAAATATCGCTTTTTCGGATGAAAGGTTGTTCTTGCTATAGTCATGTCTAAATGCACAAAATGATCGTGTGTACGCAGTGTCTGCAATAGACATTCCAATACGAAAAGTTCGTTAAACGTTTGCAGAATGTTCCAAAAATGATGATTTGAGTCGCATTTTCGGCCAATCGAAAATTTCCTCTGGTTTTCATCGAAAAAGACGTAAAAATCAACGCTAGATTTTATAAACAAGAAATATTGAGCAAAAATCTGTTACGAACAAATTTGGCCCATTTCATTGACAAAGAGTCATTGCCGCTATCGTCTCACGACTTAAACCCATTGGATTTTTTGCTTGGGGCTACATGACATCAAAGCTCAATAGTCTAAAGATTACTAAAGTTACCAATTTGAACACATTCAAAAAGAAAATCGTAAAGATTTGGAACGAAATTCCAATGAATGAAATTCGTGCCGCATGCGACTCGTTTTCAACACGTCTGAGGCTGGTAATCAAACAAAACAGTGCAAGAATCAAATCCAAAGGCTAAATCTAAAATTTTATGTTAAATCCTACCAAAATATATTTTAAAATTTTAAAATATTCCATTTTATCCAAAAATGTGTTTTTTAGAGCCAAAAATAAAGCCTTTAGTTATTCTGGCCCGACCTGCATATTTTTGTATCATTAGAATAAAAATTTATTGGATATCAAGGCATTTTTTCAGCTCGTCATATTTTGAATGACTGGTATAAATGATTCTAATTAATGCATATGGCTTATGCTCTTGAAGTACACTGCCAGTTTTTTGCCGTAAGGCTTAATGTGAACTACTAACTTACCAGTAAACATCCTCATTGTACCCTGAAATCTGGTGCAAATGTGAAAAATCCTATTTTTCGACTTTTCAACCCGATTTTTAAGGTACAAGGGGTGCTCTGGGATTCAGGAGGTAAGGTGTTCTAAGCGTAATTTTTCTCGGGGAATCCAAAAATGGGTCAATTTTAGGATTTGAAAGGTTTTTGACCTCAAATTGGCCTTGATGGGTTATTTCTGGGGTCATTACCCAAGGAGAGGGCATTGACCTTTCCTTTGATGATATTTTACTTTTCCGCACACACCTAGTGTGTAAGGTAAAGTATTGGAATCGGTCGAAAAATTAACACCCATCAAAAATGTGTTTTCTGGGTGTTTTTGGGGCCAGGGAACACGAATCTAGCGTTTTTTCGATGTCCGAATGTATGTGCGTGGTACCCTGTACGCTGTACGCAAAAATTTGTTAACACGATAACTTTCAATTAAGTGAAGTAATTCAAAATCTGACTTCACAGGATGATTGGGGGTGCCGAGGAATAGAAACCATTAGATTTTGAGCGACTTTGGTTGATATAGTGAAGTGTCATGTCTGGTGTGATGCCCATGGCCATCCATGGGAAAAATTCAATTTTTCTTCCAAAAGTCGTATTTAATGTATTCTTAAACCCTGTGCCAAGTTTCACGAAAATGTGAAAAAATACCCTGTGCCAAGTTTCACGTCGTTACGATATCATACAAGCATTGATTCCATCCTAAAATTCCCATTTTAAGTAATTTTTGTATAAAAAGTGTGTCAAAAATTATGTGTATCGCAAAACTAATGTCAGATTCAGTTTTTCGTGAGTTCAAATCAAGAAAAAGACATCTAATAAATGCATGTTGTGGATCACAGTGCGGAAAAGTTCATCTTACGTATGTAAGACATTTTATTTTGTCTTATCAAGGGCTACAATATTCTTCAGCAGAAAGTATTCGAATATTTTGCGTCGTTTTTTTAAACGATGACCGATGATATATATGAAAACTTCAGAAACATGTTTTCTACCTATTATTGAGGTCCGAGAACACGGTTTTTGTTAGGCCCCCCCTATCCAGCCTGGCAAATTTTTGCGATTGCCTTGAAACCTTTTTAGGGATTTAGTGACTAATTTGTGATAATTTGTGACACCAATATTTCGGCCCATGGAATAGACCTTCGGCCAATTTTGGCCATTTTTCTATTTAGGCCTATTGGCCAAAAAGTCTCTTAGTGAAATTTTGAATAATTTTTGATACGACATCTGGTGGACATATTATGAACAAAAAATTGAAAAATGCACAAAAATGATTTTATTCGAAAATTTGAAAAGGCTTTTCATAAAAATGGGCAAAATTATAAAAATTCTTCGACATAATTTTAGTGACCAATTTGTGACTCCCAAAAATGTCAACATTTGAATTTGTGACACGCTCCTTGGGACAGAAATGTCAATTTTTCGATTTTCATACTAAAAGTCGAAAAAAAAATGAAATTTTTCAAATCGAATACGTAGATCCAAATAAATGGTGTCATCTTTTAGTGACAAATTTGTGACTCCCAAAAATGTCAACATTTGAATTTGTGACACAACGCGTGTGACAGAAATGTCAATTTTTCGATTTTCACACTAAAAGTCGAAAATAATGAAATTTTTCAAATCGAATACGTAGATCCAAATAAATGGTGCCATCTTTTAGTGACAAATTTGTGACTCTCAAAAATGTCAACATTTGAATTTGTTAACAAGATTTCGCTCATCGTAGAAACTTAATTCAAAACCTGACTTAACAGGATGATTGGGTGTCGCGAAGAATAGAAATCATTAGATTTTGAGCGACTTTGGTTAGGGAAAAAATTTCATGCCTGGAGTGATACCTATAAAAAAAGAGTCCAATTTTCGTCCAAAATTCATACTTAATGTAGACTTAAACACTCTCAAAAATGTATTGGGGGGTTTTTTGGCACGAAAAAATCGAATCCAAGGTTAGTTTTGAGATACAATCAATTTTTGATACAGTTTCCTTGAAAAAATCACAAAAAAATTGAATTTTTGTATGGGAGCTATGCCTGTATGCTACCTTAATGACGTGAAACTTTACACAGACTATTTTTTACACAAAAAATAACATTCAAATCAGGGGTACCTCCTATACACAATTTTCAATTTTTGGCTCCCCATACAAAATTCACAAAAATTTCGAAAAATACCCCGAAATTGGGTCCATACCCCATATAACCCCAAAATTAATTACATATTCGGATTCCTCGTGAAAAATTACCCATAGGCTCCATACATTGTCAATCTCTCTTGACCTAAAATTTACTCCTTCTAACTTTAACCTTTAATTCGGGTCGAAAAGTGAAAATACCCCATTTCATTGTGACTTCACAATGGGATATTCACCCCTTATATTGATTTATTGGATTTTGTTGATTCGAATTTTATTAGATTTTTTCCCAAAATATATTTTGGCTCAAAAACGAAAATTTTGCATGAGAGGTACCCTCAATTTGTATTGAAATCACACATGCGCGCTGGGGGGGTTTCCGGTTTGACCTCCACCTGAGGCAAATTTTTCAAAATTTACCCCCGGGTAAATTTTTAGGAGATTTACCGGTTTGACCCCCCTCTGAGAATTTTTTTCTCAGATTTGCAATATAAATGTATAAACAATAGCCAAAATACACTGATTTTAAAGTAAAACTTGCAAAATTTCGGCTCGCTTCGCTCACCAACACACAATTTTACTTGTTTTCCTCATGCAAAATTGTTATTTTAGTTTTCCATATAAATACCCCCCGCCGCGTGGGGAGGGAAGTGAATTTGAACCCCCCCCCTGATCAAAAAACCGTGCACATGTGTGATTGAAATTTCTTCAAACTTTCAGAATGTTATTTTTATGTGGAAAAAATAGCCTATGCAAAGTTTCACGACATAACGATACCATAAAAGTATGGCTCCCATACAAAATCCACATTTTTGGTGATTTTTTCAGATTTTTGTTCGAAAAATGTATCAAACATTGATCGTATCGCAAAACTAACGTCATATTCGGTTTTATGGTACCAAAAAACAAACCAACTACGTATTTTTTACAGCAGTAAAAATATTTTTTTTTTTCAAATTCGTTAATCGAGAAAAAATTTCAAAAAATTTGGGCGGGTGCTCCCGATGAAATTTTTTAACGAAAAATGGTCCCAAACATGTTTTTTTGTATCCTATTATCCAAATCTGGATGGGGCATCTCGATACCGAACACTTTTTTTTTACCACTCTAGTATACACTGAGTCTAATATTTTTATTTAACCATCTATTAGTATGATAGTATCCATATATTTTCTTCGACTTTATTTTTAAAAATTTCGGCTCGATTTCGGCTCGCTTCAAAGTCACAGAACAACTATGAATTAAAAATAGTTTTTTGTTCCAGTTTTGTATGACCAACTCCACTCGCATTTATTTTAATAGCTTTCATTGGGCTGAATGTGACAGGGGGATGGTATAAAGTTTTGAGTCATTATTTGAAGACTGAAAACATTTTTGCTCCTCAATTTTCTCAAAAATGGAGGTTCACACCTGATAGAATAGCCTTCTGGATATAATTTTCTTTCGATTTGCTAAGGTTTTTTATGAAAAAAATTCTTTCATTTTGCTGGGGCTTTTGACGAAAAAAAATAAAACCCCCCCTTAAGCTAACCTTTGTATTAGGGTCATGGAAACACGACGATGACAACGGTTTTGAAAAAAATGCATTTGTTTTTATTTATAAAACCTTGTTTAACAATTTACAATTTTGCAATTATTAACAAACTATGTAGGAAATACTTCTTAATAAAAATCTAATAAATTTTGATTAGATGTTAAATTGGACGGATTCGTTATGTTTTACATCATATTAAAAATGCAATATGATAATTTTAAAATAAATAAACACACTATTATCAAAAATGAAAATATTTGATTCGTGACGAACAATAAATATGGAAGACCACCATATTCCTGGTGGATTTTTTTCATTAAGTTAGATTTTGAACCCAATACACATTTTATACTAAATAAATACATAGCATTTAACAATCGCAAAATTTATCATCAAAATAAAGAAAAATATTTGAATATTAGAAAAGCTAAATTTAAAGTCCATATTTGGAAGTTTTGAAGAACTAAAATTTTGTTCAAAAGAAAATGTTGAATTTGAAATCCGAAAATCATATTTTTACAACGTTTTGAATATTACTTTAACACCGTTGTAAGTCGATAAATATGATTTCATGGTCAAAATAAGGTACATTTTGGTGAAAATTATATTCTTATGTCTTGAAATCAAAGCACAACGATGGCAAACAACTTTGATAGCAGTACCATTGGAGCGGCTGACAGCCAAACCAAAAATGGCACACATTTGGGTTACTTAACATTAACACAGACGACCATAGGGAAGTTGCTGCCCTGCCCAGCTGTAATTATCGTTGTACTTTGATTGAAACATTTGAATTTATCCAAAAAAACGAAAAATCCAGATAATGATGCGATCTTACTTTACTTTAAGGTGTATAACTAACTACTTATATGAAATACACTCAAAAAACTTATCGAATTCTCGAAAGTAAACCAAACAGTTATTATTTATTTATGAAATTATTTCAATGAGTTCGAAATTAAAGTTGATTGCACGCAATTATCCAATGTATCCACAAATCACTCACTTCGATCATGTGATACGGTGCTAAAAAATCTTCACTATTTAGTGTACCACACGATTTATTGATATATCTATTTATTATGGACACATTGCAATTACTATACATCAAATTTGAAAAACATGTTTTTAAAAAATGCATTTATAGATTTCAATCAGCAGCCGATCCAAATAACTCTGGTAACAGCCGATTACTAGTATGTTTCAGAATAAAACTCTCTGTGATTCGGTATAAAGCACAAACTAATATCACCGTTGATTTGCGTGACGCAAACACATTAAAGTGAAACAAAATGTTGTTGCTAGAAAATAGCAGAACAATAAACATTTTTCAGAACAATGCGGAATATCCATAGTTAAAAAAAAAATACAAAAATGAAATGTTCCGTATTCGCCTACTAATTTCTTTTTTGTTTTGCTTTGATAAGCATCCGTTATGAATTGTATTTGGATATTCGAGCAAAAAATATGTTCTTTTTATTCTAGAGCATCCATACGGTATTAATAATACTGAAAATGTTTATAAATGGTTACATTTATCAGAAATAGCTTGATGAATATATAGTTGGGTGGAACATTTTTGGCACAATTTGGTGGCCACTTAGGAAAACATTCCTTATAGTTCCCAGATTCAAGATTTAAGATTCAAGATATGAATTAATTTTCAACTTGCGGTTCCATATAAGACAGCAACATGGAAAACTGCCTATAGACCACATTTTGCAGGGATTTTTTATTTTCTTTTGTGCGGAATTTCTTAGATTTTGTGTAGTTCAATACGTGTGTATGCCGCCATCTTGGAATCACGTAATCACGGAAATCGTGGTTTTAGCTTGAAGATTCACCGAATCAAAATGTATTCAAATAATGAAGTATATTCTTCAAAACTAAGTGGATTTTACATTTTAAACATGTGTCTACCCTCTAGATTTTCTTGATTCGAAATTGTTTGGAATTCTTCCCAAAATGTATGCTTACAGGAACTTAATCACCGTGAAAACTTGTGAATCTTATTTTCTTACCAAAAGACATGATCTCAGTAAGTTTGAAGAAAGTCCAATTGAAAATTGAAGTACTCCCCATACAAAAATTTTGATTTTTGGCTCAAAAATGAAATTTTTGTATGGGAGTTACCTCAAATTTGCATTGAAATTCCGTGAATCTTTCAGAATGTTATTTTTTATGATATAATTTTGACGATTTTTTTTCTGTTCCATATGGGTGTCGATCGGTGTCGATTGAAAATCTTCAATGCGTTTGAGGCACGGGTTGCGAATATTATTAATTTTAAATAAGCTATCTGATTGAAATAGACTTTTCTTTTACAGAAAACTTTTTGAAAATTATTTCATAAAACATGTTTACAGTAGTATGTATATTTTTTAGTTGGTTGGATTAAAATGCAATCCAATAAATCTTGAAATGATTTTTCGATCAAATTCATTGAAAAATGTTCACCTAAAAACTGTCATATAGTATTTCAAATTTATTACTAAGGTTATAATTATTACTTCCAAAATATTTTCCCAATTTAATTTTTATATGCTATCAGGAATTTGATATTTTAAAAAATACACAAATGTGGAATTCAATTTGGAACAAAAATTTCAAAATTCTTTTCGAAATCAAGTGTTTTTGATTATCGGTAAAATATTATCTTAACATTTCCTTTTCACTAAAGATTTCATATTTTGAAATTATTGAAATTCAAAATGCCTACTATATGTATTTCCGTTCATCCTCTTAGTTAGTTAAACTTCTGTGCTATGCGTTTGGATTCGTACTTTTTTCACACTACCTGAAGATGTAAATAACGAAAATAATCAACAATTAACAAATATGTGGTGCAAGAGATAGTGTGAATTAGATATTATAGCTTTTAAATTATATTTGAGTATTTTTTTTAGTGATTTCTATATTACCTGTTCGATTCATTCGTGGAGAATGATTTGCTCCAGAAAATCCTGGATTTTGTATGCCCAGAGCATCACGATTACGCGGTTTTTTTAAACTTGACCTTAAAGGAGATCTGGTGACAGAGCCATCAAGTGTGGATCCATTCGATACACTTGTTACAGTAGTGTTCATAGATAAAACGCTACCATGTCCATTTGTACTTGATGCATAAGGTTTTCCAGACGCATCCGTTACCGATATTCCTGAAAAACCAGGTACCATAAATTATCTCACGATTATAATAATATCACTATTCTTACCCGATCGGGTTTCACGGTAACCAGGATTGTTGATAGTTGTGGCTGATGACGACGTGACCTCACCACTTGTCGGATCACCAGACACGCGTAACGTAAATATAACATCATATAAGGCAACTACAACTAATCCTATTGTTAATATTACCAATAATATCTGAAAAATTGTGAATTATGTAGAGTTCAAAACTTGCACATTTCTATTCTGAACATTCTTACTTGTAAATAAAATGAAATTCCTCTGGTTACAATGAAACTACGGTTTATATTATCTATTTCGATTGCGAATAAAATTGCTGCAGACAATGCCAATAACGCTGTTTAGTGAGAACATTCAATTATAATGATTTTTAATATAATTAAACATGATCAGATCGCTTTAAAATTGTATTACCAGAGATTATGGCTAGTGTCAATTTTAATATTACACACGTTTTGTATTTCAGGACGACTTCATCCCTTGAATTAATCATCGCCAACTGAATTATTGACAAAATTGAAAAAATTGCTAGACTTCCACAACTTATCATGGAAAGTATGCCACTAACGTATACAGCACCTATTTGATTGATTACATATTTATTGAACTCTAATCCAGTAAGAATTTTAACTTTTTATACCTGATACTTGAAAACGAAATCTGTCACCACAAATTTCGCGACCGTAATTTAATTTTTTGCAAACTTTCCATGGTCCAAAATAACCACGTTCAGACTGATAAGCTCCATTCCTATCTTCGAAGTGACCCCAAACAGGTAAAAATAAAGCTATACATCCCAATACCAAACAAGTAAAACCAAATACAGTCACACCCGTTGCGTAGATTGGTTTTGGTGCTGCCATCATTCAATATACATAATTGGTGTGTAAGACAATCATTTATATAAATTAAAAATTCAAGTTAATTCAAAGCTGTATCTCGTTCAGAATCTAAAAAAAATAATTCATATGATTAATACTGTAATATATTTATTGATAATATTGCATCCAAATATGAAATTGTTTATACTATTATTAATATTTATAATAATAATAATCATAGAAAATTGATCTAACACATTTTTTTGTAAAATAATAATAAATTAACACTGATTGTAAAAAAAAACTTTTCAAAATTTTATTTTCACATGATTCTTGAGCAAACATTAGCACCTTAAGGTAATTTTGTTTAAATTTTATTGCATCAAATTTATCGATATTAAGATGAAATAAAAATATTCCAATTTTAAACTTCACAAGAAAAAATAAATAAGAAAAACATTTATCGATGACGTTTAGTAAATAAAATATTGTTCCCATAGTTTAATCAAGATAATTGAGAATATCGTGAAGTTGGATATGAACTCAGCGAAATGGATGATGGCTCGTTAGTATCTTTTATGTACAATAGGGTGTTTTTCATATCTGTAAATAAAAAAAATGGTATGTTTCAATTTAAAGAGCACCAAATTCTGTTCCAAATCGTAGCATTAATGTAAAGCATCGATTGATATTGAAACTTCTCAAATCAAGAAACTCTTTAAAGCAAAAATTGTCTAATATCTAAATATTGAATTGGTATTATTGATGTGAACCAAGCCTTATGACATTTGAAGTTGATTTCATTGGTTTTCGAAATGTCATAAACGCCGCTTCATTCATACCGAGAACACTTTTGGCGTTGTAAATCCCAAGTCAACAGAACAATCTTACATTTTATTTCGATTTCGATATAAACTACAACAGTGTAAATTCCAATTCAACGATTCAATTATTCTACGATTTTGCTGATAATTCATATTATTTTCGATATACGAGGGTTTTGTATCGATTTGATTCGAGTTTTTCAACACTTGATCAATCGATTGATCCTGAGTTCAGACAAATTGTTGAATACAAGTCACCAGTGTGAGTAAACTTAATCATTTTATTACCGTGAAAAATATTGGTTAATTCATCAATAAAAACTATTATTTTTCAATGACAAATCAAAAATTGAAATACGTGCTTATTCCAAGCAGTTATTCCTCTTCTTCTTATTGTGAAATTCATTTTTATTTCATAGCACGTAATATATATCATTTATAACGTGAAATATATTTAAGTAGTCGAATAATTATTTAACGTTGAACATATCATTTTATGAAAAAAGTAATGAATTTCACAATTATTCTGCAGTACATAATTCTGTTGCGTGAGGTGGTGAAATTCATTTCAAGTGGTGATACCCATTTTGAATTGGTTCCATTGTTCCATAATATGCGTTACATTGTTTTCTTCTCTAAATCACTGCCATTGTTATCAATCCGAAGATTTTTGTCATTTTTGTGTGTCGCATCATTTTGTGTGTATACCAAAAAAAGAGATAGATTCTTGTGCTGTTGTTGCTTAACCCTCCTAAGTATAGTAACGGTCTATTAGACCGAAAACAAAAAAAGTATCATAAAATTGAATAGCGTCGACCGATTGTCATCACATTTTCGCCTTTTTACAAGAATAATGGATAAATATTGAAATTAACATTTAAAATCCTGAAACTGTTCTGTAAAAAATAAAAATCCAGAAAGACGAAAATCCTAACTTGATCGTATAGTTACGGTCTCTTAGACCGTCCGTACAAAATGTATGGGAAACACATAATCAAGCATTTTCACAAATCAATTTGGTGAAAATTTATGATATCCGTTTAAAAAAAATGAAAAATTAAATTGGAAAACGAGAAGATAGGTTGAAATTCTCAAGTAAAATCAATTTGAATCATTCTTGTTTATCGCGTACATCATATTATTATTTCAACAAAATGTCTGTCAGAGAAAAATCGATCTTTAGTCTACAATAACACGAAAGGCGGTGTGGATGTTTTGGATCAAACTAAGGATCAAAAGTGCCATTCACACTCATGTCAACGTGGAACCAATCGATGGCCATTTGCATTCTTCATGAACCTCATCAACGTATGTGGTGTTGCAGCATTTGTTGTTTACAACACAAGTCACGATATCTCGCATGAACAGTATGCATTTCAACGCAAGACATTTTTGATTGAATTGTATGAAGGTTTAGTTTACGATCATATCGTACGGCGAACAGCGCGCGGCATGAATGCATCTAATCAGTCGGCTTTCAAAGAAGTTCGTGAGCATTTGATGGGTCAAGAGGAACAAGAAGCGCCAGTTACACCACGGCAACGACGTGCATGTCATTTATGTCCAAGTTCAATCAATCGTAACACCAAAACATGTTGCGACAAATGCAATAAAAATGTATGCGGCGAACATTCGAAAATCACTGTTTTATGTGCAAAATGCGAAAAAAAACGCTCTCATGTAAATTATTCTGATGATTCAAATTAATTATTTTCTTGAAATCTTTTCAATTTCCAACTTTCAAACCTTTTTCAATGTTTTTATTTTTAAAAAAATGCAAAAATTTGAAAAAATGTGTGATTTTGTTTTGGTTTTTGTTTGGTTTCCCTGTATTTTGTATGAACGGTCTAATAGACCGTAACTATACTATATTGTTTTTATTTCGAACCATACCTAGGAGGGTTAAACAAAATGAATTTAAAACATGTGTGTGCATATTTGTGCAGGACATTTATTCATTCGTAAATTTCTACCAAAAAATCTCGATATTTTTGTGTGTCAGCCATGAAAAATCATTTAGTAAAAAATATCGATATGGATCAATGAACATGTCTAAGTATCGCCAATTAAATAGTATTCGTTTTTAAACTAAATCGAATGTGTGGTTTTTTTCAATAGGAAAATGGTGAATCGTTTCAAGCCATCCATACCAGCGAAGGGAGAAACGAAGCATGAGATTACGACGATCAAATGTGCGCTGAAGACAATCATTCGCCCACAATTCCAGCAAGCATTGATGAGCAAAATAACGGACTTCAATTTGCGTTTGCAAGCGACTTCAATTTGCGTTTTGAGCTCATTGCTGTTCTTGTTCGAGGTGCAAAAGGCTTACGAACAAAGGCATTGAGAACTACCATCGTATCGATTGGCCCAACAACAAAGATGTCAGCAATGGCCCAAGCATTTGGCTAATCAATACACAGACAACGTCCAATTCAATAACGCATCCTAACACATCACCCAGTACTTGAAACGGAAAGACTACGAGAAATGTTTGCTAAGTGACATCGAAAGTGTTGTGAAACTGATTGTCAAACAAAAAGACATCGAAGTGCTAATTCACGATTCAAACAAACTCGAACAGTGTGGCGTGTTGTATGACATGGTGAATGACCTGAATGTGTTTACAGAAATCGATCTGCATGACCTCACGACTGACGCATAGCATTGGTTTAAGGCCATGCCAATGTTCCTATCTATGCAAAGCGAGATAGAAGAGTACAATTCGACGTGGCCACATCAGCACCGACCCAAACGGACGAAAAGCGCAAAAAGTCAAAATGTCAAAGAGGACACGCAAGCGGTATCTCAAGCGCAAACAAATGCTCGACGATCAAAAGTTTCGGCCATTCATACGGAATTTAGCAGTGGTGCCGTTGTGTGATTTTCGCCGAAAGCACTTCAAAATCGAATGTTCAAGCATGCACCAGGTGTTGTCTTCGCAAAAATTGCTGCCGAAAGTAGAAATCGAGAATAAAAACGGAAAAACAAGCATAACAAATAATTCACAAAGGGATTTCAATCAGGCGATGATTATTGGTGGAATCAGTATTTCTACATGCGGAAAATTCGGCGAGTTCAGTGATGCCATCGCCAAAAGGGTCACAGTGGCTGAACTACATAAAGCATCGAGTCAAGATGATGAAGCATGGAATCTGCGCTTACTCGACTGCCAAGTACACTCGACTCGCCTTGGACAAACACATCAACAGCAGTAGTGTTGTCGACAACTGGATGGAAAAGATTACCGATAAGCAACCGACTGTGTTCTTTTTTGGTGCTGATGGCGAAATAATAACTGACATCCCAATAAGTATCAAAAAGCACGTGCGCGATTGAGGTCAATAAAGAAGCGCCGAAATTGTGTCATAGTGCCGGTGGACGAATGGAGAACATCTCAAACAGAAGCAAGATGTATGAAGCGATTCCAAAACCAGAACAAAGCCGCCAGATTCAAGAGATGCCGGTGCATACCCGACGCCAGAACATTGCTGCCAACAAAAATTGTGTCGAAGTTGGGCAAGATGAATCTATCGGTATTCCGAGAGTTGCAACGCGCCATGATCGAAGCATCAGAAGAAGACGAGCCTTTATTGTCATAGATGATGACGTAAAAAATTTTAGGGGGGGTGATGGCAAAATTCTGTAGGGAGTTCCTGGAAAAATCCATGGGGGGTCCCTGACGATGTCAACAATTTGTACGAAATGACACAAAAATCGTTTTTTTTTTTTTTTGGAAGTCACTTTTTTGGTGAAAATCCCTAGCAAATCGAAAGAATTTTTCAACTCCAAATTCTCTAGCAAATGACGATAAAATCGTTTTTTTTTTGGAAATCACTTTTTGAGGTGAAAATCCCTAGCAAATCGAAAGAATTTCTCGACCAAAAAAAGTGAAGAGCAAAAAAAAAAAGGTCCTCATTTCGACAATTGAAAAA
>NW_022198836.1:115681-160115 GCF_009176525.2 Contarinia nasturtii
AAAAAAAAAAAAAAAAAGGTCCTCATTTCCAAAATTGTTCAGGGTTCCTAAAAATATTTTAGGGGGGGGTCATCCGACACCTAGGAACCCTCGTCATCACCTATGCTTTATTGTCAAAAGTAAAAAGTTACTATAAAAACGGGCAATTAAGCCTCGAATGCTCTGTGACTTGGCATCGTGACGTCGTGGCTGTTAAGAACATTCTGCTGAAAGGTAAGGCTAATTAACGCACAATTGCGATTTATTGATTGCTTAAGAAGATTCATTTGTTTGATTGTTCAGGACATGGACATTGCTGAGACTTCCGATACCGGAGGCGACTTGGGGGGCGATCAAAAGATTGCTGAGGCTGCCGAATCAGCCGTTGCTGTCGTTGAAGCAGCCGCTTCTACTGCCGCCAACGTGGATAGTGATGTAGAAATGTTCGAATACGACCAGCAGCCAGCTGATCATGCTGTCTAATCAGCACAATGCAAACAAAACAAAAAAAAAAACAAATGTAATATTAGTTTTAAAGGCTATCCCAAACATGTGGGCATAGTAGCGTAGCAAAAGGTTGACTCCCCATTTGGTTGATGTTGACTTCGCAGGAAGTAACGGGTGTTTTTTGGTAAGCATTATTTGATTTTGAACAGAGTTTTTTGCTTCGGGAAGTGTCAATACAATCGATGCTTTACATTAATGCTACGATTTGAAACAGATCTTTATGATCTTTAAATTGAAACATACCATTTTTTTATTTACAGATATGAAAAATACATAGGTGTTTCTTTCCCATCTAGTCGTTTTGAGCACAAAATTAATAAAAATTACGAAACGTTATTGATTTTGACATCGGAATGTTGGCTGCCGTGTATGTCAAGAAAAGGGAAACAAAATTTTGTTTACATTTCAAATATGCATTTACAACACAGTTGGCAGTGATAACACTGATAATAATTCTTTTTTTTCATTCGATACATCCTTTTGTTTTACTGTGAAATTTGTGTTTATTTCTGATTTTATTTTAAAATAAACGAAAATTTTCAAAACGTCACAGTTAGAGCTCTAAGTTTCACAATAGTTTAAAATACTCCTTGCCTCGTATCATACAATCGAATGTTCACTAAATTCGTGCCACTGATTAAGTAAGGCAAATTTCAATTATGATTTAAAAAGAGAAATTAAATAAAATATGATTAGTGTCTTGAATAATTTATTCAATTACTACAACAGAGCAGAGAAATGCATTTTCTAATATTTCACTTCGATATTGTGAATTTTAGTTTGTCCAAAAAATGAAAGCAAGAGAAAAGACGAAAATTATCAATGACAACGGAATGGTTGAATACGCGAAATAGGAAACCACATCTTTTTCTAAAAAGTTTGCGATATGGCGAAAAGTCTCAAATTGGATGTAAACAACTGTTACTTGTATATATGTATATTGTATATATGAGCTGCCTTTGTGAACGAGCCGTCATACTATCATTACCAACTTCACATTATACATTGACAACTAATCTGAAGTTAATAAAAATAATTTACAATAAAAGTCAAACGTTGAATAGTCCGGTAAATATATATTCGACAAGTTAACATAAAAGAGAAGGAGTAGCCTTAGTAGTAGCAAATATAGGAATAAATTTATTTCTAGTCAAAATAAGGAGAACGAAATTTAAAAGTGAATAACCATGATACACGATATAATTTTGTGCCTTCTTGATCCAACTCCAGTCAATACATCGATGACAACATATTTGGTTAGTATTGCAAAGAAAATATAAATATTTTTCAATAGAATGTAATATATATAATTTTTCAATATCTCTCTCAAAAATAGCGTGTATATGATGATTATTTTCATCCGAGCGAAATTCAAATGTTGAAGGAAATTTTAAAATGTGCGAAAATACATCAAGTTATTAGACAATTCATTACAAAATATTCATCGAGAGCTGTTGCAATATTATCTGTGAATGGCGCAGTTCAAGCACGTAATGGAATCTACCTTGAATCATTTGCCACTGCAGTGGACTCGTCATTGGATCCATTTCGTAATAAAATGCTTGAGCTTGAAAGAGAATATATCAAAAATGGACATTTATCTATAAATTATTTTCTCACACAAATCAAAGAATACCAGACATTTTTTCACTTTTTGGAACAATTAATTAATGAAATTGAGACACAAAAACTACACGGTTGCGCTATTTTGAACCTTTTACATAAATACAATCACCATGCGGATCCAAAGTGCTTAACTTCACTTAAAACCATTAGACTTTCGGTCTACGCAGTGTTTCTTCGCCAACTTTCACAATGGCTGATTTATGGTCAAATTGTTGATATTTATGCAGAATTCTTCATTATACATTGTAGTAGTGGCAGCGAAAGTAAAAATACAGCAGTAACTACAATAACAACAAATACGGTACTTTCAGAGAGAGCCAGCACAAGATCCGAATTACAATTTCAAATAGCATATGATATGGTTCCCTGCTGGTTCCCTGCGTCATGGGCTGAAAATGTGCTGTTCATTGGTCAAACCGTTCGTATGTTAGTTGATGATCCACGGAAAATACAGAAGAAAATGTCTATTTGGAACGACGAAGATGAATATGCAACCATGGAGTCACTTTGGAACAAAAGAGAACATATATATTTTAATAAGATTCAGAAGCTTTACAATTGTAATAGCATTGACAATGGTTCTTATGAATATGTTGTACACGAAATTAAACAGTATGTTACTGTAAGGTTGTCGGAAATTGCGTTCAATCAAGCGGATTTGATCAAACACTTGAAATTATTCAAAGACTATTATCTACTCGGACGCGGAGAACTTTTCTTGGAATTTTTAATGCAACTGAAAAATATTGAAACCAGTAACGGTGTCACAGAGAATTTGGCACGGGAAGTTAACCAAGCTTTTCAAAAAGCTCTGAATCGAACATCAATTGACACTGATCAAATAGCTGTTTCCTATATACCTTGTGCATACTTTATTGATTCCGATGATGATATCATACAAAAAATCCTAAAATCAGTTCGTTTGAACTTCAACGTAAAATGGCCATTGCACTTGTTTTTTTCACCCTCTCGAGTGATTGAACAGTACAATGAGTTGTTTGGTTTTTTGTTGCAAATACGACAACTACAAAATGAACTCCATGATGTTTGGCGTTTGCATAGAGACAACAAGATAGCAGGAAATTCAATGAAATCACAACTACGAAACAAAATGTTATTTTTTATCGATAATTTGCAATACTACCTGCAGGTAGATGTCGTCGAATCTCAGTTCAGCATATTAATAAATGCAGTGCAGAATTCCAAAGATTTTGAGTTTATACAACGGTATTTATTCCATTATAAAGTGAAAATTGTTCGGATTCGCACTTATTTTATATCGTTTTTACAATTCATAGGTCACACAACATCTTTCAAGCGAACGTGATGAGTTTGTCGTTTTTACTGAATTCCATTACTGATGATGCGTCGAATGACACATGTCAATCACAAAATACAGTACTGAGAATTTTGAATAAAATTTTCAAAACAGTCAGAAAATTTTGCAAGTTTAACGAAAACACAAGTGATCAAACGTCCACAGAGACGCATCAAGTTATAGAAATATTTGACGAACAGTAAGTAATAAATTTTTATTTTAACCAGACATTACATTCGACTCTCTCCGGAGCTAGAGCCAACTCTGATAGCAGCTCCGTGAAACAGCGGCTGTTAATAGAAACTGTTGATAGCCATGTTAAATACGCGTGGGATACAGCTGTTGTATGCATATTATAAACAGTAGTCCCTACGTGTAAAACACAGTCTAGTATACAACACAACTTGTGAGCGCAACGATTGTCTGATTTTAACAAACTATTGGTTTTACCATAAAAATCGATCGTACTAATTGTTATTAATGGTTTTTTTTTTTTAATTACAGGTATTCAAATCATATAAAGGAACTACTAAGCTTGTTGAGCAGCAACCGTACAGCTGGTCCACTCTCTCAACTTTTACTTCGTTTGGATTTTAATCATTGGTTTAGCTCGCACACTGTTTAAAAAAACCACATCACACACATATTCAATAATTAACAATAAAAAAATTGAAAACTATATATTGGAAATCATTTTTATTTCTGATATTAGAAATTCGGATTCTAGCAATTATTGTGACGGTTTCTCATCCATGTTCGTTGATTTGTTCTCGTTTGTAATGGTTTTATAAATGGACATTGCCTGTGTTACTAAAGACGAAACTTCACCAACATTAGACGGTAATATGATGGTATTATTCGTGCGAGCCAATTGATTGAATGCATTTACATATTGCTCAGCAATAGTTAAAGACGCTGCATTATTTCCATGGTTTTGTGATAGCCTATAAAGATAGATTATTACAGTAATAATTTGACATAAACATGAATTAAATTCATCTTACGCTTTTGAAATCACATTTAAGCCAGTAGCTCGTGCTTCAGCAACTTTAATCATAGCATTGGCTTCGCCAGTTGCACGGTTGATTTGTTCCATCATTTGCGCCTCTGAGACCAGAATCCGTGCTCTTTTTTTTCCCTCGGCCACGTTGATTTCAGCTTCACGTACTCCTTCTGACCTGAACAATAAATGAGGAGAGAATGAAAATGGTGAAAAATAATTTAAAAAAATGGAAAAAAATATTTTGAAATAAATGACACGTCTATCCTACACCTTTCATCACTAGAATCTGAATTTATTGTCGAGAATTTTTTTTTCAATTTGCGACTTTTTTAGCTTTCCACTTTTCTCGAGAAAGGTTTCCAAATTACCCTCTTGCTCTAAATAATACTATAGAATCTATAGTTAGTAAAGATATAGTATATATTTTCTACTATCTTAAGCAATAATGTTCTATTTCCTAGGCGTTCGATTGAATAGCTACCGATTTTTTTATGATCAGTACCAGTTTATTAAATTCATATTAATTTCAATTGAATAATTTTTTTTAATAATGTGAATGATTCTTATGTAAAGAATAAAAACAAGCATAATAATTGTTTAATAAAAGACAAGTATAATTCCATTAATTCTATAATATCTATTGAAAATATCGAGAGGAGAGTATGTTTTTATTCAGACATTACTCAGCCATAAGCGCTGAATAACATACTCTTCTTGATGAATTCAATAGATATGTGCAATGAGATTTTCAAATGACGATGATGATGATAATGATGGAGAAATAAATGTATGTGAGATAGAAAGAAAGAGTTTGTATGTCTGGCCGAATGAATGAGTGGGAAACCATTAGAACATAAGATAGATATAAACCTATATAGTTTGACCACACACAAATGTCTGCTGGATATTAAAGCTGCATTTGAAGCTGGTCAAATCACAAAGATCATTGGAGATAATCCGGGTGCAAAAGTATCACGATCAACAAGCCGTGATTTGAAAAGTAGACTCGAATGGAGCTATAAATTTACAGCAAATAAGTGGTATGCTAGAGCCGGATAGATCCGGTGCATGTAAGCGCAAACACAAATTGAGACAATACACATAATTGAGACAATACACACCACTTGAATATGTTCATGGAATCACACCACGTTAATTACCAACGGCGTGTTACCCAACTAGAGCTGGACAAGCATATTCAACGTCAAGATGCCGCACATCAAGAAACCCCAGAGACTGGAACATCGAGCGTATGGGGTACACAGACAGCGGTCTTCAGCCTTCCCGCAGAAGACGCAAAAAAGCTCCAAGACGTGAGCAAAATAAAGATAGGATGGACTGTCAACCGTATCCGGGAGAAGACGGCAGTTACAAAATGTTTCAAGTGCCTTGAGTTTGGACATCTGGCCAAACAATGCAAAAACGAAGAGAACTGCTCGAAGCTCTGCAGAAGATGCGGGACCGAAGGGCACATAGCAAAGAATTGCAAAAATGAACTGTCATGCATGTTCTGTAGAAAAGACCCGGCAAACTATGCAAAACACGTAGCCGGCAGTGGCAAATGCCCAGTTTTAAAAAAAGCATTAAACAAGAGAACATGAAAATTGTCCAAATAAATCTCAATCACTGTCAGACAGCTCTAGATATAGTGACAAAAATAATAAAAGACGAAGGGGCAGATGTAGCGCTGATAAGTGAGCCGTACAGAATCCCCGAATCAAACACATGGATATGTGACAAAGCAAGGAAAGCCGCCATATGGACATGCGACAAACACGCATTCCAGGAAATCGATGGGGAACATGAGGACTTCGTACGGGCTAAAGTGCCCATGGGCGGTATAAATTTTTACAGCTGCTATGCACGACCAAGTATGACACCGGAAGAATATCAGACGATGCTAGATAACATAGCAAGAGACGCAACAAAGAGAAACTCCATTGTCATCGGTGGGGACTTCAATGCTTGGGCAACAGAATGGGGAAGCAGGTGTACGAATACCAGGGGCCAAATAATTCTAGAGACCTTCGCTACTCTAGATATAGTAATAGGGGGTGATGCACTTACATATCGTAAGGCTGGGATTGGCTCCATCATTGACATCACACTAGTGAGCAACTCACTCGCAAACAAAACGAAGTGGCGGGTCAGCGAAGAGTACATGCACAGTCACCACCAGGCGGTCATAATAGAAATTAAAAACGAAAATTCAGTGCAAGCCCCTAGACTCACGGGGCAAAAATTGAAAGACACACTCTTCGACAAAGAAACATTCGAATACACAATGGACTCATTTAACCTGAGTCCGGGCCCTGAAGAAAACCGTTTGAAGCAGCTGATGCATTTCGTGCCCACAGCATGTGACGGGCAAAGACCGCCCTGCTACTGGTGGAACGACGAAATCAAAAAATTTAGGGCCGCATGCCTACACGCCCGACGCATAGTTCAAAGATCAAGAAGAAGTCCAAACCTACAAGAACGGATCAAAATGTTCAGGAATTTAATCGCACATGGACCCGATGGCATCCCGAACAAAGCGCTCAAAGCGGCTGTAGTAAAAAGGCTGAACTTGTTCATTGAAATAATGCAACAGTGTCTCGAGGAAGGCCTATTTCACGAACAATGGAAGATGCAGCACCTGGTCTTGCTACCAAAAGGAAACGAGCCGCCTGGTGCCCCCTCATCATATCGTCCAATATGTTTACTGGACACCGCCGGAAAGATCTTGGAACTGATAATATACGACCGCCTACTTGCAACTGCAGAGGAGAAGAGGGCTCTCTCCGAAGCGCAGTTCGGTTTTAGAAAAGGGCGATCTACTGTAGACGCCATAAAATCAGTCGTAGATACAGCAGCTGCCTCCATAGAGGGCGATAGGTGGAGATGGGGAACAAAAGAATACTGTGCAGTCGTGACATTGGACATAAAGAACGCCTTTAATACGGCAAACTGGTCACAAATAAAGAAGTCGCTTTTTTCAGCCGGAGTGCCGCAGGGCTCTGTATTAGGCCCACTCCTGTAGAACATCATGTACGACGGTGTTCTGAGATTGCCAGTGCCAATAGGAGTAAAAATCGTTGGTTTCGCTGACGATATCGCCATTGTCATCGTAGCGAAACACATAGAAGAAATCGAAGCAGTCGCGAACGAAGCAATTTCGCAAGTCAAGAGTTGGCTGGAAACTGCTGGCCTGGAGATGGCAGAGCAAAAACGGAAGCGGTCCTAATCACGGGTCGTAAATCACTGTAGTATATGAAAATAAAAGTCGGCAAACAAATAATTAGCTCGAAAGACTCGATCAAATATCTAGGGTCATGATCGACAACAGACTCCAGTTCAAGTCCCACGTCGAGTACATAAAGAATAAGGCAGCATCAACGCAAGCAGCGCTCTCTAGAATACTGCCAAACATCGGGGGTCTCAAATACGGTAGGAGAATCCTACTCTCAAGAGTAGTTAGCTCGATACTGCTCTATTCCGCTCCGGTTTGGGCAGCAGCACTGACGACTAAAGCAATATGGAGAAATCTTGCAACCACATACAGACTCAGCGCACTGAGAACCATAAGTGGCTCCAGGACGATATCAGACGACGTGGCATTAGTCATATCCGGGATGATGCCAGTGGATATTAGACTAGCCCCAGAAACAAAAAAGTTGAAATTTTTTCGCTCTCACCTCGGAATACTTTTCCATATGGTGTGCAAATAACGTTTGTAAAGTTTCATTCCGATAGCTCAACGCTAGATGGTGCCGCAAGAGCTCGGTTGGTCATTATGTGAATTTATTGAAAAATGATATTTTCAGTTAAAATAAAAATATCTTCGCACAACCATATCGACTAAAAAATGATGGTGATCGTCATTTTCCATCAAAGAAAAACAAAGAAGAGAAACAACGGAGAGACAAGGATAAAATGCTAACCAGCCCCGCGATGTAATACCTAACGGCAAGTCCGCGGGGATAGTGGTAGAAGGGTGTGCCAGGGTGTTGTTTAGTACGTAGGCGCTTTCCCAGTCAGCGAATCGTGCATGCAAATCGGTCATCTCACCATTGGTATCTTTGGAAGATTCCACATCCGGGCAAAAAACCACAAAAAAAAACACACACACACACGGTTGACACAGTACTTTACGACTACATACGATGTTCTAATCGGTCACCCGTTCATCTACTGACCACAGCTTATGCAGCTTAACTCAGTATATGCAGCTTATGCAGCTTAACTCAGTTGATCGAATAGTACCGCAGTAGTCGTAGTGCCACAAAGAAGGTATAATAACTTACTCCAATATTGCTGCGCGTTTTTTCCTTTCGGCTTCTACTTGCATTTGCATTGCTTCATGTACACGGTTCGGCAACTTAAAAAATCAATGTAACTAGTTAGTAGAATAACGTTAAAACAAAAAAAAAATTAACTCACTTTAATGTCTCTTATTTCATAACGAAGACATGTAATTCCCCATGCTTCACTAGCTTTGTTAATGGCGTCCACGATACTGACGTTTAAAGATTCACGTTCGCGGAATACTTTATCTAGGGTCATTTTACCTAGTTCTGATCGCATCGTCGTTTGTGCCAACTGTGTAATTGCAAATTCTGGATCTTCGACTCCGTAAGAAGCTTGAAAGTAACATTTCGTTATATCAATGTGTACATTCTGATATGAATCGTTGCGGAGAAAAAGTAGCTCTTATTTTTCTCCAAATAATACTGCAACATGAAGTTTTTTTCACACGGTTTATTTGTTGTATTACAACAAATAAACTATTCATAAAAAACTTTATGTTGCAGTATTATTTAGAGAAAAATAAGAGCTACTTCTTCTCCGCAACGATTCATATATTTATTCATTAATTTTACCTAGATATGGGTCAACGATTCGTAAATATAAAACTCCATCAATTCCAAGCGTCACATTATCGACAGTAATTGCGCTTTGTTTCGGTACATCAATTGCAATTTCCTTTAAGCTTTGTACATATTTTACACGATCAACAAGTGGCAGTAGAAAATTCAGGCCGGGGTCCAGTATACGATTAAATTTTCCCATTCGTTCGACAATCCATGATTCTTGTTGAGGTACGAACATTATAATTGTGTTCAAGGGTGTTGATGTTCTATGCCTTACTGTTTGGTATTCTGGGCTTGATTGAAACTGCTCAACCAATGGAAGATGCTGTTTGGATAAATTTGTAATGTTTTTATTACATTCTAACATTGAAAAATGGGCACATCTTTAGTTTAGGGACACATTAATTGGAGCGATTTTTTGTTTCCATTTTGTATGTTATGAGAAGTCTGGTCATGTGTTATCTGTGGTGCGATTTTAGATTTTAAATTTTTTTGTTCAGTTATTCCCCATGTAAATACAATGGATATTACTTTTCCGCACACACCTAGTGCGTAAGGTAAAGTATTGGAATCAGTTGAAAAATTAACACCCATCAAAAATGTGTTTTGTGGGTGTTTTTGGGGCCAGGGAACACGAATCTAGCGTTTTTTCGATGTCCGAATGTATGTGCAAAAATTTGTTAACACGATAACTTTCAAACAAGGAAAGTATTTCAAAATCTGACTTCAAAGGATGATTAGGGGTGCCGAGGAATAGAAACCATTAGATTTTGAGCGACTTTGGTTGATAGGCATCCATGGAAAAAATTCACATGATTACTATATCATACAGGCATTGAAAAGTCTATCAAAAATTATTGGTATCGGAAAACTTATATCAGATTCAGTTTTCTCATGAATTCATATTTACGGTAAAAGATACGTAATAAATGCATGTTGTGGATCACAGTGCGGAAAAGTTTCGCCAAAATGTGGTCATGAGATGAATTTTTAGTTTCATAAAAAAGAAAGTGAGTGGTTTTGGCGTTGCAGCAAAATGCATATTGGACATGCTAGAGCAAAGAAATGGTGCAACAACAAAGCAGTGTGTCCATAACATATAGAAATAGCACTAAATAGTGTCGATATCTATACTATATCGGTGCACTATATATGGAAGATATTTCCGCAAGACACCGTAACTCACGATCGACGTGAGTGCGGACGGCAAACATGTTGACGCATACACACAGTTCTTTCTACTGCCGCACGGCAACTTGTGATTTTTGCCGCCTACACTCACTTTGATCGTGCGATACGATGCCGTGCGGCAATATCTTCCATATATAGTGGACCGATATAGTATAGATATCAACACTATTTAGTGCTATTTCTATATATTATGGACATTGGACACACTGCAACAAAGTTACAGTGAAGGCAATGTCGATTTTTCAAAGTACACATTTGAGCTTCAAACAAATCATCATTTACATTTATGAATGGGTGCACTTTTCAGAAATTGGTAAAGTTTTTTTCGAGACGAGTATTTCATCTGCAACATCTGCTGTTTATAATAAACTATGCACTGAAGTTTTAATTCATGTCTGTTTTGAAAACTCGACACCAATTGGTAGGTGGATATTTGATTGTTAAAGTTGTGGTCACACTGTAGTAACGTAGTTTTACGCGAGAGAGTTGGTATATCTGGCGTTGTAGAGGGGCCCGAGTGTAGTCAAGCCTCATACTTCGTTTTGTAAAGTTGGCTCATTTTAGAAAAGGAATTGACTTTATAGTTCCGCTCTGAAGGCTCATTTTGGAGTGATTTTTTTTTAATTCAAATGTGCTGAAAATTGGTATATACACAGCAATGAAACGACAACAACAATAACACATATTTTTACGGTCCAAATTTTGATGTCAAATGGTGTCGACATTGGTGACGGTATCTTGAAACAGACTGTGTAATCCATATTCATCGTATATCATCCTATGTAAAGTTCTATACTTGATCTAGTTCACATTGACGGTTCAAATCGTTTATGTCAACTAGCGTGGACATGGACTGTGTGTTTCTTCTGTTACATGTACGTTGTAATGGACAAGTATAGTAACATGGCGTCGTTCAAATAAATTTAAAAATCCGTGCACTCGTGTCGACACCATCTAGCACGGTAGTAGGGATTTCATTGCTGTGGGTATATAGGTGAACATTTGCTCGGAGGGCATCGTAAAAAACACTTTCTAAAGGTTTTTTGGCATGCTGAAGCAGAATCTGGCATTAAAATTGCTCAAAAAATAATTATTAAACAAAAAATCGCACTTTTTATTAAATTTTTTGCAAAAATTCAATGAAATTTTGATTTTTCGTCGGCGGTACTTCAATTTTAAGGCTTGATTCGGATTCAGGATTTTTTGTAATGGAAATTGAGTAACTTATAATTTTCTATCAGAAAAAATAATTTTTTTTTGATTTTTATTTTTTTATTTATAACTACGTATTTTTGGCCATTTCCATTACAAAAAATATGAACTGCGTCAATTTAAAGTGAATTTGAAACCAGTCTGGGTAAAGATAGACGGGTGCATATAGGGGTTAAGGGGCTTTGGGTCAAAAAACGTATGATGCCAATCGATAGAGCACTGAAAACTACCTTGGGTGTGGGAACATACCCAGGGGGTATTTCACCCCCACTGACCTTAAATCGGGGTCAGTGTATAGGACCCCAAAGGCAGGTAAGGGGGTGTCAGGGGGTCAAAATAAATGATGCCAATCGATTGAGAATCAAAAATACCTTAAAATTAGGGGGGTATTTGGGGGGTAGTTTTCCACCCCTTAGCCCTTAAATCGGATTCTATATATATTTTTGGGGTAAGAAAAATAGGTAGCCCCACGAAGTGAGGAGGGGTCGGTCGGAGGGTCAAAACCAATGATGCCAATCGATAGAGCACTGAAAAATACCCCGAGTATGGGTGAAGGGTAATGGGTGTTTTTCCAATCCAAAGACCTTAAAAATGGGTCTGAAGTTTCAAACCAGAACCCCCCCCCTAGGGGGGAGGGGTACGGGAGGGGGTCAAAACCAATGGTGCCAATCGATAGAGCATCCAAAAATACAGTGGGTATGACAGATTCCCGTGGGTCATTCCACTCCAAAGCACTCAAATCGGCGTGGGGGCAAATTTTCAGTGAAAAAAAATGACAACCCCCTGATTAGAGGGGAGGGCAGGGTCAGGATGAAAAAAATAATGATGCCAATCTATAGAGCATTAAAAGTTACCCCAAGAATGACCATTTTCTGAAGATGCATTTCCAGTCCAAAAAACCTAACTGAAACTAGGCAATTTTTACCCCCCATGTGCGGATGTATGCCCTAGCGGGGGAACAATATGAATCAACGAAATGAAGGAAAGACAAAAAACCATATGAAAGATAATGTAATTGAATTATTTTAGTATCAAATTGCATCGAATAATATTATTTTTCATTATTTCAAGAAATGTTTACACATTTTTTTCGGTTTTTTTTTATCGACGCATTTTTGACAGCCGATTCCCCATTTTTGGGGGGTCAATTCCCCACTTTTGTCAGCCAATTTCCCCATTTTTGACAACCAAATTTTACCATTTTTGACAACCAAATGCACCATTTTTGACAACCAAACACACCATTTTTGACAGCCAATTCCCCATTTTTGACAACCAAACGCACGATTTTTGACAGCCAATTCCCTATTTTTGGGGGGCCAATTCCCCATTCTTATACACCAAAACCATTTTACCTTTTGATATGGTCGGGGTCGGGTCGTTTTTTCAACCTTTAAACAATGTAATGATGCCTAGTTTTGGACCAAAATTAACAAAACCGGTCGGGGAACAACAATCCGTTCAGATAGTGAGATTTGGGCCACCCTAGTCTACCCCCTAAGAAATATGTTTTATTTTCATTTCATTCATTTATTCATCCTAATTGTTTGAAAATTCACCAGTGACAAGTGTTTGATGGCAAATGACGATAACCACCAATTTTTGATCGATATTGGTTGAGCGAAAATATGTTTATATTAACTGTAAATGTCATTTTTCAATAAATTCACATAATTACAAATCTCTAATTAAATTTCATTGATTCGGTAGTATACCATGAAAAGAGAAGAAAAATGTTCATTGCAATAAAATGTGGCTTGCAAACAATACTTCGACCCGAGCATGCAGCAGTTGTGACGCAAATATTGTTTGAGTGCAGTCTTCAAATGACGAAAGTTGCCTCATTGGCCTCACTGAATGAAGCAAGGTGAATGAAGTACTCGATAATGAAGATCGTCACCAAACCAGAGCGAAAATGAAACGAAAATGTGCATTCAAAGGCAGACAATTTTGTGGGCAAAAAATACGTTATTGGCATCGATCCCAATGAAAAAACGTGTTTGGCAATAATGCATCCTGAAAACATCTGTTGAGGTGGGATATTTTGAAATCTAATTTAAAATGTTTTTGAGTCGAAACTCATTATTTTTTATTAATTTGAATTTTGAAGTAAAACATCACAATACCCAAGCTATTCTACTGGGAAACTAGGCAGAAACGGAGGGAAAAAGTTGGCTGAATGGTCTGATATCGAAGAAAAGAATCATCTGAAGACATACCCATTCGGTCCACCATCACCGCGTAATTCAACATGGCAATGGTAAATTGAGTATCGCATCAAAATGCTACGAAAAGGAATGTCAGCATATGCACCGCGTAAATATTCACGACTGGATTTTGATCATTACATGAAGTCGAACGAAGTCAATGATAACATGCCGTCAATGATTATATTTGGTGCATCGGAGATGCCATCCAATCGGCCATTTGGTTTGAAGAGACAGAAAAGATGTCCAGGATCGCGGAAATTTTTTGGTGAGCGTCAAGAAACTTGGCCATTCAGTGGTGAAAATGGAAGATGAATAGGGAACATCAAAAACATGCGCGAATTGTTAAGAACAATTTCCAGTGAACGCGAAATCGCATCGATTTAAAGTGTGCTAGGGTTGCAAAGCGAAACCGATTGCTGGACTACCGGACTCAGTCACTAGTCTACCACATAAAATTGTGGCAACGTTTAGGTTTGTAAAAAGGGCAGAAGAAAATTAAGCATCGAATTCGCAATGGCAATTATCAGGATGTTGGCGAAATACTTCGGAATGAGCGTTTAATGTCAAAGGTTAAAGTTACCAACAAAAATTGGCCATTGAATGTTCAGTATGAAGATGCATTATGCTCAAGGGTATGAATCAATTGAATCTATTCATTGTTTAATGTTTTTGCTTCTAATTACACAGGACTTTGTCGGATGTTTGGCGTACTAGTGCCTGATTTGTTGAGAGGACCACCAAATGCAAACAATGGCAACTGACAAACAGCAGCATTCAATCCAAAAATTGTTTAAAATGAATATTATAACGATTAGTTGCATGGCTAGACTTGCGTTTTGTTGCCGAAGTACGAAGGGACTTATTGAATGGTGTATTGATGTTGATTCATAGTCAACTTTCTAACTGAATTTTGTTTTTTTCTTTCTTTTGCAACGTTGAAAATGACGGAAATGACGCTCAAACATGGGACCAAATTCTACCAGGACTATAATAATGAATGTATTTGTGTTGACAATTGTTTTTTGAATAAATGGATAGATATACACTTTTTACTGGAAATTCGAATGGTTTTTTTGTTTTGATTTTTTTACAACAACTTACCGAGAGCTGTCGCCTGCGATATGTGGTCGAAATAGATCTTGCTAATATTGAACGCAACATTGTTTTTGTATCAGATATTGGAAAAAACTGACATCAATCCTTAATAAGAAAGAATATGTACAACGTGATGGGCAGAACAATTCTCAAATGTCAGTTTGCTTGACATGTTTTTTCTTAAAACATCGCATTTGAAACTTGATAATTCTAACCACACTTTTTTTATTGTCATTTTTGATATGATACATTTTGAATATATTTATTCTCCATTTCCACACAGTTTTTCTATAAATTTATAATAACAATAGCGTGAATCGTAATCCATATCGAACCAAAAATTAATCGCTGTAATAGAGATAAGAGAAAAATAACGTTACGATTTCGAACACATGTGCAAATGTATGCAAAAATACCTATGCATTTATGACTTTGTTGTACATGGTGATACCATAAACTTGGCAAATATAGAATATCACCTTCGTTGACTCGTACAGTGATTGGAGATGCTTTCTTAAATTCTGGGAACTTTTCCAAATTTGGATTTAACGGGTCAATAGAGCACCATTCTATCTTCTCTCTATGTACATGTGTACATAATTTAGTTATATTTTGATGTGTTATTTTTCGAAATGTAAAAAGAAAAAAAAATACATACCACCCGTAGTAACAGGATCAATTTGGATTTTGCCATTTTCGGTTTTATAAATTCCGAGCGGATATTTTGAACGTTTTATGAAAGGATAATCAGTTGGTGAAATTAAAATGAAATCTTTGTAGCCGGAGATAACACAATAAATATTCTCGTATGGATCTTTGTGTAACGATGTAATAGACCTTGAATCACCCATCCAAAAATTAATTGCATCGGGGTTTTTATTGAATGCTTCATACGCGAATTTAAGGGTGTTTACATCAATATCAGACATTAACTCTGGGAAGTCTTCAGAAAGATTTGAATTTTGTTTTTGAATGTACAAAATTTGATCATCATCACTCACACTCAATTTATCTAGAAACTCGGACATTTTCATCCTTCTTTCTTCAGGTAATACAAAATATTCCTTGTTCTCCGGCATTTTTGTTGCAATCCCATCGGCCAATCCATTCGGCGTAGCCGCTACAGAAACGAACTTGTTGCCACTTATGTTTCTTCAATCATAAACAAGCTAAATTTCACCAATTTTGTTATAACAATAATAATATGATGTTCCATACCGTAAATAGTCTGAGTTCCATTTATTGCAAGCTTCCCATTTTGAACAAGCCCCACGAATAACTACGGGTCTGTTTTTTGCTACATAATCACGTGTAAATTCAATTGTGCTTGGCAGTGAGAAAAGCTGGCATATAATTTTGTCTAAATACAAATCTGAAAATAAAAAATGTGTTTTAACTTTCAAAACAATGACTTTCAATTGATATTACCTTTGGCGTGGGATGAAAGCACATCAAATGCTTCCGATAACACAGAACATTCAGAAGCATCCATGTCAGTCAATTATGAACTATTTTGAAATGTATTATTTGTATTTTCTGACAGTTAGACCTGTCATCTTTGTTGACAGTATTTAATAATACATTCAAAAATCGTCCGATATTGAAAGAAGGCGATATTTTGAATCGTTCATGTAAAATTACAATATCGACATACATATTGCATTAAAAGATCCAATTAAATAAAATATATTTATTCCAAAAAATGTATTATTTTATTCCACATATAAATAAACTGTTAATTTTTTAGTATATAAATTATAACTATTAAATTTTTGATTGATGTATATTTCGAATTGAATCTTAATGAGTTTTTGATTTATTTCTTCTCCCGCATGTGCTTCGAATGCGATTTTAATAAACGTCCTCCTCCTGTTAATGATACCACCAAATGGCCGTTTCAAATGTATTTTTGTGTGTAACACGTGTATCATAAGTCTTTGCACAACTTGCAGACGTTTATTGCGCTACATAAAAAAAAAACAAAAATCTCAACCAATGCACATAGGAGACTTAACGTGACTCCTACAAATGTTACAAATTTGGTGTTTAATTCATATAGTGTTATAGCATGTTGCACTGAAAAATTCATCATTTTGGACAGTGAAACATTCATCGCTATTAGGGTGGTTCATTTGATCCATTTTCATGAAATGTACCTTGGACATGCTGTTTATGATAGAGGACCCAAATACAAACAAATTTTGTTCTACGACTTTGACCCCGGACGAACCTCCGTTCGGCCTGGTACATTTTCATATTCCATGGTATGATCCTCTGATGACCCTCTGAATCGTTAGTTTTTAAGGTCTGGACGCCATCGGATCGTATTTTTATGGCGTTAAATCGATTCCCTGTCAAAAATTACGTCGGAATTGTCCTTTTTAAGAATTTTTCAAGGGTAAATACTATCCAGATCGAAGAATCCGGAAAATTCGGACTTTTTTCGCTTTTTTCGAGAAAACCCTTACCAATACTAAAAATAAGTCGATTAAACGTGAGGCCAGTTACACCTCAGGACCATACAAACACTTTGGAAGTTACAGATTTTCCAAAGTTTCCCATGTGAGTTAACCTTGTTCATACAAAAGTGCTATTTGTTACAATTTTCAGCGGAGGGGTCTGGATTGGTTCGGAAACTGTACCATATTTCATGGATAGACCATCCGACCAACAATGCAAATACGACATTTCCCACCTAATTTTCAACGAGGAATCGAATGGAAGTGGTTTCGCACTGATTCGACAACATTCAAGGGTCGAAAATGGCCAGGCACTCAAGGTACTTTTCAACTCTCAAGCATTTTATCGATGGAACTAGTCGAATACAAAATGATTTTAAATCGTTCTAAATGCATTCTAATGGATTGTATGCCATTATAAATATCGATTAAAGTCAATTTGAAGGGTCAGACAAGCATTTAAGTCGAAGTGAACCAACATGGTCACAATCGATAAAATTATGAAAAAATTGCGGTTTTTAAGAAAAATGGCAACTTTCTAACCATATATAAAGAATAAACATACTTCTGAGTCCTACGATATTAAATTTGAGGTTTGCCCCATAAATAATAGTAAAATATGCAATATTAGTTTGAAAAATCGATTTTTATGATTTTTTTCGAAAAAAGTACAATTTTCCAGAAATTGAATTGAAAATGTGACATTTTTTGCCATATTCTTGAACAATATTTATTAAAATTATTAGTTTCATGCATCTTGAATGCATAAATGTAGCTTCTTGCTGAACTTAAGTAATTTCACACATTTTTTTTATTTTTTGACCAACAATTCTGAAAAAATCGAAGATCAAGTTTTGTTCTTCTTGAGTTGCTCTCCAAATGTTCCATACATACCCATGCAATAGACCCTACCCTTGGCCCAGAAAATAGTCAAAAAATTACTTTTTGATCCGGAAATTTGACTTTTTGCAGAGGGTGACTTTTTGTATACAAGGTATTGAAAAGTACTATAATAATGACCAAAAAAATATTACCATAGTATGGGAGTTATGCCCTCCAGGGAAGAACTAGAACTTTTTATCCCTTTACCGACCCAAATTTTTTGGGTACTGAGGGGGTGTCGAAAAAAATTTATCATAGATACACAACATACTCGACTCGAAGTACATCATAAATAAGAAATAAATCAATTTTGGAAACAGTCACCAAAGTGTAGGTGTGCGTCGTACCAATATCACACCACAATAACTGGACTCAGTGAGGTCCATTAAGCGTGACTTTGAATATAAAAGATGTAAATTACAGTGAATTTTTTTAGAAAACGGACGATTTTCAAATAAAAATAATCAAATATCTTACAAATATTTTTGGTTTTGCCAGATAACATTCTCAGCTACAGAGCTCATTGGTTTTTACAGTTGTCAAATCGGTAGTTGTTTGAATTTGGAATATTTTCGTAAACGTTTTGAAGCAGTTTTCCTGCATTTACATCCAAATGGACCATAATGGTCTCAAGCAAAGGTCGCAAAACACATTAATAAGTCGAGAGAGTTCGTAAGCAAGTGGTTCCAGCAGTATAAGCGTGAAAAAATGTGAATGACTGCCCCACGTCTTGCACTTCACTGTCAATAAAAGATTAGATGTCGCCGGTGTTCGTTATCGCGGTACAATAAAGGAATCACTCTTGACAGAAAACCAGAAAAAAACTTAATGGATTGGACAAAGAAAAATTTGACGACCGTTTGGAGCAAAGTTATTTTCAACAATGAGTCATAGTTTTGGCTGGTGGAAAACACCACTCATGCCTGGTCCGCCGAAAATAGAGTGGTCGTTCGCACTGTAAAATAGGGTGGTCCCGAATACATACAAATGCGAATTTTGATCGCAGCACATCCGGTATATGTTAGACTTGGTCTCAAAAACATGTGTGCAAAGTTTCGGTTTTCCTCAAACGCCTTGAATGTTTTCAATCGACACCGATCGACATCCATACGGAACAAAATGTCTAAGTTAAAAAACGCCGCATAACTTATATCCCAGAAAATTCTTGTTTTCAAGATATGGCCTTCGATAGTGCGAATATGGCCAAAAACGGCCATTTTTTCATACGGTCGCTGTGGCACGTAGAAATACCGATGACAAACAGTGACCGGTTCGCGCATATTTCTATGCCTGATAGCTATGCTAAGCATAGCGGAGACGTAAGCCGCAACGCACCCGTCGCCATTCGATTCGAGCTATATTGTATGCGCACGGTTGTCTGCATAAACGAACATGTGTATTGTTCATATAGAGTGAACGGCGATGCGTCGGTTGCGTTTGCGGCTATGCTTGGCATATCTATGCTACCTAGCGTATTTAGGCAAGCATGGAAATATGCGCGAACCGGTCACTGATGACAAATGCATATTCGTTGGAAAGGTCTTAAAGTAAGCTCTCGAATGGTGCCAATTGCAACTTAAAAATTTAATGTGGGGTAGGCAAAATTGGCCAAAAACTAAGAAATATCCATCTGGCTGTACACATAACGGACATTTTCTCGAAAACGTTTTGAATATACAAATGTATATTAAGTTTATATTCACAGTACACAGTAAAAATATCTACCAACTATTTTCGTCACAGAATTGATATCAGAAATTTTGTGTTTCACATTTTGGTTTCGTCACTCGTTCTTCACCTCGATGGAGGTTTTTTATTTGATTTAGTACACGTCCATTATTATAACTGATATCCTAAAAACTTATGATACTAATAAATTCAACCAGTTTTCGTCAACTTATTAATAAAAAAAATTCATTTTACTTTGGATATTTTATTTTTCATCTAAATAAAATAGGAGATAATATGAAAAGTCTGTTCACAAAAGAGAGAATTGAAAAACTGAACGAATATTATAATATTATTAATATCGCATTGCAAAATAATCTTTGAAGTGTTATAGTAAAACATGCATTTCGCGATGTTCTTGTGAAATTCGTTTTTATAGAACATATTCCCCCCTATATTGATGCACTTTTCCTCCACAGACGTAGTTTTACATTACGCTGACAGTTCGCCGTTGACATAAAACTGTCAAAATGCCAACTAAACAAGAAAAATAGTTCGACTGATGAGTGATGTGGCCAAACAATTACTCATGAGAAAAATGAAACTTATTTAATTCAATAAATAAAGTAAAAAATGATGGGAAAAATTAAAATTTTTGAAGTTTTTTACATAATTATATTGTTTGCTGCAGTAAGTTATGGCAGAGTGCCCACGATTCGTTTATGTGCAGATGAAAAGTGTCAAAGTAAGTTTTTCTTCAACCTTAACCCCAATAAAAGTTTATTTTCCAAAAACAAAAATTGATGCAAAAGCTATGCTATGCGTATTCAATTTATTTTTCAGATATTATTTCGACTGCGAGAACGGTAATAAATTTTCATGGTAGTCATCCAAGCCATGTTTCATTCAGAGGAAATACTCAATGTAGGGTAATGGCAAAATCAAGCGGTGAAAATGCTGATCTTTGGGAAATTGAAGTACAAGGACGCCGTGGATACGCTCCTCGCAACATGATTATGGAACAAAAAATTCTTGTAAAAGCAGAAAACCTAGTTGAAGTTAGGGGTAGTAGTAGCAGTAACGAGTTAAACTCTCTTCATGAAATTGTCGAAAATGTTACAATGAGAGAAGAAGATTTACTTAGAACAACCACCACCACAAACACCACAAACACCACCAACACCACCAACACCAACACCACCACCACCACAGAACAAGACGAAGATCAGAACAATGTCGAATCTGATGAAACAAGCATTGCGAAAGAATTGAATACAGAAATTGATGAATTTGAGCAAATGCGTGATCATATAGATGAAGACAACGAAAAATATAAACAAGAGCCAGATGAAAGTAACGATCATTCGAATCGTGTAGAAGAACAAGAAGATTCCAATTTAAAACCTGTTGATGAACCACTTGTAATAAAACGTGACATGTATAAAACAGGAATACAGATAAATACAGACGAAAATATTCGCTTGGAGGTAGTTGGAATGCAACAACAAGAAGGCGAAGACGACTATGAAGAACATAAAAGTGCTATGAATGAAATGAGTGAGAAAAAACTAAATGAAGACAGAGAAGTTGAAGAAAATGAAATTGCTGAATCTCAACTAAGCATTAATCAAGACCTTGAAAATATCGGAGACTTTGTATGGGAATCCGATGGTAATTCAAATGTTAGTACTGAAAATGATGATAAAATTATTGTCGAAAAAAAATCATCAATTATAGAAACGCCAAAAAATTATGAGCTTCAATTGAACTCAGAGGAACAAATTCAAGAGAACAAATACTTTGAATCAAAACTTGATGACAATCTCACTTTCAAACACTCCGACAATAATCAAGTCAACGAAGAAATTGTTGTAAATAATAATACCACTATAAACGTGGAAGGAGATGTAAATAATCTTATACATAGTATTCAACCTATTCTTTTATCAGATGAAACTGTATCGTCAAACAAAATCAGTGAATCTGAAGATAATACAATACAAAACCATGTTTTAGATGATAAAACACAAGAATTGTTTACCAGTAATAAGCCGCATCCACCACAAACTCAAATAGAAAACGATGAAAATAAAGAATACAGTGAACAAAAAACATTCGATATTGGAGAAATCAATCAAGAAATCGATGATCAACCACTTAATTTAGTTCCAAATAATGCCGAAAACACAATATCAACTTACACAACAACGAAAAGTATTGTTGGAGAAAAACAAGCAATTCATTATGAAGAAGAGCCCATTTCTCAAGAGCCACTTTATGAAAGTGGTTCAATTTATTCAGATTCAAGTCAGTCAGTGGAACATGAACATATAAGAACTGAAGATATTTTTTCACAAAATTATCAACCAGAAACACCAATTGTAGCTGCGAAAAGTGAGGAAACCAATTTGTATGAGAGTATATTGGATTTTTTTTTCAATTTTATTTCAAATGAGGAAAAAAATGTAAAGAAAATCAATGCGGATCAACATATTGATGAGGATGGTTATTGCGAAAATTTTCAAGGTCATAATTCCTGCCCCAAAAATGTCCCAAAGATTTATTCAGCATACTTTTTCGATAATTTATCAAAGATTACGGACTCTATAACCACCGACACATTTTTGAATAAATTCTTAATTGAAGTTATTGCCAGAGCTGATTTGGTGGTTCTTTTACTTTTAACAGCTTTTGCTATACTCATCTTTCTTTTTGGACACTACTGCTTTGTAAATCGCCGTATAGAAAATACATTGATAAAAAAATTGAATGATGTTGAGAGAAAACTAATACGTTCACAAAAAGAAGAACTTCTTACAAAAGCCGAATTGATTGAAACCAATAAGAAATTGAGTAGTATTGCAGACAAATCATTTGGAGCAGACGATATGATCAAACAGTTCGAAATGGAGAAGACTGAATTGCAAGATCAAATAACTTCATTGGAAAAAGAATTAGGAATAGCAGAAAAAGAATTAGGAATAGCAGCCGAGGCTGGACTTGAATTAAATAAAATGATCTCGGAGCTTCTCAGCAACCAAAGTGGCAGTGATTCAATCATCAATAGCGTTGAGGAATTACAGCAACAGTTGAATGAGCAGGAGGCAACCACAATATACATAAACAATTTACTAGCCGAAAAAAGTCGTGAAAATAGTGAGCTGCAAGTGCTTTTGTCAGATTCTAATAAAAAATTTGGTGGTGAAATACAAGAATTGCTAATTCAAAATGAAAAACTCAAAACAGATAAAGAAACAATTGAAAACACATTGACCGAATCTATTCGATCGCTTGAAGTTCAACTTGAGAAAAGTCTGGAAACTAAAGCGAATACTATATCTGCGATCAACGAGGAACATAGTGCATTAAGAAAGGAATATGACGAAATATTTTTAAAGTGGAATTCGTCTGAAGCACGAGTTGAAGCTTTAGAAGAAAGCATAAAGAAACTTAAACATTTCAATGGAAATGATGATATAAAAACAATTATTGAAGTAACTGATGTGAATGCAAAATATATAGCGTTGAAAAAACAGAATGAATACCTAAGAGACAAAATAGATTCGGAAATGGAATGTAAAGATCGGTTGCAGGAACAGATTAAGGAAATTAGCGAAGATATCGCACGTCAAAAAATGAAATTTAATCAAAATGAAAAGGACAAATTAGAAGCGCAAACTCGTTTAGAAGTTTTATCGAGCTATTTCAAAGAGAAAGAATCACAACTTCAAAAGTAAGTTATAAAAATTTCACACGTTGAATGTAAAAAATTATATAGTATTTTCCTTTGATCAGGGAACTTAGCGTAAAAGAAGCATTGTTTATGAAACAACAGGGAGAATCCACAAGTACAGTTGAACGCATTCGCAGTTTGCAAGATGACATGCAGAAATTGAGGTAAATTTTAAGCTTTTTTTCAATTTGCAATGTAAAAAAAAAAAAAATACAATAAACGTTCTTATCACATAGATCACAAAATGATCAGTTGCGAGCGGAAGTCGAAGCTCAATCAGCTGCACACAAGGCTCAAATAAATGCTGCTGAAGTAAGAGCACATGATTCATGGTTGGCAGCAAAACAAGCTGAACGTCGACTTGACGAAGCAAGAGCTGAAGCAAGCATTTTGAGGAAAAAACTTACAAGTCTTATGTTCAATAACACATCTGCAGAAAATAACTATTCCAATTGTATGTCCAATCTTAAAAATTTAATTGATGTAAATTCATATCTAAATGATTTCATATCAAATTATATTATAGTAAATCAACCAAACGATGGATTCATATCTGCACCATCGCCCATTCATATGGAATCGCCCAATTCGCCCGTGTTATCTTTGAATTTACCACCACCCCCTTTGATTCCGACACCATTGTTTGCAAACTCTGGAATCACAACATTGGGAGCTTCATTTATGCCACCGCCACCCTTACCTCTTCCAAACGACATGAGGCCTGCACCAATTGGTATGTTTTATCTATTTAAATCTCTCTTTAACTACATATTTATGGTCTAATATTGTTTGAAAATGTGTATATTATTAGGACGGTTAATGTCGCCGCCGCCTCCTGATCATCGATATACAGAGAACTTTATGCAACAAAAAAGATATGAAAATAATTATCCTACTGATATTTACGAAACAGAAACAGATTTTAGTCCACCACGATCACCTACGCCAAGGTCTTACACCGATTTTTACCGTGAACAGAATTATTCACCTGATGTACCAACAAAAAAGAAATCATCGTTTGCTCGCAAAGGTACTTCCTTTAGTGGTTCTGATAGTGAATGGGATCGACAAACATTTTAATTTAAAAAAATGAGCAAAGTTTTCTTCTTTATTGAGTATTTATTAAAACAATACCCGGAAAAACTTTGTTCATAAGAACTATTTCAATTGTAAGCGGAAAATTAGGCAATGTATCAGTCGATTTTTGTTCATTTATAGAAATTTATGTTACAATTGAAATAAAGGCCATACATTTGTTAGAAAAACTGTACATTTTTTAAATTATGTTTGCTTGCACCGTTTCCACCAAAATTTCAAAATATCAAGAAATATCAAAAAAATTCGAACAATTAAAACAGTTTTGGAATTCAATGGAATAACATGCATGATGGAAACTATTCATTAATGTAAAAATATTATTGTAAGTTTGCACCTTATATACGTGTATTATTTGAAATATTTTATGTGTTTTTTAGATATATTATATTATTATACATCCATCAATAAATCGATTTATGATTATTTTTTATTTTCAAATTCAGGTACCGCAAATTCCCGAAGCGTGGATTCAAATGGTCGATATGGAAACGAGGTGTAATATGTGAATATGTTGATATAATAACTTAATTTTTGAAATAAAACCAAGTTTGAAAAGAATTTATGCATTTTTATTTAAAATATCACCAAAACCAATTGTGAACATCAGTTTCATAAAGTTGAAATGAAAATAAAAAATCTAACGAAGAAAAAAACCATACCACTTTGCGAATAAATTTAAAATTTACCCAGCAGAAAAAAATACTTAAGATCTATTTATAATTTTGCTTTAAGCTCCTCAATTCGCTTTTGAGCTGTTTTCTGTAAATCAATCAGTTTCATAGCAAGTCCCATATTTCCTTGAACTTTTACCTAGGATAAATCACATTGAAAAGAATGGAAATAATCAATAAGAATTCATATGAAAATAAAAAAAAAACATTCGAAAACCCAAAAAAAAATTATGACTTTTACTTTTCCTTGGAAAAATGCTTTCTGTGGTTGTAGTTTACCTGAAATGACCAGAAATAGAGATATTTGATTTTTTGTGTATTTTTTTTAGTTTTTATATCATATAGTATACCGGATATCAATTCTACTACATCAGCATCTTTCATAACAAATGTTACATCTGGTTTTTCTTTTCCATTATATGTAACTGAACCTTTTCCAGTTTTCGCATTTATTATCCAATAACCATTAGCACCATTTGGTCCATGTGTTACACGAAATCCATAAATTCCCCGCACTTTTTCAATCAAATTGTCTTTATCTTCTTGCATAGCTATTTCTAAAACACGTAAATATGGAGTCACCAAAAATCCTTTACCTAAAGTGACCATTAAAATACAATTATTTAAGATTATTTTGTAAAAATAATTAAAAAAACTAGGAGAATAATTTATATAAGTAGAAAATTAGAAAGGAAAAAAAATGTTTACCATCCGGACTAAGTTGGTTCGAATTCTTTTGAGGAATTGTGTTTGATGTTTTGTTTTGTTTAACATCGGGGAAACCCAACCGATATAAGGCAGTCACAACAGCTCCACCTTAGAACAAAATAAACAATTAGTTTTAAAACAAGATTCAAAAAAGATCATTTTCAATATTACCCAGGCCAATATTGTGTTGCAATGCCAATTTGGCGCCATCCACTTGCCGCTTGCCAGCTTCACCTCTTATTTGCCAGGTTAGTTCTGCACATTGCTTTAAAAAAAAAATCGCTTTATTGATGGATATATAATATTATATAACAAAAGTTTTTTTACCGCAATGCCCGTGGCCCCCAATGGATGTCCTTTGCTAATCAAACCACCGCTTGGATTAATCACATACTTACCACCGTATGTGTTGTCACCACTATCTACTAATGTTCCACCTTTACCCACTTCGCATAAACCCAATGCCTCATAGGTAATCAATTCATTTGTCGAAAAACAGTCATGAAGCTCAATTACCTTTAAAAATAAAAATAAATTAATAAAAAAAATAATTTATTTATTTATTAATTTTAAATAATTACATCAACTTCATGTGGTTTACATTGAGTTTTTGCAAAAAGTCGATCAGCACACATTTTTGTCATATCAAATCCAATAATACTGATTACATTATTATTTTTGAACGTTGAAGATGGATCAGTGGTCATTTCCATACCGACAATTTCGACTGCTTTCGATTCTAAGCGGTTGCGACGAATAAAATCTTCAGATGCTAGAACCGCAGCAGCAGAACCATCTTAATACAGATAATAATTTATTATAAATTACGAATAATAATTTTTAAGAACATGAATATTCTTACCAGACGTTGGCGAACATTGCAGACGTGTTAAAAAATCATGCACTTGAGGCGAGTTTTGAATTTGTTCCAGAGTAAACTCTTCTTGAAATTGTGCATAGGGGTTGTTAACGCTATGTTTATGATTTTTTACGGCAATTTTTGCAAAATGTTCAGCTTTCGTTCCATACCTACGGATGACCAGAAAAAAAAAGAATGGAAAAAATGGAAATTAATCAATAAGTAATGGATACGTAAAATAGAAATCCAACGCCTTATAAAATATGGCAAAATCATAAAAAAAAATGTAGGATACAATCGACTGATCACCAATCTATCTGAATTAACTGATCAAGAGAAACCCCAGAAAGATAAGAATTCTTATCTGAAGGCCCTATACTAGGAGTTAAAGGAAATTTAAAAAAAAAACAATGGTTTTCAATAATCTCTCATTCACTCATTTATTCAGACAGAAACACCTAGGTGGGGAGACACGGGCTCTAATATTGCTAATTTTTCCTTTTTTTTTAGTAAATCGCATATAACTTGTACACTTGACAGGACCTAATAGGTGTCTACCCCTAGAGAGAGACACACACACTCTCTATCCATCTCACATACACTATGTTTCCATTACCATAATCACCATCATTTGAAAATCTCATTGTAAATATTAGAATTAATATGAATGATGATAATGGAAGTGAATAGAAAAAGAATCGAAGGAATGGATCAGGATTGATTCAGGAATTGTAGAGTAATGGAATAGTAATTTTTAAGTAAGGTACGTACTTTCTCATATGTTCGATGCCCGCATTTCCAAATAATTGAGCCGTTATAGGGGAATCGGTTATATCAAAATTATTTGACATTATTTCAATGTGTTTATCCATTGGAAGCGTACGATCAGTGTACTAGAAACGTAACCAAATATTAATTTCATCCAAGAAAAAAATAATAAGATCAGACTGGCATATCCGCATTCGTCAAAAAAAATTATTACTTTTGCTCCTAATGAACCACGTTCCATTTTTTCAAAACCAACCGCTAGAACACAATCATTTTGACCAGTTTCGATGAGTTGTTTGGCCAAAATCAATGCATTCGCACCTGTTGAACAATTACTGTTACAATTGTATATTGGAATGCCTGTCATTCCTATTTCATATAATGCACGTTGTCCGCTTGTTGATTCGCCTAATATTTAGAACAAGTGAAATTCAGTTCAATGTTCAATCTTTCGATTTATTCATTTCAATTACAAACCATAGACATAGCCAACAACAGCCTGCTTAATATCAGTATAAGAAACACTTGCATCAGTAAGAGCATTTGTCACTGCTTCTTTAACCATTTGAGGATAATCGAAATCGTTTCTTCGACCCGGTTTCTCAAACTGAAATTAAAAATTTACAAGCAATCTCATCAATTTTCCATAAAATGATAAATACGAACTCAGCATTTTTATTGAGATAATAAATTCAAAAAGATTGAATAAACAATATATGTATATTTAAAGAATTATTCATTTTGCAATTATTTCGTATAAATTAAAAGAAAATGAGTACGGCACAGAAAAATAGGTTCAAAGGGTCATTAACTAACTTATTTTGTACAATATTGCATGAAATCTTTTGTGAAATCACAAAGTGTTTCTTTTTTGGGTCAAAGTTGACGTTCAGTTTTTTAAATCAAATTTTCCTACGTACTTTCGTCATGCCAACACCAATCACGTACACTTTTGGAACTGTTTTCATATTTGCGGTTTGTTTCTCTCAATTGAAAAAATTGCAGTCGAAGAAAAACGAAATCTCTTTAATTCTTCTAAAATGGAAAAACAAAAAAATAAACTACACAACAAAATAAGACTACACAATCGAAACACGGTAGATTGACTAAAGTATTCCAGATAGATTCTTATTGAAAATATGACGTTTCATGATCCCTATTGGAAAAAAAAAATGCGAACGAACATTTTCAATTTTCTGCTACTTGAAAAAAATACATTATTAATAATTTGTAACCAATGAATAATTTGAAGCCAAAATAAAATCTAGACAAAAATAATCAAATTTCACATTTATTTGGGCTAATTAAGAATGATTTTGTAATTGTAAACTATAAAGTTTTAGCACATTACAATTTTATGGCACCTGTTGATAGCTGTCAAATATTTGTAATGATGATTTATACTTTTCATTGATAAATATTCTGAGTATTTATTATTTTTAGTTAATTCAATATTCATATTCCATAAGGCGGCGGCGGCGGCGGCGGATCCATAAATAATGTTGACATTGTTATGTGATGTGAAATTTTTATCTGGTCGAGATGACATAAATATTAAAGACACAGATTTAGGTGCATTTAAGTGAGTGAGGAAATCATACATATATTATAAATGTTTAATATGTTTAATTTAATTTAATTTAATTTAATAATTGGTTAGGTACACTGAAAAGAAATCTGTGTCTATGATAAATCCATATGTCGAAGGAAAACAAGACTATGCACATCTTCGAGATCAAGATTATATATTGCACGGAAGAAAAATTAAATCATTAAAGAATTCAATTAAAAAACTGGAAGAAATCTTGAAAACCAATCGAATTGTGCATTGTACATGGATCGATAATGCAATGATTACAATGCTGCTTTCAAATGGTATTTTAGTGTTTTTTATTTTTAAAAATTGTCTTTCTATTATTAATTAATTCTATTCTTTTCTTTTGTGATTCTCATCTCAGGTATTTTAGTGCATGTTTGTATAAACATTTTTACGGGCGAAATCAACCGTATTTCATTCGACAAATTCTTTTTGGGAAAACTGATTTCAGAGTCTGTAACAAATGTTGTCATGACAAGACTACATATACTAATTTCATACGATATAAATCAGCTAACATTCGTATATTTACAAAAGCCAAATATGAAAAAGAATGTACCTGAAAAAATCAGTCGCATGGATCCAAAAATCTTCAATGTTATCATCAGTGGAACTCACACCAAAAAAATTGCTCGGCATTTGGCTTGCAACAGCAGCTATGATTTATTGTCTGTTTGGACAAAATCATCACAGAATGAAGTTTATCCATGGAGGCCTACAGTTCGTGATCAAGATCGCGCTAATATTCATATATACAAGCTTAGCCGGAATAAGTTGGATCTTTTATGTTTTCATTGGACCGAAAATGATCCAATCAGCGTGCAGTTTTCAAAAGTCAATCAAAACCAGTTACGGTCCATTGAACAAAAGATGACAAGAAAGGTATTAAAATTGTTTTTTTTTTCTTAAAATCATTTATTGTATTTCTTTTGAAGTTTGAATTTTTTTCTTTTATTTTTGCTTATCATTCTTTAAATTATTTTTCCGTTATTTTCATTCTTGTGTGTTCCGTCTTTAGGAAGTTACAATTGAAATATGTGTATATGAAATAAACAAATCTAAAATTCAACGACTATCCACAACATGTATTCCATTACAAGCTCAAGTTTGTTGTTTCTCCTTCAGTCCTGATAATGAAAAACTGATGTTGGGTTGTATTGATGCATCTGTCGTAATCTTCGATGAATGGCGTGGAATCACTCACCTAATAAAAGCGGCATTCATACCAACACTCGTGACATGGCATGCAGATTCGGCATGCCTGTGGATTTCAAATGAAAAGTGTCAAATTCAATGTTTTGATATATCGTTATCATGCATACGAAATCAAATATTGAATGAAGAAATATCATCGGTTAGTGTGCTTGATTTGGCGAATTACTTCACAATTCAGACACCGCTTTTGAAAATAAATTGTAGTAAGAAACCAGATCTAACTCAATACAATGAACGTTACACACAAACCGATTCGTACGCCTTATTGCTTTTTGAAAATGGTCCAATTGTTATATTACGAATATACGGCGGAAATGGACACAAGGGAGATTTCCATACATCGGGACTCACAGCTGATGTATTAATACAACAATATTTAAAATTGAATAATGTTGAAAAAGCAATTAATGTTCTACTTTGTTTAAATTGGGACCGTTACGGGGACATTTTAATGATTAGTTTACAGAAAATTGCAAATTACATATTCAGACAGCCCTTTCAATTAGAAAGAGAAGCACAATTAACAAAAGCACTTGGTAGCTTTCTTATTCCCGTGAAACCTCTAAGTGATGAGACTCAAATTGAGTTTAGAGATCAAGTACGCGATATAACAAGAAAATTTTTCCAATATCTCCTCCGGAACAAGTCGTATGAAAAGGCATTCAATTTGGCAATTGATATTGATGATGAAGATATTTTTATGGACTTATCAAACTGTGCAAAGGAAGATAGTAATTTTGAGTTGGCACACGATGCATTTTGCAAAGCGGAAACAATAATTTCTCGTTCTGATAGTAGCAGGCAGAGTTCACGTAAGCTTTCAAACATCTTAAAGTTTTTTTTTAAATTATATAGCTTTGGTTTTTCTTAAATCCATAGATTCAACATGTTCTCGAGATTCGTGTTCTTTATGCGACACGAATTCATCAGCAGATGATGAATTTGAAACAGAAAAATCATGGACTGAATCGAAAAAAAAATCGAAAAGCACTGCTGCAATCAAAAATATAATGTCACCAATAGGAGATGGATTTTTCATTCCAAAGCCTGAATTAAAAGTGTCGAATTTATCAACAAAACCTGCATCAAATCTACCTGTAAATTTGAATAATAAAAATGCAAAAATGCCAAATTATTCATTTATACGAAGTAAAGGCGAAGTAAGTTTAAATGATGGAATTGCTGAACTATTGAAGTATCAAAGAATACAAAAAAGTAGTAAAATGTCACAATCGATACCACAGCAACCTCATGCTGTTTTCAATACCGTTGTTGACGTTGTTCCCAAACCACAATGGAATATACCAGATCAAACAGTTGGAATTCCAACAAGTGTTGAACAACATGGTTCCAAGCCTATCATTCATCATCCTTTAGTTTCCGGTATTATCGTAATTATTTTTCCATTATCGAAATTTATTTATTCAACTTTGATTTACATGATTTGCAGGTAAAATACCAGCACTGTCACATATAACATCGACTGGCCTCTCATCAATTTTATCACAACAACAGGCTTCTCACATAAGAAAAGAGCATGGCGAAAGAAACATGTAAATTTTTAATTTTATTTTTTAGATCCCACACAACAATCTCATTGACAATAATCAACATTCTTTTTTCTTTATTTGTCTTCAGGGAAAAAAACAAAGTTAAATTTTCCAATACAGTTACTGTGGCTGTGGTGCCAGTAAGTATTACAAATACTTAACATATAATACATGCATAGTCTAGTTCATATTTAAATTTATGATGAATATTGAAGGGAATTTCATATTTTCTATTAACAGGATATGCGAAAAGAAAAAACGATGAAAAAAGATGTTCATCGTTCAAAGGCGTTAAACGACTCTCCATCGTTAAACCGTAAATAAAACATTTTTATTGACATTTTACGATTTACAGTTCAAAACGACATCACATACTTTCTGACATTTTACGATTTACAGTTCAAAACGATGCATCGCTTACATGGGTTTAATTTATAATTTAATAATAATTATTTTTATTATGTTTTTTTTTTTTTTTTTAAATATAAATGACATGTAATTAATAAAGTAATTTTGAAAATAAAATACTAAGAATTTAGTTCAAAATGTCACCACACACGGTAAAATATCTGTCACATTTTCGCGCCAATTCCATTCATATGATAAGCACGACGCAACTTTCGCACCTTTCAAGTTAAATTTTGTTTAAAAAAAAAAAATCTGAATTATATTCGACATTATAAAGTTATAAATTAGAATAAAATGGGTAAATCTTCGAGAATGTTTGTTCATAAACGAGGTAAGTTCAGGGTATTCTCCAGAGAATTCTTCTACTAATAAGTTTACATGAAAAACTATTTAGATGGACGCAAAGAAGAAGTTCATTTCGATAAAATAACTTCTCGTATACAAAAGTTGTGTTATGGCCTTAACATGGATTTTGTCGATCCAGTTTCAATCACAATCCAAGTAAAAAATGGTCTTTACACCGGTGTATCTACTCAGGAACTTGATGAACTTGCTTCAGAAATTGCTGCTTCAATGACAACCGAACATGCCGATTATGCCGTGCTCGCAGCTCGAATCAGCGTATCCAACTTACACAAAGAGACCAAGAAATTATTCTCGGGTATGACAAAGCAATCATTCTCAAATAAATACGTAAAATAATAATCTTGGAAACATATTAAAAAATGAAAATAATTTTAAATATTCTTTATACAGATGTTATTAATGACCTCTACAATGTAGAGAGAGATGGTCGACGTACACCTATGATTAGCGATTACACCTATAATATTGTTATGAATAATGCTGATCGGCTTAATTCTGCTATCATATTTGACCGCGATTTCAACTACAATTACTTTGGTTTCAAGACTTTGGAGAGGTCTTATCTTTTACGTATAAATGGAAAAGTTGTTGAACGTCCACAACACATGCTCATGAGAACATCAGTCGGAATTCATGGTGAAGACATCGATAGTGCTATTGAAACCTATAATTTACTATCCGCAAAGTATTTCACGCATGCATCACCAACACTTTTCGCTGCAGGAACAAGACGTCCACAACTAAGCTCGTAATATATTACATTTAAATAATTTGTGTGACAAAAGTGAGTGACTGATTCATTTTTTTTTTCACATAGATGTTTTTTACTAGCAATGACTGACGATTCAATACATGGAATATATGAAACAGTAACACGCTGTGCTAAAATTTCAAAATATGCAGGTTATATTACCTTCTTTAAGGTTTTTATTTTTTAGTTATAAATAAAAAAAAAAAAATTTATTCGTATAGGTGGAATCGGTCTTTCAATTCATAATATACGCGCAAAAGGAACTCATATTGCTGGAACAAATGGCTATTCCAATGGAATAATTCCGATGCTACGCATTTATAATGCAACTGCTCGTTACGTTGATCAGGTAAAGAAGAATGTCTTTGTTTGATTATGTGATGATAATTATTCTTAAACTTTTTCTCTTAGGGTGGAAATAAAAGACCTGGTGCATTTTCTATTTATTTAGAGCCATGGCATGCAGATATATTTGAATTTTTAAATCTTCGCAAAAATACCGGTCACGAAGATGAACGCTGTCGAGATTTATTCTTAGCTTTATGGATTCCAGATTTATTTATGCAACGCGTTGAAAGTGATGGAATGTGGAGTCTAATTTGTCCACACAAATCACCGGATTTGTACAAACATTGGGGACAAGAATTTGAGTCGCTCTATGTCAAATATGAAAATGAAGGCAAATATGAACGTCAAGTTAAAGCACGTGATTTATGGTTCCAGATAGTTCAAAGTCAAGTTGAAACCGGGACTCCGTATATGCTATACAAAGATTCAGCAAATCGGAAAAGTAATCAACAAAATCTCGGGACTATTCGTTCTAGTAATTTATGCACCGAAATTATCGAATACACCGACCCAGACGAAATTGCTGTTTGTAATTTGGCTTCGATTGCCGTTAATATGTTTGTCAAGACAGACAAGACTTATGATTTTGTTAAGCTAAAAGAAATTGTAAAGGTAATGACTAACTTTTTTTGTCTTTATTGACATTTCCGAAATTTATTATACTCATATGATATTTTTCTGATTATTAATTAATTAATAATAGGTAGTCACCAGAAATCTGAATAAAATCATTGATATCAATTATTATCCGCTACCTGAAGCTGAAAAGTCGAACAAACGTCATCGTCCAATTGGTATTTGATCTCCTATATATTCTAATATATTCAAAAATGTTCAAATCTAATATACACAAAATAAATCAATATAATTTGGATTTTTTTCCCGGTCATTTCAGGTATTGGCATTCAAGGATTAGCTGATGCATTTATTTTAATGCGAATGCCATACGAAAGCGAAGAAGCAGCAAAATTGAACCAGCAAATATTTGAAACGTTATATTATGGTGCACTCGAAGCCAGTTGTGAAATTGCCGAGAAATATGGACCATATGAAACATACCACGGTTCGCCAGTTAGCAAAGGTATTCTTCAGTACGACATGTGGGACAAGACACCGACCGATTTATGGGATTGGAGCGTATTGAAAGGGAAGATAGCAGCACACGGTGTTCGTAATTCACTTCTTTTGGCCCCAATGCCAACTGCTAGTACAGGTAAATTACCGCATTCGATACAGCGGATACTTGAAGGAATTGTCTTAGACCCAACGACAAATTTCGCTTTATTTTATAACAAAACATGCATATTTTTTCTTCGTTTATACAGCCCAAATTCTTGGCAACAATGAATCATTCGAGCCGTACACATCGAACATTTACAATCGTCGTGTGTTGTCTGGTGAATTCCAGGTGGTTAATCCTCATTTGATTAAAGATTTGACCGAAATTGGAATGTGGGACGATGACATGAAGAACGAAATTATCGCCGATTATGGATCGATTCAAAATATAACACGTATTCCACAAAAGATTCGCGATTTATACAAAACCGTGTGGGAAATATCTGTGAAAGCGACAATGAATATGGCTGCAGATCGTGGTGCTTTCATCGATCAAAGCCAATCGTTTAACATTCACGTTGCACAACCAACATACGCAAAAATGTCTTCAATTCATTTCTATGCATGGAAACTTGGCCTCAAAACTGGTATGCTTTTCAATTGTTTTGCTATCCATCTTAAGGCGTTAATAAATAATTTCTAATGAACATTTATATTTTTCATTGTTTGTTCAAGGAATGTACTATTTGCGTACTCGTCCGGTAAATATTTTTTCTTTCCATAATTGTTTTCTTCATATTATGCCACGTTAAAAAGTTTATTACTAACAAAATTTAAAATAATAATATTTTTTTAGGCTGCGAATCCCATTCAATTTACAGTGGATAAGAAACGATTGGCCGCTTCCCGTGCCCTCAATAAAACTAACGACCAATCTAATGATAGATCTCAAACTGCCGAAGAACTTGAATTACAGATGGCTGGTCTTGTCTGTTCACTAAACAATAAAGATGATTGTATGATGTGTGGTGCCTGAAGTATTTAATCTCATTATTTTCTCCTTCATTTTCTCTTTTATTCCATTTTTTAATTCTCAATGTAACAATAAAAACAGATAAAGAATTAAGATAAAAACAACGAATCGATTAAAGACATTTTTTTTAAATTTTAATTCCCATTAGTATCAAAAAATATCCCATAATTTGGGATTTTTTTGACATTTACAACCTTGGGCGTTTGATTGGTATTATTCAATGTCTATAAAAAGCATCAATGCAAAACATTCTGTTCTAGGTAAACAATGAGCGAAACTACAATGGACCGAAAATTATCAGAAATATTTGATGAAGCATTCGACTTGTATAACTTTTTGAGTGGAAATTATTTGCAGAGTTTTGAAATATGTAATATTCCCACCAATAGCCAGGAGTTTCAGGTAAATAGTCTCTTTCCATAATTTTTTTTCATCATATTTTCTCACTGTGAAAAGTTTAAAACTAACCTCAAAATAATAACATTTTTAGGAGAATGTCAAGAAATGCATCAAGCTCTTTGAAGACAGCACACGTTTAGGTGACTGATTTTATATCTTTTAAAAAATACAGAAAATAATGAAAATTATTGACTACTTTAGTTAGTGTTTGCGGTCTATTTAGCACAAATGAGTTGTATACCGAGCTACCAACAAGCGACTTGAAGTACTTATTATTGCCATTTTTCCTGGGAATTTTGACTCAAAAAATTTGTGGTGGTTCACGCTCAGATATTGTTGAAGTGGCTGAAGTATATTTCAAGTAAGTAAAATTGAATGGGGGAATAAAACAACAATGTTGTTGATATTTGTTTTTTTTTTGTTTATAATTTAAACACAATGTTTAGAGACTTTTTGAAACGATGCTCTGAATATGGTATTTATGATGATGTCAAACCAATTGGTGGTGGAAGTAGTGGTGAAACTAACAGCTCATCAAGTATTACAACTCAGCAAGTATTAACTCAGCAAGTATTACAACGTAATCAAAAACTCGAAAAATATCGCCAAAGGAAGGAATTGGAAGATAAAATAAAACAATTAAAAATTGTGATGAAGAGCCAACAAGTTGATGATGATATCAAACGTGATTTTTATATTAATTTGCTGAAAATGAGCACTCACGATGCACAAGAAGAATTAGCGAGCCTTGTTCAGGAAAAGCAAATGTTGAGTTTCCAACAAAATCGCCAGCAAATGGACAAAGATGTTCAGCATATGCATAAGACTTCTTCGGTCAGACCACTCAAACCCATCATAATCACAAGAGATTTAGCTCAAAAAGCTGTATACGGTATGGGGTGAGTATACTTAATTTCATTATATAAATATTATGGTCAATACATACTTTTCTTTTGTGATTCACCCTTTTCCTATAGGTATCCATCATTACCTACAATGACGGTCAGTGAATTTTATGATGAACGTGTACGCGAAGGAATTTTCCCAGATCCAAGCAAAGCGTCAAATAATTCCAATAGTCTACAAAGTCGTTATATGCAGGAACAAAGCAATGATTTCGAAGAACCAGAAGATATTGAACGTGAAAAAAAATTAGAAGAAGATGATGAATATGAAATTGCACGCTTACGTGCTAAAGACGAATACAAGGACGAACATCGCCGTGGTGAGGGAAACAGATACAATAGAAGTTAAATTTTATTCGAAACTTCTAGTTTGAAAAGTGAATACAACAAACAATTAAATACTACTTTTTTCAACTTATTTGAAAATAAAAAAAAAACACAATTGAATAAAGGTTTTAAGCTAATGTTGCCCTTTGTTGTCCGGATATTATTGCCCGACTCATGTCTTCTTGATTCAAAAATCTAGCATATCTGAAAATTAAAAAAAATTAAATGATCAAAAGTACACACATTTCTCAGTATTTCTCACATTGAATTATATTTCTTTTTTTCTGCATTGTTTAACGTTGGTTTTGTATTTTTGAATGCTTCAATCAAATGTTTCTGATTGATATAAATGTCTTCGGATATATTCTTGAACGAAAAAAAGTAAAAAAAAAAAATAATATTAAAGAAAATTTGGTTCCCAATTATAGTGAACTTACATCGGAATATTTATCTATAAATTCCTTCACCGCTATCATATTCGCCGATACTAAAATGCTCTTAATGTCAGCACCAGTATAGTTTTCTGTTTTTCCATCACAAAAATGCTCGAAGTTTACATCAGATGCTAGCTTCAATGATGACGATTGAGCAATGAATTTAAATATGTCCAGCCGTGCTGTACATTGCGGTAGTTTACCTGGGAGAGAAAAGAGAGAGAGATAATTTAAAATAATCTAATGATGAAAATAATCGAGGAACTGTTGAATACATTGGACCAATCTGTCAATTCGACCCGATCTCAATAGCGCAGGATCTAGCAAGTCTGGTCGAGAAGTGGCCGCCACTACAATCACACCTCTTAGCTCTTCAACACCATCCAGTTCCGTAAGAAGCTGATTTACTACTCGATCGGTCACCCCAGTCGAATCATGGCCTCTTCTTGGCGCGATACTATCAAATTCATCAAAAAATAGTACACATCTGCTTTCGAAAAAAAAAAAAAAAAAAAAAAAATCACACATTAAGGGAGATCATAAAATTTAAATTTCATGGATGTAATTTTACGGTTTTGCATTTCGTGCTTTGTCGAATAGGTTCCGAACATTCTCTTCGCTTTGTCCAATGAATTTAGCTAGTAGCTCGGGTCCTTTCACAGAAATCATTCGCAAATTCCAATGGCGTGCTATTTGTGAGACGATAAATGTTTTCCCCGTGCCTTCGGAACAAAACACAAATTGGAACCTGTTTGAACAATCATGAAAAACACAACTCACCTGGTTCTCCATACAATAAAACTCCTGCTTGATTCCGTAATGGAGATTTTCCAAAAACGTTTGGATATTTTGAGGGCCAAACGAGAACTTCTTCAAAAACACTCAAAACATCTTCGAGACCAGGAAATTGATTATCAGTCGTATTTGTATCTTCAAAAGATTCGCTAATATTGTTCTCAATGCCTTGCAAACAGTATGTATTTGTAGTTTTCAGAGATTCAAGAAATACATCATTCGTGAGTATGGGGTTTAAATTATCTGAAAATGTCATTATTGAATTAAATATATTATAATTGAAATTAATGTTATAAATGAATACCGTTGCGAAATGCATAAAAGGTTGCACGATCAAGAAATTGTAAAAAATATCCAATTGTATATCCTTCTGATAAATTGGCCAACTTGTCGAAATTCAAATTATTTTGACATTTTAAATTACTGTTTTTACACAATTCTTGAATGATTGTTTTTCGATTTTCCTAGAAATCCAAAAAAAAAAAAAAACAAACAAAAATTCTTACTGAATTGGAAATTAATCAAATCAAATTAGTAGTTTTCAGTACCTTCGTTAGCTCGGGTATTTTGTACATTTTTCCAAATAAATGATTTCCGCGAGACGTATACAAGCGCTGATTTAAGTTATTTATATTTGTAACGGTTGCAATAACAAAAATCGAGCAGTTTTCTGTGTATGTTGCTATCATATATTTGACAATATCTGACACTTGATTGTAATAATCTGAATTTTGTGAATGATCAGATGTAACAGATTTCACTAAAGAATCCAAATTGTCCAAGAGCAACACAGACGGAGATCGCTCAACACACCTTGTTAAAATAATTCGTAGATCTTTTTGTATAGATTCTGCCTATAATAGAAATATAATGGATATACATGTAAGTTGGAAATATATTGGTAAAATTTTGAATATGTGTCAAAATATGTTATTAAAATACATATAAATCGTAAACACCTACTTTACGTGCTTTGTTTTGGGCACAATTAAATATTTCAACGTAGAGATTATATGGTGGACGTTCTAATTTTTCTATAATTTTCGCACAAATCGTGGATTTGCCAGATGTTTGCGATCCTATAATTAGATAATTTTTTGATTTTCGCAAGCGATTTTCTGCGTTTAAACAATTCATTTTAATAATATTTTCTACACAATTTTCAATAATGTTTTCATTTTCATTTAAATTTACGAAGAATTTTATTTCTTCGGATCGATCCATATACTTCTGACATGAAATGTCGTCGGCCAAAGTTAGTATATGCGTAATATCCTTTCTTTGTTCGGAAATGAACAGTTTATTTTCACGCAATATCTCAGCATCGCACAAACAATACCTAGGGTTGAATATTTTTTCGTTATATTATTAATTTATTATAATGAATATGGTTTAATGTCAAAATATCAATATTTCAAACATTTTTAATTTAAATGGTATCGGGAGTTGCTCCAATAAAAAATTGATAAATAACACTGTGTTCGAAAATTTCAAACAAAGTCGGTGCGAGACCAATGACATAGTGTGTGTAATCCATCTTGGTCTCCTGATTACGACGGTATGTTTGGTTTCTCTAGATCAGCTTTTGTCCCATACTTTTTTTTCAAAAAACGATTCTCTTCGAAAATCGAAAATCGGTGTTTTTTTAATTATTTATCATTGAAAATGTATAGTGGGGTTTTTTTTGGCACGGGGAATCCAAAACTGTTTGTAGGTCTATTTCATTGACTCGCAATACAAAATAATGTAAAAATAAGACATTTGGGCTTACTTTTCAACGAGCAATCCGATGGAAGTGTTTTTACAGTGATCTGAAATTATTTGAAGGTTGAAAAATGACATGTTTTCAACTCGCCATATTTTGAATGACTGGTATAAATCAATGAATATGGCTTCTTTTCGCTGCCAAATCATAAAATACACTAAAAACAGTTAATTTGAAATCTCAATAATGCATAGCAGTCGAATAACAGCGACGATTTTCGATTTCCGAAGAGAATCGTTTTTTGAAAACAATGTATGGGACAAAAGCTGATCTAGAGAAACCAAAGATACCGTCGTAATCAGGGGACCAATGGATTACACACACTATGTCATTGGTCTCGCATTGACCTGCCCGAGCACAGTGTAATGGGTAGTTTGTATGTATACCTGAAAGTTTCCGGATAAATTTTTACAATCACAAAAACACTCTCTTCGCATAATTTAAATATTTGTTCTTGATTTATGAGTAATGGTGATGAACGAGAACATTTGATCAATAACTTTTTGAAATCGTCCAAAACTTCTTGTTTGTTGTAAGTTTCAGAATTACTTGTTAAAATCAATTCGATCTTTTCGATGAAATTCAAAACAGTTTTCTTTGTACTTAAAGTAATTCTTGTGAATTTTGGTATTTTCATTTGCGCTAATAGTACATCATTAATCTCAATGGAACGATGAATATTTTTTGATGTTTCTGCTGTTTCGGAAACCATTTTTATGTTTACGTAATATTCTTTCATGGCACGTTCTTCATTCTCATTCATGGACTCACAGCTCATTACATAAATTTTTCTCGGATCAAATTCGTCAGGAGTGTTATATTTTGTTAAAAATACATCACACATTTGTGAGTCATTCCATTTTTTTGGGATTGCTCTGAATTTGTACATTTTTCGATCTAGACTCTTCCGCAGTTCACATAGCATTGCGTCAAACAAACGAGTTTGGACATCAAATTTAATTTTTGGTTTCTTAGAAAATGATTCATTTTTTGGTTGAGCCATTGTTTCTGAATCATTTGAGATATTTTGCAAATTTTCATTATACACCGAAGGTTCTGATTCTGAAGATGAATCCTCATCATCAGTTGACTTCTTAGATACATTGTCCAATGTTCTGCTGTCAATAACATTTCCAATCATCGTTTGTGGTATCGGAGAAGTTTTGCGATCTTTCGCTGCATCCTTCTTGTATAATCGCTCATACAATGAGCTTTGATTCTGATTTGATTGTTTGTTACTTATCGCAATAGTTTCATTATTTTCCAATTGCTTTTGATTTTTTCCGTTTACTTTTGGTGTTGGTTCTTTGAAGGGTTCTACAACAATTTCAGTGTTTCTTTCAATTTTACCTGAAGGAAAAGTACAATAATAATTTAGTGAGAATACTTAAGTACAATTTACTAGAAATATGAAACTTTTCGCGAGATTTTATTGAAATGTAGCACCTTCATATAAAAAATGTCTATTAATAGAACGGTGATCTAACATTTCAATACAATATCAGGAGAATTCTCACATTCATTTTCGAGCACTCAAATAATAATCAATATTCAATGGAAAAGAAGTTAAATTAAAATGACACAAATGTATTACACTCGTTGTAGAATGAAAATGTTCTAAGAGTCTTATTTTTTTCCTATAGATATTTTTTATTTTCATAAGATAAGTTAAATGATTTTCATTCTAGAACTGGTTTTTTAAACATATGAAGTAATAAAAATAATTTTTACCGTATTTTGTTTCTGGATGAAGTTTTTCTGCCAAATAACACGTAAACATATGAAATAAGTCTATTTGATTTAAAAAGTTTTAATTTTTACCTATTTTCAAGCAAATGGAAATGGCATTGTTGATCCAGACTATGAGCTTTTTACCCTCGTTAACTATACGCGTTTGATCTAATAACGTATTTTGAATACGATAACTTGATGCTTCCTTGGATTTGGATTAAATAATAATATGTTTTCTTATTTATTTATTTTTTTGATATGAAAATTGAACACATACAAGCATTTCCCAGTCCTTTTGATTATTGGTGGTTACATACACCATGTCTAATATTGGAAGTTCTTCAACAACTTTGCAACTGACAATTGATCCTTCCGATAGACCTGTGAATGACAATAACTGTGTATGATTGTTTGTTTTGACATCAATGTGTACAATGTACATTTTTTCAGTGTCAAATTATGACATTCAACGTACATAAACAAATTGTTTGCAACACACGTAGTATTTTTAGTGAAATATTTCATTCAGAAAGTATTCGACCCACACAAGAAGGTTCCCATCGGAACGACGAATGTGTTCATTCAGTCAGAGATATTTTTAGATCAGACGAGTTTAATTAAGAAAAAAAAGACTATACCTATTGCTTCTGCTACAGCAGAATTGATACCAATTTCTGTGTCTCGTATTGAATGGTTTCCGTATGGCATCCAAGAGCAATAATAATCAATGTTATTATTAACCAGATTTAAACAACTATTTCTATTGTCCTATAAAAAACCAATAAGAATCGGACCGTTATGCATAAAATATTGATAGTTTATTTATCCGAACTTACATTCAGCATCATAATTCGATGGTTTAATTCAGATAAAATCACTGAGTTATTTTTTATTGGTTTAAAGGCCACAATTAAATTACGACGCATCATTTCGCACAATTCTTTTCACTTTGAAAAATGTATCTCAATAAAATTCCACTAATGAAATACTCAGTCTTTTACATTAAATGTCATTCACATACTGAAATGTTTTGACTTTTGAGAACCTAAATGTTGAAAAAAATATTCCAGCATGTTATGACAGTTTCTTTTGAGCAGATGTCGCTTCATATTTCAATTCAATTTTGAATACACAATATGTCTTTAATGTAACCCTAAAACTTTTTAAATCTCACTGGATTAAAAAAAGGACTATGCATTTTTTTTAAATCATTTATTGTAATTAGACAAAATAATTGTATAAAAATACCGTAAAAAAAATCAAAATCAACGTTAAACGTCAATGTCAAAAATCTTTTGATTTCACTCTCCAGTTAAGATTATAAATTCGATTTTTAATTAAATATTTTGAAATTAATTGAAATCCAAATTTCAAAATAATAAAGCATTTCAAATATATTACGAGCTTTTGGAATTGACAAACAACATTTTATTTAGAACCGTAATTTTTTTTTTTGTTTTTGACGTTGAAACTGACAGCATTTTAATGCACAATGTTGACATTAAATTGTTAGATCAGTGTTTTCTAAAGAGTTGTAAGAGTCGCACATGTATTTTTTTTTTATTAAGATTTATGATAACAAAACAATTGATGTTTCAAAGTTCATTGCAGTGATTTTGGTAATTAGTCGTTTTGAATCAGTGAAAATTATTTTCATCAATACTTTGAAGCATTCAATTTTACATTTCGGTAAAAATCTTGTCTTTTTTTTATCGAAAAAAATAATTGAATACCGTTATCTTCCAAAATAACATACAGTGAATTTTATGCGTGCTCCGAATTCCCTTACGAGCAAATATTATAGTGTCAAAATTTTGGATCATGTTACTTCAAAGATCATGCAATTAAAAATGATTGTCCTTCGTTTTTTAGAAAAATTATAAGTAAAACCATGACATCAGATACAGAAGA
>NW_022198836.1:160125-161848 GCF_009176525.2 Contarinia nasturtii
AAATTATAAGTAAAACCATGACATCAGATACAGAAGAAGTTGGAAATAATAAAGTTAGACGAAGAACTCGTAGTGTGACTCGTGCTGAAGAGATTTCCACAAAACAACAAAAACAACGTCGATCACAGCCCGATAAACCGTAAGCTTGAAAAGATGACAATAATTGAGATTTCATGATATTGAGAATAAAAAAGCACAACATTGAGAACATGTAACTTAAAGGTGAAATTTACACTCTCGTAGGGTAATTTGATTAAAGTTGATCACCTTTGAGACATTATTTTTTCATTGGATTTATACTAATAGGTTGTTTTAATGACATAATCTACTTGAATCGTAAAAAACCGTAGTCATATTTGTGTATGTTGTGATTTGTTTTTTTTTTTATGAACTAGAATAATGTTTAACTCAAGCAATCTATTGCATTTTTAATATTTGGATAAATTTTTAGCCTGTTTTCTATTTTTAGATGTCACAGACCCAGAGATTCACTGTTTTCATGGAGTTCCGGATTTCATAATTTCACAGGATTAGTAAACTGGGGATTTTTGCTTCTAACAATGAGTGGTTTCAGACTTCTACTTGAAAATTTATTAAAGTGTGCATTTACCTTGTGCAAGTTTTATATAAGAAACTAATATATAGTGTGCGTTTCAGATATGGGATAAGAGTCGATCCATTTCAATGGTTTATTGTACTTACGGGTCGTGATGAAGGAGCAGGCGTCCCATCAATTATACTGTTATTATGTTAGTAAACGGAAAATAATTTTAAATATATTTTTTTAATTTTAATAATTCTTGCAGATTCTATTGTACCAATTTTTATAACATTACTGATAGAACGTGGGCTATCAATGAATATAATTCGTGAAGGTGCTGGCATGTTTGTTCACATTATAAACATCATAGTATTAGTATTGATTCCAATGGTGATTATACATGTGAATGGGAATGCATTCAGTCTGGGTAAGATAAAATGAAATATATTGAAAGTGTTTACAGGACGAATTTGTATTTTTTGAACTTGAAAAATTGTAATTTTTATAATAGAAAAGAGGAAGTAATTTAATTATATATTTCAGTTGGCGCAATGGCCGTATGCTTTCACTATTCTATACTTTTCATGAAGCTTTGGAGCTATGTTCAAGTCAATATGTGGTGTCGAAATCAATTGAATGAAATTCCCAGTAAATCAAGAAGTAGATCTCAATCGATAACAGTTGCTGAATTGCGTAAGTATTTGATTTATTTGTTATATCGTACAAATTAACAAGAACATATTTTATCCGTAGAAGAAGAACGAAACGGAGCATATTTGGCCGCATTCCATAAAACAGACAACGATGTTACACCAATAGTTCACTATCCAGATAACTTGACAGTTAAAGATTTGCTTTATTTCTTATGTGCACCAACTTTATGCTACGAACTTAACTTTCCCAGAACAGATCGAATTCGGTAAGTTGTTATAATCTACGAACCTAATATTAGAGTACGAGCTAGTTTTGAGTTTGTGTTTTATGTTTTATGTTTTTATAGCAAACGTTTTCTGTTGAAGAGAATTCTAGAAGTAGTTATCGGAATCAATGTGGTCTTAGGACTCTTTCAACAATGGATGATTCCTTCGGTTCGAAATTCATTAATTCCATTTTCGAATATGGATGTGGCAAAGGCCACGGAAAGATTATTAAAATTGGCAGTGAGTAGAAATTATGAGATAA
>NW_022198836.1:171848-185964 GCF_009176525.2 Contarinia nasturtii
TTGTTTATCAAATAAATATAAAAATTGAAATCATTTGATTTGATGTAAACTATTCAAATAAATCAAATCATTTCATTTGATTTAAAATATACACGTCCATCCAAATAAAATCAAATGATTTGATTTATTTGAATAGTGTACATCAAATCAAATGATCTTATTTTTGATTTTGATTTAAAATCCACTTTTGAAAGCCCTGACGCATACACAGGATCGGAGTCTGTGTGTTCTTTTGTATTAGTTCGTCTGTAATACAGCGATAGCCGTATAGTTCGCTCGAGCTGTGTCAAAGCAACAGTAGTAACAAAAATCGGTATCTTTTTAAACAGATGTCGTATTCGTAGAATCGATAAAATTAATTTGTATGGGGAATATACGATACTAGTTCCCATCGGAGATGTGTTTTATCTTTAGTACATTCTTCGATTTTTGGTAGGAAAATTCGAAATTTTCATCGCTTGAAACCACATCAGTAACTAAAATCAGTGTTTGCTTAAGATATCTGAAATGTATTTAGATACTTTTGAGATAGTATCTCAATTTTCCAAAAATCATTTAGATATTTTCAAGATTTTCATCTTATATTTTTGATAAAAGATAAAATATCTTTCGAAAAGATAAGATAAAAAGATTAAATATCGAAAGTTATTTTTATTTGAATAAAATTTTGAAAAAGGTCAAAAAATCGTGCGTTGAAGTTGTCGGATGTCTTTTGCGAATCGGACTTTTAATACAAAAGCTATAACTTTGACAAATCGGGTCATAAAATTGATCATTTTCGCTTTGATGAGCAAATTAATCATACCGACAATTGATGATTTCTTTTTTTAAATAAATGACCAAAATATCTTAATAATTATCTTAAAAAATCAAGATAAGATGCCAAAAAATCCAAAAGATAAGATGAATATTTTTGTTTCTAAAATCATCTAGATAAGATAAAAGATAGTATTTGGGACCGATGTAATTGACAGAAAGTGTGTTTATATTGCAACAAAATGTAATTTTCCAAGGGACCCATCATGGAATCGAGATAGCTCTTGCGCTACCTACTGGTAATACGAAAATCTAAAATTACACTGGTATATTGTTTCTGACGTCTATAAAAAAATCACCCAAACCTCCCATACAAGTGTGTTGAAATAGTGTGCCTATATAGTATCGACGCCTATTGAAATTTCTCAAAATTTGGTGAGATTGTGTACTTTAGTTAGAAAATATGATTCACAAAATTTTATGCTGATTAAATTTCTACGAATAGAAACACCAAACTTTAATTTGGAACGGACTTATGTGACCGTTGATTGTAGTTTATTTATTTCATAAGCCCGTTCCAAATTAAAGTTTGGTGTTTCTATTAATAACAAGGCCGTAACACTTTCCACATTATATTAAATTTCTACGAACAAACATTTATTATAGCATTTTGTTAAATCGAAATTGAATAGATTTATGTATGTTTGCAGTAACTCAATCACCGTGAGAACCCCTTTTTCGTTCGAATTTTTTTAAATTCTCAGTCTGAGAATCTCAGAATATATTTTTTTGTGAAAAAGTAGCGGGTGCTAAGTTTCACATCATTACGACATCATACATGTATGACGTTATTCCATAGAAAAATACAAATTTTTGGGGACTTTTTTAAGAAAAGTTTTTCGAAAATAATTTGTATTGCATTTTTTATTATATCATGAGATTCGGTTTCGTGCCAAACCACTCACTTCCCCTATAAATATTTTTGAGTGTTTAAGTACACATAAAATACCAATTTTTCTCATAGACTCTTAACTTTAGGCATGAAATATATATATCGATCAAAATATAATGATTTTTATCCCTCCAACCCCCAATCATCCTGTTAAATCAGATTTTGATTTACATTTTTTGGGGAAACTTATCGTGTTAACAAACTTTTTTCAATTTACAACAATTATATAAACTAATTGGTTATCAATATGCTTGAACCGAGTATGTTTTTTTTAACTTTTTAAGGTGCCATACAGCTTGGGACTCTTGAAAATTAAAGCACAAAAAAATCTTTACTTTCATGACTTCATCGGAAACTGTCGGAAAATATATGTATGTTTGAAAAATAAAAATATCTGCATTTATTCCGCTAAGCTGCGACAAGTTTGTAGCCGGAAAAGTTTGTATTAACAATTCTTGTGCACAATTTGATTTAAAGAACGGCATTAAAGTTACAATACACTCTCTTGAAATCACCACAATTCCATTTTTTCTGCTAATATTGCAAACATTTCATGTAATTTTCGTTGATTCATTCGTTTCTGCAAGATAAAAAAAAATATTTCAAATAAGCAGTTTTGTTTGTTTCGATTCTTGGTAATACGCCTTAAATGGATTGAATATCATTTGGAAAGCAAAAAACAGTAAAACGTGTTCTTATTGAAATAACAGATAGCGTATAATCATCAATTATATCGAATTTCAAAAGTTTGGGACTTTGAAAAAATCAAATATATACAGAAAACTTGTTAAATATTGCCAAAATTTTCAACACTGTCATCAACAACGGCTTTCATATATACTCAATAAAATATCTAACAGTGGATAAACAGGTTCATATTTAATTACATACACACTCAAAGCAACCTGTTGTGATTTTTCCTCATGTATTTATTATATGTAATGCTTTTTATATAGCATATAAAGTGTATTCAATAACATTACACATATATGGTAGTATTAGTTTGAATCTCATGCGTCAAAATGCGTCAGAGATTTCTGTCTCGAACTTACCGTTTCAATATTTCCGTACGTGGATTCATTCAAAAACTGATTGTGTTGCAAAACAGATGTTTAAATTACTTCACTTTCGATTACGCATCGCAATTTATGTGAACATTACGGGATTCGATACAATATGATCGGTCATCGGTTAGTTAGTCTACTATGTTTATAAAAGGTTTTGCCCGATAAATGAGAATTGATCAAAAATAACTGCAAGAATATATCTTTTATAAAAGACGAAAGATTTCAATGAAAAAACATCGTGATTTTTTTGTAACTTGAATAAAGTGAAATCAATAAATGATATGTGATAAATTTTATTATATATGTTATATAAATATAAATAATAATATAAATATATAAAAATTATTTATTGTTTACAAAAAGAAACCAACGCCCAACTTGGAAAATAAAATAATCAATATAATATTTTCTGCATAAGCGAATATTTTAAAAGTTTAGAATGATACGGGGTTTTGAAAAATCATTGTGAAGCAATTCAGGCGAATTGAATATTTCTAATAAGTAAAATAAATATTTATGTTTACTTTTGTGATTTTCGAAAAGAAATTCTTTTATAAAGTATAGTAGTAATATTTTCGAAATTTGTGAAGAATTGAAAATTAGCTCGAAAATGCGTGATTTATTTAAATTATTTGATCGGCGTTACAGCGCCGTTAATATAAGTGATACAAGTTTGCCAAGTAATACAAACAATACAGCAGAAGATAATTTGCAATATTTACAACAAATTGATTTCAATCATCGACATAGAAAGAGTTTACAAGCTACTCGATCATTAAAGCAGGGATTTACGATTGTAGATTCGTTCTTCAGTCAACGTAAAAGTGGAAGGCGTCATCCAAAATGTAAGGTTCATTGTGATATAATATCAATCAAATAAGATGACACAAAAAATAAATCAATATTCCTTATATGGTTTCAATTCTAACTGTGAACAAATATTCTAAAGATTGAAATTAATAAATTAATTTAATTTTTTAAATTTTAAATATATGTATGAATAACTTTTTCCTAACGTTTCTAAATATCGAAAAAATCATTTGTGTGAACACGTTGTGCAATATTTCTCATTTCGTTGTATTAAAATCAATTCAGTCCATTAAATTAAAAATAATTACAAAACGTAATATTACACTAGCCCAAATTCACGGGTAAACAGCAGCCGATGCTGCTGCATTGTGCTTACTGTTTTTTTTTAATCACATAACTTTCAACTCAACAGTAATAATTGAGCAACAAAATATTTATTGTACCAACACTATAGTAACCATGGTCATCAAATTGATCAGTTTTTCACAGAAGTATCTGTAAATAAGTTACTTTCGCGTTCAAAATTTGGTATGCGGTTTCTGTAAATCTTTTACATATCAATCTCTTCAAAATGTAAAAAGACGACCATCAAATTGGAAGAAAAGAGCCGCATGCTGTTGAGTTACTGACCGTTTTATAAATTATCTGTGTTATATAACATGTTTTGTATCATGTTTGTTTCTCTTCTTTTTTTCATTCAATGAAATGGATAACCAAGTTTAACATCTAAATTAGATAACTGTTCAAACAATGACCAATGAATATGCGCATAGATAGCCGCAATTGTATAGCAAATGTAAACATGTAACGTTCAGATGTGCTATACAAAAACCAGATTTTTTTCCGAGTGGGCAATAAAAGTGCCACTTTCCACTACACTTTTTTTATGCATTTCATTTATTTGGTCCTCTCTGTCTATCTTTCACTTTTAAGCAGTGCATTCTCTGATTTCTTTTTTTTCATCTCAAATTTTAGGTCAAAGTCACCTTCTTCCCATTAATATTTATATTTACAAATACTATAGACTGCTGATCGTTTTTATAAATAAATCCATATAAATTTATTGTCAAATATCTAATCAAATGAAGCTTTTCTGTCTTATTTTTGAAAATAACTATTTTAATATTTACATGGAAAAAAATGAAAAAAATTGCAGAGCAAAAGATTTATACAATAATTTTAAAAAGAAAGTTTACGTTAAAATTTATAAAATTAACTTACCTAATTGCTTCAAAAAAAATCTCAAAACATATAAATATGAAATAAATTTTGCAGTCTTTTATTATTTATGTTCAGAACAATGAGTTGTAATATACATACGTGAACTATTTGCAACATGTTTGTCTTATTATTCATACATTAAAATGCATTATGAAAAGAAACAGAAACAAATATAATAGTTTGAACAGTTCAAAAAGGTTTACTTGTGTGCATTGTGTGAACGATTTTAAATCTGCGTGAATCATTGTATTGAACTTGCAAAATCTCAATAAAATATTATCTGAATAGGTTCAACCCTGATTTAAATATGTTGCTTTTATTTTTTCTCACATGATTACAACTTATTGAATTGATGAAAACTTGAAATCTTTCTTTTTTCGAAACGATGGCTTTTTTATATAATATATGAATACATATAACTTAAAATAATTAAAGTATTTATAATCTGCACATTTTTGAAAAGAATGCAACAAAAAGAGCAATAACAATATTGAAAGATCTCGCTATTATAAATATATACTACCTCTCGTAAAGCAAGTATGCAACAATTTTTTCCATCACGTTCATTGACACATGGAAACATTTTGCTCCACTTGCTGAATATTTTAGTATGTTTACAAAAAATGACTAACAAGTTTACACTTCAAAAAAGCTTGCATTTTCTTCTCGATTATTCTCTAGATTGCACGTTTTTTCTTGCTCAACATTTTTTTTTCTTGACTAAATGCATTCCGTAACTTTCGATCAAAAAATGTCCAACAAGGTCTTTGCAATTTTTATGTTTATTTTTCAAACAAGACTGAACAGCAAAAAAGAAATTAGTAAAGTGTACTGTCAATATAGTTTATAGTTACGATAGTTGTGTAATTATAAACAACAAAACATAATTTTGACTTATATTAGGTGCATTTTTGTTGCTTGCCGCGGGATTATTTGCTATTGGTACATCGATAGCCCTATTTTTACTTCAACCATATGAAGCGATTTTCAAGTGGGTAAGTGTTTCCATTTTACCATTCGCAATTTTCTGCATGTTGATTATTTTAAGATTCCGATTTTTAGTCGAACCAATTTTAAAATTGAATATTTTAAAAATCTTTGTGTTAGATTTCTTTGTATAGAAATATATTTGTATTACACAGAGTGTGACGATTAATTCCTCAATTCATTTCATTCACTCTATCCAACAAAAGAAGAGTTAATATTAAACAATACAAATCATTTCATTTTGTTTCAATTAATGCAGAAGCTCATCTTCGGAGAAGGTGGGGAAATATTTTCACTCTGGAAAAATCCACCAGTTGATATTTATATAAAAATTTATTTGTGGAATATAACGAATAGTGAAGCTTTCCTTAACGGACAAGAAAAGATGCATCTTGAAGAAGTTGGGCCGTATGTGTATAGGTAATTATACATTTGAAGCAGAAGAGAATTGATTAAAAATTAAATAGTATATTCAAAATATTTTTGATAATATCTTTAACTTCTAGAGAATTATTATCTCACAGTGACGTTATATTTAATAATAACGGAACTGTTTCATCAATACCGAAACATCCACTCGTATGGGATGAAGAACGGTCAATGGGAAATAGAGAAGATGATTTGTTCATTTTACCAAACATTGCACTTTTGGTAAGTTCAGTAATCAGTAATTTTGGCTCAAAATTGTATTCAGAATTTTTCAAAAGAACTTAAAATGGATCGTTAATTAATTGAAAATACCGCAACACGCATACATATTGAAGTCGCAAAAGTAAATAAACAAGTTGTGTAATCCATGTAATGGATTTAATTTTGAACCTTGTTTTGTTAGTGCATGGTTTATTATTAGCGATAATTCATGGATACTTTGAAAAAGTAATTAGTTAAGCTCATGAATTTCATTCTTGTGAAACGTCACATTTCAAAATGTAGTCCTTGACTTTCAATTGTTATCATTCGATTGTTCACTTTCGAATATTGGGTATAAATTGGGTATAAAAAAATTGAGTCTTTCTATAAAAAGCATATAAATACATATCTTTTTTCGATAGAACATGTATTATACAATTGTATATTGCATGTGTATGCATGATCTCTTTGTAAAAAACCAATCCGTTCTCCTATACATGTTGCAGCGGTTAAGCATTTAATACTATGTTTCACAGAAAGAGTACATTGCTGTTCAAATGTGTATACTGATTTTTTAAGGCTTCCAATGTATCAATTGAATTTTATCCCGTTATTTCTTTGCCCTTTGTAGAGTTTATAGATAAATTTTTATCATGTGCTGATTTTATGCTATCATTTTATATAAATTTCGTTACATTTTGACTTTAAATGTTTTTGAGGTGATACATATTTCTTACATAATTCTTTATCAAACATTTTCAAACATACCGAAATTTGATTGAGTAATCGAACCGAATCGAACCCTCATAAAACGACAATTTGTATGAACATTATGCAGTGGACTCAAACTTTTGAACGACAGTGTATATGAATGTGCGAGAATGAATGTGAGACTTCTCCTGAGAGTTTATTAAAGTGTAACACCGCCATACAAAAAATGCTGACAGTCAGACAGTTCAATAAACTCTCAGGAGCAGTCTCACATTCATTCTCGGACAATCATATGTATATTCAAATTTGAAGAAAAAGAAACTACGATATCTTAACAAAATACATTCAGTTGAAGTAAAAGTCAAGATCAAATATTTGAATTACACATATATATAGCTCAAAGAAGCGATAAGATTACTGCCCAAAATGATAAAAAAATAAAATGCACATATAGTTGGCGCCACATTCTATGTATTAAGCGTATACTTTCCATTTAGTCCGTTGCAATGGAAAACAAGTTTGCATAGAATGCAGCGCCAACTGTATGTGAATTTCATTTTTTATCGTTTTTGGTAATAAATCTATGGTTTTCTTATGGCTTCTTTATTGCACTTTGGAAGACATTTATTTTGGAATTCACCTCTCTTTCAAATACTGAATGTATGAAAATGGATGTGAGACTTCAATAATATTATGATCATTTTAGGTGAAATGTAAACCTCGCATGAATTCTTATGAAAATATTCTATTTAATGAGTGGTTTATTCATTCTTTTTACAGAGTATAGCACAAGTCGCATCGGAAAAAAACTATTTCTTTCGCTTACCTATAAATTTGGTTATTAGACAAACTAATAGTAAGTCTATAGTAAATGTAACTGCCAGAGAGTTCATGTTTGGATATGAAAGCCCGTTAACAACTTTAGGAAATCAGTTTCTTCCTGATTGGATATATTTCGATAAAGTTGGGCTCATAGATAGAGTAAGTTTTATTATTATTATTATTTTTATTATTTGGTTTAAAAACCTGTTTTTCATAAGTTTTTTTTTTTTTGCAATTCGTATTTTGTGTTTTTCAAATTATTATAGATGTATGATTTTGTTGGCGATTTCGAAACATTTTACACTGGAGAAACAAATCCAAGTATTTCGGGTTTATATGATACATTTATGGGTTCCAAATATTTAAGGCAATGGGAAAATGAACACTGTAATAACATTAACGGTGCTAGTGATGGCACAAAATTTAAAAGTTTCATTGGACCTGATGAACAGCTACTATTTTTTAGGAAGAGTATGTGCCGTCCACAAAGATTGGTAAGAATATATATTAAAACTTTTTTTTTTTAATCATGCAAATAGAATAAAAACATCTAACTAAAAAAAATTCCATCAAATCCAGTCTTGAAGACGTCGCAAAATGAATAAAAATAATGAGTGATAAACAAAAAATATGAAGATCCATATAAAATGAATGCTTCATCGAGAAGCGGTTTTACAAAAATATATATAAAAAAGAAGTTTAATGTTTTAATTCAAAACATGTGGTGACTACGTGCGAAATAACTCGTAACCTACTCGTAACCCACACCTAAAAATTTGATTTGAATTAAATACTTAAATGAAACCTTCGATCCATGCTTAAAAATTAAATTTAAAAAATAATAAGAAAAAATAACAAATATGGAAAAAAATATCAAGAAAATTCATTAATTGTTCATAATTTCAACAAAATTCTTTCAAATTCTCAGTCTTATATGAATTTTTAAGTGCATTAATATGATGATCAAGGCAGAAGCAAAGTTCACGGTATGATCAAAACAAGATCTCTGCAAGAAATAGGAGGCTATATTTTTTGTATCTTGAATATGGTACCCATCGTACGATCAAAAGCATATAATCTTCAACGGACAATCAAAAAATATGTGGCATTTATCACGAATACACTTTTGCGTCTTTATCTTGTTTCATTTTTGTCAGTCCTCCTTACGTATTTTAAACGTAAATGAACTTGCCAAACTTGTTGTCTTCCACATGAACCTAAAATTTGATTCACACAGCAAAAAAACCAAGAAACTGGAAAAAATCGCATGGTCACAAATTCGGCACGTTTTCTGTCTTTATCTTCAAAAAATAAGTTTTCATATAGCATGTTCACAGTTATCCATGTGCATTTGATTCAAATTTTATAATCAGGGAAAATGTTCAATTATGAAAAACCTCAAATTTGAAACCTCAAATTTGAATTCTAACAAATGCAAATGCTGCAAATTCAAAAATATACATTGAAATAAAATAGAGCATATTGATATTGTGAATTATATTTTATCTGTTGCTAAGCAATATTCGAATAATTTTGTTTTGAGTAAGTGTAAATGAGACTACAATACCAATACACTAATATAAATGCACCTTTTACAATAATTTTGACTGGTCATTCCTATTTTATTTAAATATGACTAAATTATAAATCATTGGTAGATAATAAGTTGAAAATATGTTAATATTATTCGATATAATAGCTTCTTCGTTTACTGTATATGAACTTTGAACGTCCGTTTCTGTGAATTTTAATGCTAATGGATATCGATTTATTTTGATTCGAATTTGTGTACTTATGTGCATTAGGGTGGTTCGATTTTTTGGCAAATACAGAATGGGATACTATAGTTATAAGTTATGGAAAAATATGTAACATATACGAATATGACGTTTTTTTGACATCATTGAATTCACAGGTCTAGCGCCTCGAGTGGTTAATTTGACCAACATTTTCAATTTTTTCAAAAATTTTAACACATATTAAAAATCATTTTTCTGGTTCGTAACGCTGCTTATTAAGTGGAATGGACCCCCAAAAGCGATCAAAGAGATGCTGACCTTACCTTTACCTTAGAATAGGGCCCGAACATAACTGGACCGAGAAATGAACCCAACAAAACAAAATTTAACCACCCCAAGTCTGATTTTACTGAAATTGTCCGAATCACCCTGTATAATTCAGATTTTACAAGCACGCCGTGCTTTCTTTGAGTTGGTATCGTTTTTTTTCTTCTAAAATACATCTGACATGTTCGTATCCTGTTTTCAATTTCATTCAATTAGCAGCGTTAGGAACCTGAAAAAATGTTTTTAATATATGTTGAACATTTTGAGAAATTTAATTTTTTGGTCAAAGGAGAATGGAAGTCATGTTGGTATCACTGACATTATTTTCATTTGTTTATATGTGAAGTGCTGCCAATATAAAAGTGACTGACTCATAAAGTCCCATCCTTCTTTCAAAAATTGGACCCTTCGAGGCGCTAGATCTGTGGTTTCAAATATGTCGATAAGACGTCATATTCGCATCACATATTTTTCCATAACTTATAACTATAGCCAGTATCCTATTCTGTATTTTCTCAAGAATCGAACCACCCTAATTTTACAACCATTGTATATTCTCTGAAAAACTTAGTTTGTTCCCTCAATTTTTCAGACTTTGATTCTCCATTTTTCTTAATAATAATAATGATAACTGCACCGAACAGCGTTCCTTCGCCTTGGTGGTTTATTGAAAATAATTTCATTAAATAAAATATAATATATATCTTATATAATATATACTAAATCGTCAACGATTTTTCTTTCATAGAACAAGATGACAAAATGACCTTTTCCTAAAAACTATTTTATCTCTTTCTAATAAAGATACGTGTCGGTAATGCTACAATTAAATCAGATCTTGAAGCGTACAAATATCAATTTGAAGTAAACGCTATGGATAACGGTTTTATTGATGAGAGAAACAAATGCTTTTGTCGCGAAGGTAAGAAATATATATATAATATCTATTGAAAATATCGAGAGGAGAGTATGTTTTTATTCAGACATTACATATGAATAAGATACTCTCTTCTCGATATATTCAATAGATATATTTTTACAGATCCACAAACTAATTTTTTCCTATGTGAGTTGATTCATTTGATGTGAACAATAAACAATTAGTTGAAAATAATAATCATGTTGATCATGAAATAGAAATGGAGGTAGTTCCTCTAACTCAATTAAAAAGTGTATCTTGTGTATAAAAATATTAAAATTACTTATCGATTATTCCTCAATAAATTTTAAATAACCGGTATTGATGTGTGATAGGTATTAATCGAAACAGTCTATAAAAATAAACAAATTATTATTCATATATATATATATATATATATATATGTTTATATATATTATATATATATTTATATACGTATTTATATAAACTATGCGGACAATTAAATACCTTACTTTCTTAATATTACGTATGTATTTATTGTACAATGTACACTACTAACTGATATACGCAGTCGTGTGTAGTTTGCCTTGGCCTTCACCAATATTTTTTACAAACCAGAAAGAAAAATAACCATTTGTAATATACAGCTATATTTGTATGTATTTATTTCTGATATTGTGTATTTATTTCCAACTCAGTTCTATTGATATTTTAAAATAATGACTTCAATATACAATATAACTTGCATTTCAATTATAAGTTAAAGTTGAATTAAAAGTTTTCTTAACTTGTGTGAAATTCGTAATGATTAGTAAAAAGTATTATCTCCTATAGGATACTGCCTTCCAGCTGGATTACTTGACATTAGTCCATGTTATTATGGATTTCCAATTGCTTTATCGTATCCACATTTCCTAGATACTGATGAAACCGTGAAAGAACAAGTGAATGGAATGAAACCTAACCGAAGCCAGCACGAAACATATTTTTATGTTCAGCCTGTAAGTAATAAACTGCTAAGAATTATAGAAAGTAGTACGAGAAGTATGCAAATATTTTACATTCATTCCTTATATATAGAAAGTTTTCAACGAACCGTGCGTTCGTGGGTTTGTGTAAGTCTGGCCATAGACAAGTTAGCAAACACTGTTTTTTTCGCTCATATCTCTATGAATGAACGTAAACTTTTCCTATTGGCCGAACTTTAATGAACGTGAATGTACAAATATCAAGCGAACGAACGCACCTGCAAGAAACTTATATTCTTTCCATCATTTCCATTTATCCTTTTAAACGATAATATGTGATGGATAATTTAGAAAGAGAGAATTCATGCAAAGTTTTATATAATCTGTTATTCTCAATTCAAAGACATCAGGACTGCCCTTGGAACTTAGTGTGAAATTTCAAATAAACATGGCCATGCGTGATGTAAGCAATATGGCTAACGTAGAGCAGTTCTCAAATATCGTTATTCCGATGCTTTGGTTCGATATAGTAAGTATTCCGCAAAGCAAAAACAGAAGAACTTACACAAATGTAAATCTAAAAAAACCCAACATTTTAAATTTATACCATGAAGAAGTAGATAATTTTATTTTATCAAAATCAATCAAAACAATATTAATATTTTCATTTTTGTTTGTTCCAAGACTTTAGAAAAACTTCCGGAATCATTGAAGAATCGATTTAATATTTATCTTAATATTTTGCCTGTGCTTGTTGACATTTGCCAATACGGCTTCTTTGCAGTTGGCGTAACAATGATGTTATTTGCAGTAGCACGAGTAACAATGAAATTGTCCAATTCAATTCAACCTTCACATAAAGTATCCAAACAACGCAAATACTCAAGTATATATCCAGATATGATACAACGGCTGGGTGATGTAGAAAAAGTTTTTGAATTGAGCGAGAAATCCAAAAAGAACAGCATTAGTCGAGCGGATTTGCTGCAGGACGCTGAATTGAATTCAGAAAAGAAATTCATGCTCGAAGACGAACCAGCCATTTCCGAAGATGAAAGTTCAGACAACGAATCTATATCAGATCGTAACATCAATACAAATATAGTAAATACATACAATTACATATAAAGTAAATTTATTGAAAATAAAATAAATACTGTCATTTAACTTTTCAGAGTGATGAGCTTATGGCAACACATTTAGAATCATCAGATGCACATTGGCAAATGGGCCCAACCTCATCTTGTATTAATGACATTGCTAATGACGATTTTGCACCAATTCTACACATTGAAGAAATAACGGAAGATACCAATAATGAAATAATTTTCACAGATGTGGATAATTCAATGAATAATTCAAATGTGTTGTCCGTTCCAATCATTCATGCATCCGCCTCCGACAGCAGTATTTCAAATATCTTAGACTTTTTGGGAAATAATGAAACAACAGAAAATCAATTTCTTGGAGTTCCAATCGCAAGTGATCTGAAGTCTTCTGGTTCTGATGTTAGCATTTCATTTTTTCTGGATCGTGAGCATATCGGTGACACATATGATGAAAACACCTTTGCAAATGTAAATGCCAATGATCTTTGTGATAACAGAAGGAAAACATCTAATTCTAATGTAACATTCCAACTAGATGAATAGAAATTAGTATATAATACTAAAATGATCAATGCTTGAACGAATTAAGAAGAAAAATATAAATTTTACAGTTGAAACAGGTTATTTATTGGGCAATTATGTTATTATTCTATCTAGAATTTGTATCTGATCAAATCTTACCAATTTTTCTTGGCAATTTACTTACTATATATAAATTATATTTTTCATACCATGATGAGTAAAAAACATATACCCAGGGCGTCTTCTTTAATTAGAAGTAGTGATCCTGGGATTCCAGTACACTAAGGTGTAAAAAACATAATAATCAATACTCATAAGAAATTTGATGCTGTCTTTGAAGTTAACTTTTTTCATAGATGCAAGTAAAATTATTCATTTTTGTAAATAAAATATTTGTGTTCAGTAAGAACATTGGATTCTATTGCATCCCGTTACGATAAGGAATACATTATCAATGTAATTTTCCTTGAAATACTATATGTATAGCAGTAATGTGCGAAGGGGGGGGGGGTTTACCCCCCCCTGTGATTTGGATGAGAAATTTTTTTTTGCGAAAATTATTCGAATTTGCTAGGGTTTTTCACGAAAAAAGTGAAGACCTTTTTTTTTTTTTTT
>NW_022198836.1:186064-192135 GCF_009176525.2 Contarinia nasturtii
TGCTAGGGTTTTTCACGAAAAAAGTGAAGACCTTTTTTTTTTTTTTTTTAGCTCTTCACTTTGTTTGGGTGAGAAAATTCTTCCGATTTGCTAGGGATTTTCGCCTCAAAAAGTGACTTCCAAAAAAAAAACGATTTTATTGTAATTTCCTGAGGTTTTGCGCGGAGAAAATTCTTTCGATTTGCTAGGGATTTTCGCCAAAAAAGTGAAGAGCAAAAAAAAAAAAAAAACGAAATTTGTTGTTCAGATGAGAGAATTTTTAGTTTTTGAAAAATCACCCCCCCCTGTAAAATGTAGCTCGCACATTACTGATGTATAGTATATTATAGCAGTGCACTGCTATAGCAGAATATTTTCATTTTTGATTGAATACAAAAAAAAAACCCAGTATAAACTAAATGCATAATAAATGAAGTATAAAAACCATACTAGAAACTGCTGTCTATCCTCTAGATTAAAACACTCAAAGACATAGTAAAATTTTCTTTTATGTATAAAATAGATTTGGAAAAACCAAAGAAATAATAAACGCGCTTTTCATCATTTAAGATTCTTTTTATTATCTTTTATTGAAAACGATAATAAATAATTATTATAATTATAACAAATAATTAATCTAAATTACACGTTAAACTCCAAATAAAAATATTTAAGATTCTATACAGGATATAAACATTTGTTGTGGCAAATTCATCCATTATCGGGCATATGTTGACGGTAAATATTGGGATCGGATTTGAGTGTAGTTCCAGTCATTTTCAACGTCGCAATGGAAAGAAAAAAGAGATAAAATAAACTCAGTTACTAAGTATGAATCAACATCAATATACTATCGGTTCAGTTCAATAAATGATACTCACCTACACGGGTTATTTTATATACCGAACTACCCGTACTTCGGTCAAGGCCACAAAACTCAAGCCCAGCATAGTAAAAAAACGTTACAATAATATTTTTTAAAAAGAAATCTTAATGCTACATGTAATTAAAACTGGTCGTCATTGGAAACATCGAGAACATAAACGTTGTCCTCGTCGTGACTGGAATCTTCATCGTCAGCTGCTTGATTTTTTACGGCAGCATTTTGATTCTGTGGTCTCAATAGTTGCGGATGAATGTCCAATCCCAACACCGTACAAAGACCTGAAACCAAAATCATAAACAACAAATTGTTAGCCAAAACATTTTTAATTTAAGTGATCTTTTTTCACCTTTGTACATGATGTTCTTGGCTGCAACGATATCCCGGTGCCAAACCGTTTTTATTTGAAATGGAGCTCGATCATCTTTCCAAATGCCAGTGTTTAGTTGCCAGTTTTTGAAACATACTTGAAGTTTTGACACAAAACCATCTGAATCCATTGGAATATGATCTGGGTTGGCTGGATTCAATCGATTAACAAAATCAACTGCATATTTACGCAATTGTTGGTACACTTGGTTGCTTTCCATGGTGATAATCACGTTTGGTAAATTCCATTGCGATGACTCATCTTCACTTTTTATAAAATGCTGACAAACTTTGTAACGATCGCTTTTGGTTCGTCGATCGAATGGCCGGAAACACTTTGCATAAGTTTGCGATGTATTGTATTCGTCAACCAATCGTACGATACAATTTCCCAACTTCTTGAATCTGTTCAATAGTCATCGCAATCCCGGGCATCGCAATCGCTTTTTAATACCAATTGATGAGTTTGGAGCTATTTGAGCCGTACCAATAAAAACGAGCGCCGACTTTTTTTTCGTCAGTCATAAGCGATGTAACACATCCAATGTGAACGTCCTTTCGGTGATGGAAAAAATGCATAGCGTTTAGAGTCAAGCTCCCGTTGTTTTTGCAACAATTCAGTCCATTGATCGGAATTACGCTTGCGTTTGCCATATTTCGCTTTGAAATGGTATTTCGGACCATCAATTGTGATGTTTTCCTGAGATTTAAGAACAAAAAATCATAGAGGTAAACAAATGATAAATAAACAATGGAATTATTGTGTCTTACCTCGTTGCCGGATCGAACGTGTTTGCGAACGGTAGCGTTCCATGTACGAACTCCATCGAAAATTTGTCGCTGAATGTTTATAAATATTGGGATGGTTGGAACCAGCGATCACGAATGAGATTCTGGAAGTCTACGTTGATTGGCAATCCAATGCCTGCTGCTTCGTTTAATAGAAGATCGATGTTCGCGTTTCTCCCGACTCTACTCTGGAACATTACGATCTTCGTCGCACGTTTCACATCCAATTCAGTAATGAGGTTTCCTTGTCGATTCAAATTCAGTTCATAGCGCTTTAGCGTGAAAAATTTCTTGATGCGACTGAATGCCCATACGCTGATGTTATTTTTCACGTTTGTTATGAGATGATTGAATGCGTTCCCCCATGCCCTCACGAGCTGGCCAATTTTCTGGACGAAGAAAATCAGGACATGCTTGATCCACAGTACGTCGAAATCCACAGCGGTAATTTGTGGTAATTTTCTTGTAATACCGAGTTGAAACATTTACAAATTACACCATTCACGTATTTATTGAATTGATCATTCGTGTATTCAAAAAATAGTAATGACGCCAGAGTCGTAATCATTGTGGCCGAAAGGCACCAGTATGTGACCTGATCGATGAATGGTGCACGATACTCTTCGCGCAGCACTTGATTTAGAGTCATCTTCAATGACGTACTGCGCCCATTCTTGGATCTATTTCTTCTCATCGTGACAGAACTATTGTACAAAAATGAAAGAAAAAAATGCACCAAATATAGCATAGATCACAAATACAATAAGATATAAACCCTTCTATCACAATTCAAATGAAACAGTAATGAAGAACGCATTATAAATATCACCTCTTACCTCAATAAAGTGACTCTGTATTCTAAATCGAATGATGAAATTTATTTTCAATGTGACATCAAATATTTTGCCGATCGAAATGTTGTTGGAATGTTCACAGTAAATGTTATCAACACTCTGTTATTTCGAAATTAAAACAAAGAGAGTCACAAAACCAAATGTGAATATATCCATTCCACAGGGAACAGCATTCCGAACACACAAAATCGTTTTTGAAATGACAATAAAGCCAATTAATCGCCCAAATCACGCTTCAAACACTCACTCGCGATAGTTGTTTATACTAACAATAGTTACTGTCACACATTTGATGCGAGCACATTTTTAATGCATATAAATGAATATCGTTGCATTTGGTTTGATACACTGCGCCAATCGAAAAATGTCAGAAAGATGTCATTTGCATTTCGAAAATTCAAAATAATAATTCCACAAATAAAGAAAATTAAATGCAATAAATGACGTATAAAAGAGTTCTTCTGCAGAGATTTAAATTAAATTATGCAAATCTCTTTCCGAATAAATTGTTTATTTTTTTATTTGTGTGTAAGATTTGAATTTTCAATTTAAAACTTAATGTATTGGGTTGTGTTCACATTATGTTGTCAAATGAAATATTATTGGAAGTGAAAGAAACAAGTGGATCCATTCCATTGAAGTTCGTGGAAACTATGCATATAATCTCCGTTCTATTTGACACGAAAATGACCACCAGAATGGGCCAAAACGTTACATTTTTCAACGTTAGAATGTACTAAAAACATTACAAATTTGTTTGCTTTTTTGTATTGGGTGTATCGATTAATTTTAAAGGATTGATAAGAGAAGGCGTAACTTAAAATAGTGTGTTGCTTGAAAGGTGAATCCAATTACACTTTGTACATGTGATATTTGTCAATCTAATTCAGAGCAGAAAGATTTATTTTTGACACAGTGTCATTATTTTCTGATCGATGCAAAATGAGTGATGAAAAAGTGTTTTTCTGACTGGCCTTAATTTGTTTCAATTTTTTCACTTTAAATCTAGGGGGGAGACACCAAAAATAAATTCCGAATCCACTATATAAATTACTAATCAAGCTATTCCACTAATCCAAAAACACAAATGTGAAATCGAAACCATTTTTCCTATTCCATGCACTGTTTCCGTCAAAAAACAGTAATTCTGCTATTCCACACTATTCCACTAATCCATCAATAAACGTTAAAAGAAATGTCAAATGGATTTGAAGTAAACAATTTTTGCTATTCCATGCACTGTTTCGCTATTCCACGCGAATTCATTCACAGGCTTTGCTATTTCATTGCAATTTCTCGAATTTTTACACTAAAAGTCTAATCCTATTCCACTTGTCTGCTCCCTAGCTTTAAATGAAGTGAAAATACATCTAAAGGTTTTAAAATGTTGCAGGAGATGAGACCTCTCAATCGCCACAGAGAATGTTGAATTTGGTGAAAAAGAAGTGGTGAATTTGTTGAAAAACTGTGAACTCACCACAAAAAATTGAATGATGGGCTATTGGCGTTGTTTATTCGATAAAGATGCATGAAAATGCATCAGAAATCATCAGAGACAATAAATATATGCGAATCAATCGTTTTAAGATATTTATGATGATGTAAGACCAAAGAAATTGTTTGCCACACGAACTGAAGCCAAAAGTAGTTGTAAGACGTTTTTTCACATTTTGGCACAATGTTCCAAAAATAGGAATTTTGAGCTGCTGAAACCGGGTGAAACAGTCATGGGGGATCGGTATCGACTATAACCAATACGTTTGAGCAGAGTACTGAGAGAAAAATTGAAAAAAACTGCGACGAGAAATAGTCGAGAGACTTTTCAAAATTTGACATATTTCCAACATCGCAAAAAAAAAGATAGGGGACTCTGGTCGGGATGAGCTTGATCACCCCCCGTACTCTCCAGACCTTCTGACTACCACTTGTTTCGATCGATGCAAATGGGCTTGTCCGAGATATCATTTCGAAATGCTGAAGGAGTGCGAAAATGGATCGATGACTGGATAGCTTCAAAAGATGAGGTACAGGGGCGTCCGCAGGAATTTAATCAGGGAGGTGCGAGAGCAATAAAAATCGTGGACATTTTAATTTTTCGAAAAAAACTAATCGTCTTGAATCAGAAGCAAATCTGTTTAACACTTCTTCTTGCACTTCCTGTTTGTTTTTGTTTACCATCTCTTGATGTACGCTCATCATACTTAAACTTAAAATAGATATAATGTTAGTTTAACGTGCTAAACAATTATTTGAAACATTTTTGATGGTAAAAATCTATTTTCTTCCATCGATGATCGCTGCGGGCGTTTTAATTTTTATTTTAATTTTGATAGTCTTGCCTTTTTTGTTTAGATAATTTCAATTCGATCAAAGCATAATATTTTCAATAAATAAATAAAAGGATGGAATAAAAGCTGATTGTAATGTCTCATTATTAAAAACGTCATGCTTTTGTAGATCAAAAATGTATGATGCAATACATGTAGGGAAGAAAAAAAAGTGCGAGCGAAGCGAGCAGAATTTTTTTTTGGTTTTGAAAAATTATATACATATTTTACCATTGAATCGACATTTTCTATTAATGTATTTTATATATTTTTCGTTTTTGAAAAAACATTTTTTTTGTAATTTTTATTGAAAGTAGATGGAAAACTGAGAATATATGTGCTTTTGAAATTTTCGATTTCGTCTCCCATATCTCTTGGGCCTGGGGTCGAACATTTTTGGGAGGCCCTTTTTGAGTTTTTCATCAATTGGATATTTTTCTGGCCATCTGAAAGGTAATTCAATGATTTATACGTCGTTGGAAAGGCACAAGACTCACCTTTCTGAATCCAAAGTCAGAATGGAAAAATTTTCAAAAATGTCCACGAGGTGGCGTGTTATGTGACATTTTCGGCGAAAAATGACCATGACTTTTTTTACGTAATCCAAATTTAAAAAAAAATGTGTCTATGAAAAAAATCAAAAAACTACACACACGGGAATAATGTATAGATTATTGGTAGAAATGATTTTTTTTCTTAAATCTATACAAAAGTTTAGATATCTCAACAAAAATTTATTTTTTATTAAAAAAATATTTTCTCAATTTTAATAAATATTGCGATACATATTTATCAACGAGCGCCAAAATACATCATTTAATACAGCCTTTTCTCTTCACACGAAAGAACAACAACAATTACATGGCTACA
>NW_022198836.1:222135-241086 GCF_009176525.2 Contarinia nasturtii
TTCCTCGCAACAATCGGGATCTTGTTTTTACGCCGAAAAATTGATTTTTTTATACGCGTGTGATACGACAGTGTCATTCCAGCGGTCTTCCGTGTGTTTCATACAATCCTCCCATGTAAATGGTAAAAAATGGCGAAAAATGAAAAAAATAATTAAATTTTTTTTCTTCAATTCTCAAATACTACTCAACTTTCTGTATCATCTGGTGAAATCAGAATGAAAAAAATCGCATTCCTTATCATTCAAATCACGATCTGGATTTTTTTCACTTTTGGAGTGCTCTATACCGAGTCTCCGAGAGTTTCATATAAGCTTGCTATGTGATACCCCTAGGGGGTAGACACGAATTATAAAACTTTGAATCATGTGAATCACAGTGAATCATTCAAATGTCAAATAAGCATCACTTTTGGTTTTATTAACATGATCGTTCAACAAATTCTAAATATTATCGTTGATTTTATTTGAAATTTACTATAAAAACACGAAAAAGATAAAAAAATGAGTTAATACATTTAAAAAATCATTTTTTCGAAGACAAATAATTTTAATTTATCAATAAATACTTCTTTCATGACACATAAGTGACATTTCAAATGTCATCTAAACAATGTGAATCTTTTGAATCACAGTGAATCAAATGAATCATGTCTACCCCCTAGTGATACCCATTGAATAGTGACCGAATGCCAATCGCGATTTTGATGATATGGAGTGCGATTTTTTTCATTCTGATTTCACCAGGTGATACAGAAAATTGAGTAGTATTTGAGAATTGAAGAAAAAAAAATTAATTATTTTTTTCATTTTTCGCGATTTTTTACCATCTATATGGGAGGCTTGTATGAAAAACACGGAAGACCGCTGAAATGACAAACGCCAAATATATACGGATCTACGTCAATGTCATTTCAGCGGTCTTCCGTGTTTTTTATACAAGCTTCCCATATAGATGGTATGAAAAATCGCGAAAAATGAAAAAAATAATTAAATTTTTTTTCTTCGATTCTCAAATACTACCCAATTTTCTGTATCACCTGGTGAAATCAGAATGAAAAAAATCGCATTCCATATCATCTAAATCACGATCTGGACTTTTTTCATTGTTTGAGTGCTCTATACCGGTCTCCGAGAGTTTCATATAAACTTGCTATGTGATGCCTATTGAATAGTAAGCGAATACCAATCGTGATTGAATCAATAGGCGTCATTTGGCTATTGCAAGGCGAGATTATATGAAACTCTCGGAGACTCGTTATAGAGCACAAAAAGTGAAAGAAAAAAGCGCAATAAAAGTCATCGACACAAAACTCAAAGCGATGACCAAATACATTGTTAATAATTTTATTGCGCAGCAAAATATAAGTGCGAGATGTGTGTGAATAGAATGTCCGTTGTAAACATTTATACATGCAAGGGGGAGCGAGATAGCATTGAGACAACGATTTGGGTGACAGAGATGACAAATTTTTACGTTCTGATCACACCACATGATATAGACCATTTAGCGGTATTCGAGAAATGAGAACAAAAAATAATTTTTTTTCACTTTTTGTGCTCTATACCGAGTCTCCGAGAGTTTCATATAAACTCGCCTTGCAATAGCCAAATGACGCCTATTGATTCAATCACGATTGGTATTCGCTTACTATTCAATAGGCATCACATAGCAAGTTTATATGAAACTCTCGGAGACTCGGTATAGAGCACTCAAACAGTGAAAAAAGTCCAGATCGTGATTTGGATGATATGGAATGCGATTTTTTTCATTCTGATTCCACCAGGTGATACAGAAAATTGAGTAGTATGTTATTTGAGCATCGAAGAAAAAAAAAATTAATTATTTTTTTCATTTTTCGCGATTTTTTTATCATCTACATGATCGTAGATATATGGTCCTCCTCGCTCATAAAAAAATCCGTTTTTTCGGCTTAAATACAAAACTCCGATTGTTGCGGGCAAAAGAACTATAGACAAACTTGAGAGCGAAAACACGACATATCGCTTATTCACTTTTGCTCTGATTTTGCGTATGTCGTGGTTTTGCTCTCAACTTTGTGTGTTGAATTTTTGCTCTCGATTATGATATGTGGTATTGTTTTACTCCAAACAAAAATACATGCTATTTTTACGCATAAGAAAATTAAGTGTTGGTTTTACTATCAGGCTGTCATATATGAATTGTAACTCTACACAAAAAAGAAAAATAAATGCAATAAATGATGTTCTTCTATAAAATTTTAAATCAAATTACGCAAATTATTTCCAAATAAATCGTTTATTTTTTATTTGAGCGACAAATGAATCGTTAGAGTTGCAATTTAACTGGGATGTGTTCACATTATTATGTTGTCAAACGAAATATTATTGGAAGTGAATGAAACAAGTGGATCCATTCCCCTGGAATTCGTTTGTTTTTTGAAAATGTGCACAAAATCTCTGTTCCAGTTGACGAGAAAATGAGCTCTGGAATGGGTGAAAGTATTTTTCAAAGATAAAATGTATTAAAAACGTTACATTTTTGTCGACTAGTAATTTTATATTTTCTTTTTAGAAGTATAAATATTCAACAGATGTCGTTTAAGTTATAAGAGCATTTATTTTGTTCTTTATTCTCTTTCGTTTTTTTTTTTAGTTTTATAATTGTAGCGCATCATAATTCATTTTCAAAATATATTTTATCCCATGCACAATTAGCTAATAAATTACATTCATGTCACAATAAGATATAAATTTGTATAAATGTTCATTTTCAATAATGTGTATGATGCTAAAATGGTAATTGTCTCCGACGAGTTTGAAAAACGTTTCATGTGTTTTTATTCAACACTGTCTTTGAAAACAGTTAGTACGATTCTTTTGATAATAATTAATTAACATATATTGAATGTTATTCGTACTTTTGAAAATTTGTATTGTGATGTTTATGGATTTAGTATAATTTGATTAGGAAATGTATGGTCAATTCGTCAGGAAATGATTTAATTTTAATAATAATGACAATAGTGTAATTTTTCTTCATTTGTCTATCACGTACATCATCGTATAATTTCATATTTTTGAATTGGGTTATATTGAAATGATGTTTTTGATGATCTTGCCAGATATCGCAATGGAAGTATGATCGGAGAACAATTAAGACATAAAAATGAACACTTTCATTCTGGCGGTCACTGATAGTTAGAATTTATTGCACACAGCAAGAATTCTTATGGCCATTTTTATTTTTGAGTCGTGATTTGGGTCGATATTTTTCAAGATAAGCCAATTGTCGAGAGTTTATTGCTCCACGACGCTTCTCACGAATTAATTCGACTGCAGCTTCATATTTTAGGCCAAGTTCAATCAATGCTACAGACACAAGCACAGGTGCACGTCCTAAACCAGCAACACAATGTACAGCAACGCAAGCTTCCGGATTTTCTTGATAATTTTTTCTTAGAATTTCCAGCCACTCGTCAACGATTCTTTGTGGTGGTGGAGTGCCGTCATCGTAGGCTAAATCACTTACAGTAATTCCCTGAGATTCTAGCTCATCTATTTTATAGCTCGGCTCACACACACGAACTACAGTGCTGACGTTATTCTTCTTCAACTCCTAAAAAAGACCATGTTAAAAAATATTTATATTTTTATCTTCTTCAGATTTTTTTGGGGGATCGACAGTAAGAGGTTTTCAAGCGGATGGTTTTAGAGAAAAACGAAATCAAATTATTTATTATATAAATATAGAGAGAAATATATGAGATAGTTATAAATTAAAATATAATAATTATATTTCTTTTGCTCAAATATTTTGTTTGATTAGAAATTAAGCAGATTTACAGAAGAGCCAACTATAAGTCATATAGTTGGCTCTTCTATAAATTAATCTTAATTTAAAATCTTCTCATAATATAAGATTCGTTTTAGATCAAAGTCAAGATACCAAAATCATTTGATATTTTAATTTTTTTGATTTTCCACATTTGTGTGACACATATTTCTTTTTATTATTTTGGGGTTTTTATTTTTTATTTTTAGACACTTCATAATTAGCTTTGAGCCTATACTTCATTTTTTCTTACCACTATGTAATTCTGAATGTTGCTATCTGATGGGCGGTCCGTAATCAAAAATTTCATTCCTTTGAATTCAATACGAGCTGGTGCCGGTCTTATATCCTTTTGACGCATGTTGCTTGTCATTTAGTTTCACTCTATTTTTATTTTGGTTCGCAATTTGATTATTTTTGTTCGTAGTGATCCTGATAAAAAGAAATAGTGAAGCAATTTGCGTAAAATACCTTTCATTTGAAATGGTCCTATTATGTCTTACCAATCAAAACACACAAACGTACACTTCTGTGCGATTCGATGATTATTAAACAAGTCGTGGACAATTCATGAAACAAGGTTTTAGAAAATGTTTACTTTTTTCATCAGCTTACATAAGTCTGCTTCGTTTTTTATCTACTTATGCTGAAATTTCTTCGTGTTGTGCCTTGCAATATTCTGCACTATCCAATTGAAACTCCATAGATGTAATGCCGATACAATTTACCTATATTTCAAAAGAAAAATATATAGCAAATGAATGCTTGAAATATTTTGTTGAATATTATATATTTTAAGTAGACCATATAAAAGTATATCTTTTTATTTGTTTGTTCTCAAGATTTCATTTGGCAAATATGCACGAATCTTTACCTTGAAAATCTATTTATATATTACAATAACATTTAACTAAGTAAAACGCCATAAATTTACTTCGTACTATGAAATTATTTTGTTACTAACTATATAAACTGTACTTTATATTCATTTCAATATAAAACTTAATCAATATCTTGGTATTGATATGAAACCACAATTCTGTATTTGAAGGCATGGATTTTATTTTTTTATTTAAAAACAAATTAAAAAAACGAAGTAACGTTAAAATTTGGCTTTGGAAATTTCCTACGAGATGCAGGGACATTTCTTAAAAAAAATCAGTGAAGAAAATGTTCTCAAAATTTAAATAATATAATGAATAGGAATTTAAATTACTTTCAAAGTAATTTGGTTTTCAATAACAACATCAACTAAACTTACCAAAACAGCCATGCAGATTGATTGTTTTGTTCAGAGTTAAATTCCTTCCAAATTCTTCTCAAATTCGAAAACTCATTTGATGGATTAATAGCTCCGAAATCAGAATTTATATTCAATATTTTGTTGTAAAATTTCGGTAGAAAAACGTGATCGAGATTTTGTTTCACTATTATTGCTAGTATAAAATGAGTTAGACACATTTAAAATGAATTTACTCGAAAAAACATTGAAAATACTATTCAATATCAAAATATTAGATATATATAAAGATTTAGTCTAATGTTTGAAAGTTTCACTCTTTGGGAAATCTTATTCAAAATCTATTGAATTTAAATAATAAAAAAGTCAGTATTCGAATATTTCAAGTGTAAAAAACATTTCTAAAACACAAATTCAAGATATTACCATGGAATGTCCCATATTATGTTTGCTTTGTGAATTTTTTTTTTTGATTTAGTACGTCGATTCTAGAAAATTGTTTTATGCATTAGTACCAAACGTCATACATACATTCAAAGAAAATTGAGATAAAACGCTATTTTACATAAATGTCAAAATTTACTTAAAGAAGAGCTATGTATGCATTCATAAATATTACAGTGATACGCTGTCTTTTTTGCTTGTATTTTTGTTATACTCATTTAATCTCTTTATTTGAATATTTTTTGTTATACTCATTCAATCTCTTTATTTGATTTACGTTTTAATAAGTAGTTTAGTTATAGGTAAGTACAAGTAATACTTAATCAAAATCTTGTCCACCAAAGCTATTTTGATATACAACATTGATTTTCAATAAATTTGAATATAAAAAGTGTACAATATAAGTTTTTGGTTAATTGAGTTTCATTTATTTGAAAAATACGATGTAAACTAGTTGCATCTATCGATCTGTGACTTCACCTTCTTGACCGGAATCGAATATGTTTTTTAAAAGTACATGACTGTAATCAACTATTTCTTTACATTCAGGTTTATCGATTCCAAGTTTTATAACTTCTTCAAGAGTATTTGCAAAATTGTTTCCTTCTGTACGACAACGTTCAATTGCTTCGCGGCATTCTATGAGCGAACATAATGCTGACAATAATGTTTCCACACAAATATTATAGTCAGATGACGGTTTAATTAATGGCAAAATAGTTTCAATAGCTTTTAGTTTAATTAGATCGTCCTTAATTGCTGGAAAATCTGAACACAATGAATTAAGCAGAAAAGCGGCTCGAGTAATGAGTTTTTCTGGCTGATGCGGTTGCAAGCAACCAAGCAAACACTCAAGACCACCAATTGCGGTGTATGCTTTCAAACAGGGTTCATAGCTTCGAACTAAACAGCTTATGGCACGGATACTTGCGACTGCCACCGCTGTCTCATTTTCATCGAGAAGTTCAATTAATTTTGGCAAGACATCTGCCTCCAGAAGTTGCTTTTGACAATATGGATTGTTTTGTGTCAATTCGGCAACCTAAAACGAACCGTGATAAAAAGAGATACGTTATTATTTTGTTCCGATTTGGTTTAATCGACGGAAAAAGCTAAATTAATATACCAATAAGCATGATTTTTCACGAATTGTAGAATATGGTGAATTCAAGCATGGCAGTAGAATGAATAAGCCACCGATTTTACAATAATCAATCGCTGTATCAATATCATCAACGTTATTCAAAATGGTGTCCATTGCACTTATTTTCATTTCTTCAGTCGTAGTTTCTGATCCAATAACCTCTGCAGCTTTTTGAAGTTGTTCAATAACATCAATAGTCAGTGCTTTCAAAGCATTTTCCAAAAATTGACGTCGTTCGGGATCCATTATTTCAATTTGTTGGCCACCACTTGGAGCATCTTCAGATTTCGTTGCTTCCATTGCAAACCGAAGAAGACCCTAGAGTTTAAATAGTGTTCATTCAGCATGTCATCATATTCAAAATATTTTTTTCATAAATTTACCTGCAAGTTTCTGGGCCGTCGATTATTATTTTCACCATCCATTTGCGTTTGATTTATTTCCTTCAAACAGAACGTTCAAGAATATTGTAAAATATCGTGTAATATCGTGTTGACAGCTTTTCCGAATCCCTATCGGAGATTAATAATTCGTTGGTGGTGTCATCTACAATTGTGAACGATTTTGAATTAAAAAAATTAGTTGCCCGGAAAGCTGTGTCCCAAAACAATTCTTTCGCTATATTTAAATCGATTACAATCGATAATAATAACTTTTTCAAAATATAAAATGCTAGAAAACTGTATATGAATGAACGCCTGAACTTATAATTTATATCAGAAAATTTCCAGATTTTCCGTATTGCATCACAGTGGGAACTTCGAAAGAAGTGTTTTATACACATGACAATAAAACTTGAATGTGTTTTGAAAAAGTAATTTGGCTCAAATCATAGAAGTTCGAATCTGGCTTAGTTTTGAGATACAATTCATTACTTTTGTGTGTGACTATTACTGAGTGTGTAAGGTAAAGTATTAGAATCGGCCCAAAAACTGAGATCCCTCAGAAACTTGTTTTCTGGTTGTTTTCGGAGTCAAAGAATACGAATCATACGTTTTTTCAATATAGTAATGTATGTGCGCTATACCAAAATTATCACAGGTTTATTGGCCCAAATAATATTGGAGGTTGCGAGGAACAGAAATCATTAGATTTTGATCGAGTATGTTTTATAGAGTAAAGTTTCATGCCTGAAGTGATTCCAATGAGAAAAATGCAATTTTCTTTCTAAAGTGGTTTTTACTCAAAAATATATATTACGGGTTTTTTTGACACGAGGAAATTGAATCTGATTTGATATAATTTTTAGAATACAAATAATTTTCGACACGCTTTTCAATTTTCATACAAAAGTCACAAAAAACTTAGATTTTTGCCTGTAAGAAGGATGCCAAAATGAAGAATATTATTTCTTTGTAATTAAATAACCTGTGCAAAGTTTCACATTAATACAATATTGGCATAGCCACCATACAAAAATTCAAATTTCTGGAAATTTTTTAGACGAGAATTATTAACAAACCCCATTTAAACGAGAATTATTGAGAATCAGCTTACAATAGATAAAATGGATTTGGAAGAGTAATGTAAAAAATTCATACAATTTTTCAAAAATAGAGAATTTTTTTCTAAAAAGCCTAACTAACTTTCGTTTACACCTTATTTTCAGTATTTAATTTTTTTTTCCACGATTGAAATAGATATAGCTTACAATTTGCTCAAAAAAGAAATGGAGGTTAACACTAGATAGAATATTCTTTTGGATATGATTGATTTGCTAGGGCTTAACATGCTTCTCAAACAATGAGCCTCGGACGAGGGGAGGCCACGGAGCTTGTCCTCTCCGGGACCTGACCGGAGCTCCACAGTTGAAGACCGCTTTGAATATTGGAGCTTTGAAATTAAGAGTAGGTTTTGAGTCGAAGAAGTATGAATTGGTAGAGAGAGCGAATGGTTTTGGTTTAGATGTGTTAGCTTTAAATGATGTGCGAGTGAAAGGTCAGGTTGAAGATTCATTAGGGAATTATCGTGTATTTTTATCAGGTGTTGCTAGAGGCAGAGCTAATTGGGGCGTAGGACTTTTGATTCATAAGAATTTGGAATCGTCGATTATCTACCATAGATTCGTCAATGAAAGATTAATGTGGATTTCGGTCAAAATTTCGAAAGATATTTATAGATTCGTGAGCATTTATTCACCTTGTGAAGGTGCAGTTTCGGAACGACAAGACGATTTTTACAGTGATCTAAATGACGTAATATCGTAGAGGCAGTGAAAAGGTCATTCTGATAGGTGACTTGAACGCTAGAGTGGGTCGAAATGATCCAAATTTTGCTAATATTTTGGGAAAGTTTGGTGAAGAAAGTTTGTTTGCCAACAATAATGGAAAGAGGTTATTGGATTTTTGCCAGAGTTCGGGTTCAATCATTTCCAATACTTTCTTTAGGCATAAGAAAATTCATACATACTCGTGGAAAAATCCTGGCCAGAATCAAAACTCTCTTGGATTATGTAATTTTTGGGGAGTTTTTGCGTAAATCGGCCACGAATACGAGAGTGTTTTGAAGTTTTGGAATAGATTCTGATCACTATTTGGTAGCCAGTATATTATTATAGACACATTGTACAGATTTTACTTTTAATCAATTTTTAAGTAGAAAAAAAACATTAACATTTTTATTGTATAGAATGAGATATTCACAGTTTTATTTATATCATCTGGTGGCGTGATTACAAAAATGAATCTTATGATAATAAAAAAGTTTGTAAGGGACTCGTATTGTTAGGTTGTTGCGTTGTGATTTTTATGAAGTATTGAAAAAAATTTATTCGATGTTGAAGACTTACTATTTGTGGGGAAATTTAAAATAATTCTAGTTGCTCAATGGGCATCCATTTTGAACTTTCAAGTGCATCGTAAAAATTTCGATCCCGTTCGATGCTTTCTCGATTCATCTGATCTGTTCCAATAAACAATTGTTAAAGCATTACCAGGCCACATTTTCACGGTCGGAATAAGCATCAAGTAGTTTAGTCATTTTCGTCATCACCAATCGAAGAAAAAATAGCGAAAAAAGTTAGAAAGTTAACTATGAAGTAAGATCATTAAAGTCAAATAAAATGCTATTCTATCGCTAAAACAGATATGCATATTCCTATCACCTATAGTCGAAAATGGATTTAATTCGGGTGTAGCGCACAGTTTAAGCTGGATATCACCCTGATTTCATTCCATTTTGACGGCGAGTGAAATTATGTTATTTGTATATGAATTGACTAAAAGCGTTATGTACTTCAACGCTGAATTTAACTTAAATTCGTTACCTATATCAATCGGAATTTTGTGGTCAATTAACGTTAAATCTTCATTTTGCTGGTTGTAAATTTGAGTCATTAAATTCGGATCGTTTTGTTGTTGTATTGTTGCATTCTCTTGTTGAATGTGAGCTGCAGCTTGTTGCTGATAATAGGCGGCTGCAGTTGAAGGATCATACCTAAGGGGAGAATCACAAAAGAAAAGAATAAAATTTAAAATAATCGATAAGTAATCGGAAAATAATCGAAAATAATCGGAAAACAATCAATAATAATTAATAAGTAATTTTTAAGTGATTTGCCCCTGGATCATACCATTGTGATGTTTGTTGTCCGTACAATGAATTGTTTTGCCAATACGTTGTTGGATCATAATATTGAGAAAAATCTGCAATGGAATTCGTTGCAGTTAAGTTCGATATTGTTGCTGAATCTGTTGAATTGGTCACAGCATTCGTTGTGTTTTTTGGTTTGGGAACAGCATTGCATATTTTTAGAGGCTTTGATCCGAGACCAATATAACCATTCATTTCATATAAAGCTGACTTTTGTTCTTCTTCTATGCCAAATCTTACGAATCCTAAAAAAAAATAATGATATTTTATTAAATATGTAACGTTTTTATCCGTTTCAACGTTGAAAACTTTAACGCTTTGGTGGTCATTTTCGTGTTAAATAGAACGTAGATTATATGTGTAGTTTCCATATTCTACAGCATAAAGTGACACAATGCAACATCATTATAAAATAATTTTGTATTTAAATTCGAATGATTCATTTGTCGCAGAAAAAAATAAACAATTAGTATACATCGAGTTTGAGTGATTTGATTTTAGTTTCAGAATCCGAAACGTATTAGTATGACTGTTGACAGTTGGCTGCTGTGCACATCAAACCGGTTCCGAACAGAATTTGTTTACATTCAAAAATATGCCTCGTAATTACTGCATCGCATCACATCGTGTCAGTGTTTTCATACAATTGATTCCTTTCTTATGATATTAATGTGTGTTGCAAAAGAATAGATTTTTTTTTGAAATAACAGAATATTAACAAACTCACAACGCAAGGAATCATAATTTCTACATCAATACGATCGAAGTAGTGAATTGGTTTCAATGTCGCATCGAAGAATCGCCAAAAAAATAAGTACTCATTTTCAACATTCAAGGCCGTTTTTATCATATTCACGGCCGAAAACTACATGTGAACCTCTATTTTGTTCAAGTCATTTACCCCTCCCCTAGCGTTTCCAGATACCCCAAAAAATTAAAAAAAAAATCTTTCGATTGGCTAGGGCTTTTAACGAAAGAAAAAATCTTCTCTCCTGTCCCTCTTCTGGGAATGAAAGAATGAAAAATAGCTTTTTTAGAGTTTTTTAGATTTTCATCCGTAAGAATCTATGCCCAGGCCGGTGGGCGCTGGTGAAGCACTTTTTGTATGGGAATATTTGTTGAAAATTCAACAATACGCCACCTATTAAAGACAATAAAGATTTTCGTTACTACTGCTGTCTTGACACAGCTCTAGCGAACTATATAGCTGTATTGCAAACGTATTAGTACTAACACTGATTCTGTGTATGCGTTTGTGTTGTAAATTTTGCACAAGCAGCTACGGTTGACGACTGAGTGCAGAATTTGCAATACAAACGGACACACAAAATCAGAGTCAGTGTGTTCTTTAGTTACAAAAATCTTTATGTATTTTAATAGATGTCGTATTCGTTGAATCTTCAACAAAAAATCTTCGATACCAGCGCCCACCGGCCCAGGCGTACAAATCCGTTTGGTAAATTCCTCGACGGGCCATTTGTTGACTTTTAAAAGTCTTCTAATTTCTAAAAGAAATGTGTAAAAAAATAGGTAGTGAGAAGTTTTTTGGTATGAGAAAATTAAATCTGACGTTAGTTTTGCGATGCGAACAATTCTTAATACATTTTTCATACAAAAGTCGGAAAAAATCACCAAAAATGTGGATTTTGTATGTGAACCATGCCTTTATGGTATCGTAGTCATGTGAATCTTTGCACAGGCTATTTAATTCAAAAAAAAAAAAAAAAAAAATAACATTTTGAAAGTTTTCAAAAAATTCAATACGCATTGAAATTTGATTCACGAGATTCACGTTTTAAAACACGACTGCTTTAAGGCAATTCTCATTGATAACACGAGCAAAATATCGCTAATGTTACGGGGTTTTCGTCATTTTGTAGAAGCTGCTCTCATTGCTTGGCTCACTACTATTGGATTTGACAACGGACACAAGTATTTGTGGGAACAATACCGCAACAATGTCGAAACCATCCTGATGACGTATTGCGAGTCGCGATTGCGGAATTTTTTCTTTTAAATTGAAGTATTCGAACTCAACGTATACGCCATCAAGTACAACTATTTCAAGAATTTGTACGGTCAGCCCGAAGAGACCACGCCGGAAAGACCCATTGTCATTCTATGGACAACTACAGCCGTAGTAGTAGCAGTTCCCATTCAACAACAACATTCAAACAATGCTTAATTTAGAAATTAGTTTATAACAATTATTTGTTAGTCCACTGGACTTGATTCAATTGTGGCCTTGCTGAAGTACGAGTTACTTCTTGAGTTAATTGTACACGGTAAGTGGAGTTTATTTCTTGAATCAAGTCATCTAATTAAATTGTTTTTTCTCAATTTTTTTTTTCATTCCATTGTGACGTTAAATTTGAGTGAAACTATAACTGATAATGATGATTAAACGTTAAAATTCGTTGCTTGCTATAAAATATTTCAGTATTAATAATAACCATATCCTTTCGAAAAACCAGATGAATCCAAAATCACTTTGGCCGTTTTGATCGAAGAGTATTTATTAGAAAAAACACGGTACAAGTTGTAGTCGTCAACTTCAGGAGAAAGATCACCAACCTAGATGAGATTCACACAAAAAAATAGAATAAAAATGAAGTGATTTGTTTTATCAATAAATAATGGAAAAGGAATCAGAAGGAATAGATAAAATTAATATTAATCACCAACCCAGACTGAAAATTCACGTTCATTTGCCAAAAGTTTATTCGAATTACTGCTTGCAGCTAAACAAAAATTTAAAAGTTAATCTAAAATATTATACGAAAGATATTAATTTTATTTTACCATTTAGACGAAATCTGACGACTGGGTTGGTTCCTGGTCTATAAGAAATCGGTGAATTTTATTAACGTAAAGAGTTTACAATATTGATATATTGATATGGTTCACAGATGAATAAAATCTTACATTGGTTTTCCGTTCAGCTTATGCATGGCATCAATTGCTTGTTCATCAGAGATAAAATTCACAAAACAATATCCAGCTGGTTCTCCTGTATATTTATTTCGCATAAGACGCACAGATTGTGGCTGTTCTCCCATTTTGTGAAATGCACTAATAACGAAATTTTCCGTCATATATGTACATTCCAGCTAAAATAAAGGTAATTAAAAGTATATCTTGAGAAATATTATTTATTTTTACGCTTACATTCCCCATCCAAAGACTGCTCATTTTTTTCAATTTCTTTTTTATAAATTTAGTTGTAAAGCAAACTAAGACTTTCAATTGCTGACAATGTTCCTATAAATGTCATCAAAAATATGTTCTACTCAAGTGACATCTATATTGAATGTGACATGTAAATTTTGACAGAACCAGAACCATAATCTCGATTGGAGCAAGTACATAGGAAAAAATTCATTTTTGGTGAAAATAAAAACATCAGCAAGGTAATTTAAGTGAAAACATATATTTCAACCCAAAAGCGAAATTCAAAACTATTCAAGATACTTCTGAAACCATATAGATGAAATATTTGCAAAAAAAATGAATGGCTATAATAATTACAATGCGTTACGTCATTATTTCAGATAAATTCATATGAAGCATATATTTCTTTTGTAGATATGCAGTCCGATAAACATTTGGAAAACATCAGTCCTAAGCCTGAAGTTTATTTTCCCAACGTTTTGTCGCCGTATTTTCGTTCTCCTTTCACAGATGTTTTCGGATCAATTATCAATCATCAGCAGTATGGAAAATGTGCACGATTTGAAATGAACATGATGGAGTGCTTGGAAGCTTACGGCGTAGATAAAGGTCGAGTTAAATGTGCTGACTTAATCGATGATTTTAATGAATGTCATAATATGACAAAACAATTCCTACGTCACATGGTATTAAATTATTGTCCAATCATACAGTGTTTTGTTAAGATTTAAATCCATTATATATTTTCTATATATTATATTCTTCTTTCTACGGCCTAAAAGGCAATGAACGCAGAACGGCAGAGACGGAAGGAAAAATACGCACCAGCACCACATCCAAATGCATATTAAACCAAATTAAAATTTGAACAGCTTTTTTAGTTTTCAATGTTTCAAAAAAGTAATTGAGTAAATAAAAGTAAAAACAAGAAATGTGCAAAAAATCGATTTATTTTTAATGTTTCATTTGATGATTTTTCTATAAATCTAACTGATTAGAAACTTCGGGCGGCCATTCCAAATCGATTGCGTTGACATCTAATGTAATAATATCAATGTCATGTCCAATGATTGAAGAAATACTAGGTTTCGTTCCTAGGTATAATCAGAAAAAAAAAATGGAATTAATGGAATTTAATCAACATGTACTAAGTAGTAATGGAAAATGAAATTGAAATAATCTAATCACAGTGTAACACTTACACACTGTGTGTACTTTTTACTTTCAGTATGGCGCACACATTAAATTTCACAAATTAATGGATAAATGCGCTTACACAAACAGATTGCTTAAAATTAAGATTTGGTAGTGGTTATTTGGTAAATGAAAAAGAAACGAAAAAGAAATCACAATATTAGTAGCAAATTGTACATATGTTATTTCGAATCGGCTGACTTTGGGTGTGGCTGCATGGCCTTTTAGGCCTGGTGACATTTTGGCTCCGCCCAAAGAAATAAAAGATTCTTCACCATGACACATTGTGTTGGTCATTTTGTCCATGACAACTTGCTTTGCACGATAAGCATCAAAAGTCAATCGAGTATAGCCTCGACACGTTTATTTGTTTGTTGAAGAAACGAAGACGATATTCGGTGAATGCTTGGTAATTTTGGCTTTTCTCCGATATTTCAACTCCGTTCGCTTGTTCTTGTTGCCGATAATTTGTCATTTCTTGTTGCAAAGCACTATCCAACTTCTTTCGTTTTTTGTTTCGTGGAAAATCATTGATAACGATAATACGTTCCGGATTTAATACGTACATTTTTCTCATCGTATAACTCGGGATCATCTCGATTTTGTTGCGTAAGATTTCTATCAATGCCACCAAAGGTGAGTTTCTTATCCGGGTCGTATCCATGAACAAATTTTATTTCGCCACTATCCAATTTGGCCGCTATTTTGGCATATCTGGCTGCTTTCTCCTCATCAGTTTCCATTTCGGCTTTCTTTATGCCATTGATGCTGATGAAGACGCCATCCACATAGACGAGTTGATTGAATGCTCTTCGCTCGAATCTTCCGTAACAGTCCAAAAAATACAAATCAATATTGAAATTATCCTTCCACATTTTTTGTGTCAATCGCCAATTCGATAGAAAAACGTCTCTGTCCATTTGACGTGGCCTTGGATCACGTTAAATGTGGCACAAAAGATCGAACAATCCTCTGTTGCCATACCCAATATGACGAAGAGTGGATCCAGTCAATGGCACAATCATTAAATCGTCTCAGCCCTTTAACTCCCTTTTTAATTCCATCTTCATTTTGTTTCAGCGAAATGAACTTATTTAAACAGAATAATAGCGGCACAAATTTCATCCAGTCACGTTGAAGACGATCATCGCCAAACATATTCCGTTTGTCAATTATGTTGGGCTCGAGTTCGTTGAATACCTCCAATAAAACTGCATCGCCTTCGTTTGTGTTATAGAAGAGATATCTAATCGTTCCATAGACGTCATCTTTGTCCAGTTCTCGTTGCTGGCGATTCGAAGTCGTTGCTTTTGCAAATGAAAAAAGAACAGATACAGCCGACGTTTCATGTGTACGACGATGTTATTTTTGAAATTTGTATGCCCTCATACAGATAACTGAATGGTTCCTTCAATTTCGTGTTATCTCCTGGCTCTACAGTCTACATGATGGTCTCTCATCATCATCATTTCACGATGTTCAGGCGCATATTGTGCCATTTTTGACCAACCTTCATCGATATTTTGGAATAGAACGCTTTGGAACAATTCTCTAAACATTTTCATCATTTCACTCGAATTTTTCAAACCGCGGTCAGTTTTATTTAAAAATTCAAATATCTCCGCGTCTGTCCAATTGTCCATTACTTTGTTGAACAAATAATGAATAAAGCCGGATGCCAATGCATCGATTATGGTTAATTTGATTACATCAACTACTATTTGATTTAAAAACCTTTCTTTGACATTGTCATTTTGGTCTTTCACCGTTTTGCGTAGACACCTTTTGATGGTAAATGATGCTGATTTTAATTTGGGTTTTTTCGGTGCTGCTGTTTTGACTTTTTGTTTCAGTTTTGGTTGCCGATCAATTGATACTGACCTTTGTGTTATATTGGCTGGCGGTGGACGGACGCTATTCGATCGAGTTGTTCTTTTTGGAGCGGAAGTAAGGCCACGGGATGTTGACGGTTCATTTTGTTCAGCAAATCGTAAAACGGGCGCACTTGGTGGTGGACGTATAACGCGAGCATTTGCATTTGCATTTCGAATATCGGATTCACTCAATCGACTTAATCGAACTACTGTTTGATGGTTGGCATCGTGATCAACATTCTGTGTTGTTGTCGCTATAGCTGCTTTTCGTTTCGGCCGAGTATTTACTGATGCTGAAGCTGACCAAATGTTCTGAATGTCCAATTCACTCAATCGATTCAATTTTACTACAGAACGATAGATGCGATCTTTTTCAAATTGTTCCATTAGTTGACGCATTGGCTCACATGTGAAAGAGACCATTGTTTGTGTACCATCGGCGAATTGCACCAAGTATTCAATCTATACAGAGATAGAGAGAGAAAACAATAAATTAGAAATTGATTCAATTGAAATTCGGTTTTAAAAAATTTTATTACTCACCACACCATTGATGGTAATGGCATTGATGATTCGCTTTGGCAATGGATCCCAGTCACTTTCGTTCAATTGACACAATCGACGAACACACGCATACACAAAACACAACATACAATATTCAAATGTACTCACTCTGTCTGTGTGTTTTGCTGTTTTCGTATGTCCGTTTGTCTAGTTGCTGTCATTGTGATTTTGTCCCGATGGAATGCTATTGTATGTCAAACGTGTTGATTCCTTGTGATGTTCTCTGTTCCACTGCTACTAACACTACCAAATCTCAATTTTTCTAATGCAATCTGTTTGCTATCGCGATTTTCGTTCATTTTCAAATTGTTTTTGATTTAACCTGTATGTGTGTGTGTGATCAAACCTTTTCTACTTCCTTACTACATTCTATAAATAGCTAGTTGATATTGTGATTATTTCAATTGCATATAATGGAAGTAATGGAACAAAATTATCGAAGGAATGAATCAGGAATTGTAGAGTAATGGAATAGTAATTTTTAAGTAAGTATGCCTTGGTACTTACTCCCGAAATCCCTGGGGGTGAATCAGAAAAAAAGAAATAATGGAAAAATTATCGAAATTGGAAATTGGAATAGTATATATATACCCGTGAATTAGTTCTTTGATATAAGCACCAGCTTGAGTCAAAACATCCAAAACAATTGCCTTTGGTTGATCTGTTGAGAAAAAAAGTGTTTAATACAATTTTATACAGCACATTCATAGCTTCTGAGCAGGTGTCCGAGGGGTTAGATTAACCCCTGCCCCTGGGGAGCAGATTTGAGAATTACCCCCTTAAAAATTTTCTTATTTTGAGAAAAATTCTTTCGATTTGCTAGGGATTTTCGCGAAAAATGTGAAGACTTTTTTTTTCTCTTCACTTTCTAAAGAGGGAGAAAATTTAGATTTTTGCTAGGGGTTTTGGCGAAGTAAAATCTTTCAATTTGCTAGGATTTTTTAAGGCAAATGTTCTGAGACAATCCAAAAGTTACCCCTTTACTTTTTTGGGAAATTTTGAAATTACCACCCCCTTGGATAACCAACTACAGAAGCTATGAGCACATTCTTATTTGAAATAGCCATTTTCACCTTTTACAATGTAACCTTTGAGACTGAAAATTTGCCGCGGTCGATTCAGCAATGGTCGTCTGTGTAGTACCTAGAGATGATCACAAGAACAGAATGGTAAAAGAATCGAAGGAAATGGATCAGAAGTGTTGAGTAATAGAATGGTAAATTTTAAGTAAGTATGGTGTAGTACTCTTAAAGGTGTTTTTTGTTGCACCAAAAATCCATCAGACTTGTTGAGAAGCAATTGCATTATTTCAGCATTAACGTTTGTCTTCAGTATGCATAGGGCTCGGTAACTTTTTTTTTTGTTTTCTTCTCCCAATTTTATGTGTATGAGTTCCTCCCTCTTAATTAATTGCAAATGTTGAACTGATACTAGCTTAGTACTGTCAATACGTGATTGCATTTCTGCAGCTATATTCTTAGGTAAAGAACTTTTTTTTGCATCAGGTATTTGTAGTACAAACGGTCTTCCTTTTCCGAGCATTCTAACATCAGAAGAAAATTGAAGGTGATAATAGCTTAATACTTTAAAACGTATTCCAATGTTTTTGATCTAACCTTACATCAGTGTCCTCTCGTCCAGATGATATGAATGAAATTTCCTTGTCATCAATTCCAAAATAAGGACATATTTCACAAGATATTAGCTCCTGTATACTTTTCTCTTTCATTCGTTTTCCAGCAATAATCCACCTTTGTATATACATATGTTTTATTTGAAAATGTAAATATTGTTACGGTATATTTGATTTGAAGTCGAAAAGTTTGAAGCGCCAATATGATTTTTCTACATATTGACGTTATTCGAAGGCTTGGAAAATGTATTCTTTATTTTTCGAAGTAGTGTTGAAATGGCA
>NW_022198836.1:241486-258884 GCF_009176525.2 Contarinia nasturtii
CGTACATAACATAAAAAGGGGATTTTTGGCACTTCAAGGGGGCGTATCTAGGGGGTATATGAATTTGGGGAAAATTTTTTGATGCCAAACGTTTTATTTTGGACCCCTCCACCACATCCAATAGGAAATTTGAAAAAAAAATCTAACCACTGGGGATCTTTACTGGTTAGAATTAATCATTTTGGCTTAAAATTAATCCAAGTGTTCTAGAAAAATGTAATTCATAGTGATCCACTTCAGCTGTTTATGATACGAATATGTTGCCATATTTTTTTTATACATACGGTGTTTGACTTAAATCTCGTGATAGTTTTCGATAACGGCCTGCTATGAAAATCGTTGGTCCCGAAATTAAGTAACGTGTCAATTTAATAGGTCCGTTTGACGGTAATTTTGGGGGGACGGCAAGATGTTTTTTGTATTCATCAATTTTCAAGTTTTTTGGATAAAAATGCTTTTCAAATAAGTTCCGTGTTATGACAGATACATTTTTACTGATGAAGAAAATTGAAGGTGATAATAGTTTAAATCTTTAAAACGTATTCCAATGTTTTTGATCTAACCTTTTTTTGTGATTTTCATTTCCAAATGAAAGCGGTTTCACTGCTAATAAATTATCAATATTATCACAATCCATGAATTCATAAAACAAATTTATCATGATTCCATTTTGATTGTACTCCATTTGCCTGTTTGTTGCCAAGCACAATTTTCTGTTGAACAAAGTTTTGAAGACATCTTTTATCGGAATACCTGGGTGTGTATCTAACATTTGTAAAAAGAAATTCAATAAAAGTTACAAGCATCTTCAAAATAGACTAAGATTATTTGACTAATAAAAATAATAAACAATAATAATAATATATATATATGATTGCTCGAGAATGAAAGCGAGACTTCTATTCACAACTTATTGAAATGTAACACCACCGTACAAAATATGCTGACAGTCAGCACTTTTCGTATGGCGGTATTACATTTCAATGTGTTGTGAATAGAAGTCTCGCTTTCATTCTTGTACATTCATATATATTTGACTAATAGACTAATTTTAGCAACACGTAATGAGAAAAATATGGAAAATATGAATGTTGATCTTACCTTCATTCACTTTGCCTGGAAATGTTTGTATCAATGCTATCCATATTGATAGTTCACGCACCAAAAGTTCTATAGGAATTTGAACCGACGTATATAAAGAATTACATTCGTAATTTCGAAGATTTGAATCCTCGATTACATTTTTAGAGACAGTTTCCATTGACTGAAAAATTCCCAAACATGCAATGCATATACTTTTTTTCGATCGTTTAATTGCGATTGTATCCGTACCTACGGATGTATCCATAGTTTCATTTTTATTATTTTGTGCCGTGTATAATATAATTATATTTTCAATGCTTTCATTTTGATACCGTAGTATACAAATCGAACAAAGTTCCAATTTTTCTAGATATTCACGAATTTCCAACGACGTCATTTTTCCGCCAGTATTATTGCCAACAACGTGCTCCTGTCAAATAAAATATAGATCCCTATCGGAAAATTGACATTTGTACAATTTGACATTTTGAATTGAATACACATAACACAAAAGTGTTTTTGATTCTGCTGTGTAATCATTGAAACCTAAATCTTTCGTCTGAATCATTGTAAAAGATGGAAACTATTTTGGGAATTAAAGGATCTGATTTTGTAATGCTGGCTGCAGATTGCACCCAAGCACACTCAATCATCTCCTTGAAAGAAGGTATGTCGCAAAATTATTTATTTCTTCTTTTGTTTGCTCCAATGACTTTCCAAAATTTATTTCAACCTAACCTAAGATTACTGTTTTAGACGCCAAATTTGTTGAAGTAAAAGAAACCGAATTTTATTATTTACGTTACAGATCAGGATAAAATACATACCATTTCCGACAAACTTTTAATGGCTGCAATTGGGGATACTGGTGATGCTATTCAGTTCACTGAGTATATCTCGAAGAATTTGGCATTGTACAAAATGCGTAACGGGTATGAACTAAGTCCAAAATCGGCTGCTCATTTCACTCGTAGAAACTTAGCTGACTACTTGCGCAGCAGTACTCCGTACCACGTCAATTTATTTGTGGCTGGATACGACGAAAATGAAGGGTCCGAATTGCACTATATCGATTACATTGCAAACGCTAAATCGTTGAATTATGCTGGACAAGGTTATGGTGGTATATTTGCTGCTAGTATTTTTGACCGATACTGGCACCCAAGTAAGAATATTTTATGGATAAAAAAGTCTATAAATGATTTAAATTTTATTATCATTATTTTTACAGAAATAACGCAGGCTGAAGCCTATGATATTCTTCAGAAGTGTGTTGCAGAAATACAGAAGCGTTTGATAATCAATCTCAGTAATTTCAAAGTAGCTGTTGTTGATAAAAATGGCGTGCAACGTTTGGATGACATTTCATCGAAATCTCTTTTGAACTACGTTCCATAAAAATAAATCATGAAATGATCAGAAAATTTCTAAAAAATATTTTGATACAAAAAATAAATAATCCGCTATTAATCAATGAACTCTGTTTTTTTGATATCCAATTAAAAGTGAGACAAACATAAGTATTATCGGTTTTGTAGCGTGAAATTTTATTTGCAATAAATTAAAATGTGTGCTTTTACTGTAAAATTTACATAGACATGTTACATTAAAATTAGTTGGCGATGAAGTACACATATCTATAGTATAAAATTTTAAATTTTTATTTCGACTTTTTTGGATCTTTTTTCTTCGATTCTTTGTTATTCTGTTGATTGGAACCATTTCCACTAATGTTTTGATCCTTGTTTTTCTTTGATGATTTCTTCTCTTCTGGATTATCTTGATACCTGTATTAAGATTTTCGAAAAAAATAGAACGAAAACAATGTGAACAAGAATAATCATTGCTATCTCAATAGAAGAAAAAGAATGTATCTAAATTCAAAATATATCAACTTACGCAAAAATCAACTTCAAATCTCCCTTTATCAATGCAATCAAAAGTGGAGCCCCGGCACAAGCTGGTACGAGATATAAAAGAGCCGGTTGTGCATGTCGAAATATGTGCATTACCAAAATAGTTAACATCAATCCCAAAAAATAGGCAACGTATGCGGTATAGAAATACGTTCGGGATTTTCGTTTCAAACTATTATCAAAACGAAGTAGTAAAGCAATAAATATTCCAGGGATTACAATGTCTCCCAGTCCTAACATGGCGAAATTAGTCGCATTGAAGCCGTTCACAAGAAGATCTTGAGGAAAAACTAGTTTGATTGGAGCATCAAAACTTTTTGCGACAGTAACCTTTACGTAATATTACAATAATGAATTTAATGTTTAGTAAGTAAGATTTTATTTTCCCATTTACTCACCATCACATTAGTACCAAAGACCCAGAACACATCATACACGAACAGTCCAGATAATAAAATAAGTCCGGTTACAACGTTATTTAGATGCAGTAATTCAACACCATTCACAGCGAATGCTACACCAAAAAGGTTGTTAGCGATCCAATGTTTTTTCAATAAATACCAAATACCAATAATAAGCGCAATGATTAAACAAACAATATCATGAGTTGAAAAGTCATAGTCAATGAGATCTTGCTTTTGATTTCCTTTTCCTTTTGTGAATCCAATATGATATGAAATGTTGGGAATGCTTGATGGAATTAATGATCCAATGATTGGGCTCAGTAGATGAGCTAATGCAAGTACTTCCAAAAAGAAGAAGTATGCAGTAAGCAATAAATTTATGTGATCTTTTGAAAACAATTTGAAAACGATGTAGAGTCCGAAAAGCGCCACTGAAGCGATTACAGGGAATAATAATGCATCTTTTGAATTCATTCTTTCCAATTTTTTACCGGAATCCTAAGGATTTGAGAAGTATGAGAATTTTTAAAAATTGTTTATGCAAACTCGGTAGTACGTACTAGATTCTGCGAAAGTGCCACGACACACACAAAATATCTTGATTTTATTTACCTTTTGATCTTTTTGATGTTTTACCGATCTTATTGCTCCAAAAAAAATTGGTAGCATAGCCATTATAATCAAGCTTCCATAAGCCACCGCGGCTCCTTCAGGTGAGGCTGGAGATTTTGCACCAGATACGCTATCAGTTGCATTCTCTTGCAATAGTTTTTCTGCCACATCTGCCATTTATAAATCGTTCGTGAATATTAGTTTTAATCACTAAATTTTATCAACTGAAATTCTTTCTTGTTGACAACAATATAAGAATATTATAATATTTTCAAATTTTATGAATGAAGTAGTTTTGTGTTGTTCACCGAATAAATGCCGATAAACACAATGTTCAGTGTTTGACACGCGAGCAGTGAGAGAGGCAGTTTCTTCTATTTCAATGAAAGTTGTTAATGTGTTAGTATGCCACACTATTGCCAATGAAGTGTATTGTTGGAGGTAATTTAACCCTTGGTTTACCATATTTCGTAACAAGTTTCCGAATTGTAGGACCTGTCTCTCATTGAATCACGTTGGGTTTCTTCTAAATAATTTATTTCCAGCAAATTATTATGTTAATTACATTTAATTTTTCAAATACGTAAATTAAGTATTATTTCATAGTGTTTTTAGAAGATGATTTTTGATTATATAGGAAGTTCGTGAGTATGCACGAATTTATCCGTGATTTTTCGTGATTTTCATAATAATTTATTTTGACATAAGAATCAAAAAGTGTTCAAGCTGTATTTCACACTTAATAAAAGTTAATAGTCAATTACTCTTTTTAAAAGATATGGGGTTCAAAAAAGATTTTATTTTACTTACAAAACCATATTATTGTGTCAACATATTATTGAGTTTATCTTATCTATTGGCAAAAAAAGCTCCTGGAATATGTGTATACTTGTTTACACCAAAGGAGTCCGAATGTGAACTAGATGGACGTGAAACAGAAATTTTATTTTTCTTGGCCATTGTTGTAATGATTAGAACAAGAAAAACGGGAAGTGTCACTATGATTAATTATCTTACATCTTCGTTTATTTATACGAAAATTGCAAATCTCATTCTGTGGGCATACGCAGACTATTTGTACGGTGTCATATTTGGTGTAGTCTTTATTATCACTGCATTAGTAATTCCAGAACCAACTTATTCTGGCCCAGAACATGTGACATATTTCCGTACGGAACATGCACTAGATGATGAACTAGAAAGTGACAAGAGAATTGTTTGGATAATTGCATTTTATACAGTTTGGAATCCAGCTTGTGTTAATTTTGCACCAATTTTCAGCGAATTATCAGCTGAATATAATTTGAAAAACTTTCGATTTGGAAAAGTTGACGTTGGACGATTTCCCGCTACTGGTAAAAAATACCACGTATCTGATAGTTCGTTAAGTCGACAACTGCCAACAATTATCTTGTTCAAGAACGGAAAAGAATTTTTACGAAGACCTTGTGTTGATGTCAAAGGAAAACTTCAAACATTTTTCTTCTCAAAAGATAATATAAAGGCAGCATTCATTTTGAACACTTTATACAAGGAGAGCAAGGAAAATGGAATCACTACTGATGAAAAAAAGCAAAAATAAATAACTCTACTAAACATTAGCAATCTCTTAATCTTATAAAAGTTTTCTTTTCATCGTATCTTTTCGAAGAACCAAAGTCAGATAGATATTTTTAAGTTATAAATAATCTCATGAGTTGATGTATTTGAAAATAAAGACAAACAGCAGACCTAAACACATTTCTTTTATTTATTGTTGATTTATATGTTATTTAATATTTATTCAGAATTAGTTCTTCTAATGACATCAGTGACATCAGAGACATCTAAATGTGAATATATTGTCTTGAAATTTCGAAAAAATAATAGTATTTCGAATTACTTGGCATGCAAGGTGACATGTAGGGAACAAAATTGACAGATTGTTCATCAACGCGTTTATTCGAGACTTCCGTCAGCAACATAGTTCTTTCCTCTCAGCATCATGGCCGATCAGGTACGTATTTTTAATCAAAGTGCCGTAAAAAGTAAAAAACAATGTAAAAAATGAATCACATACACTTCAAACGATGTGTTTAGTACAAAAAAGATTAGTTTTATATGAAATTAGTAAAAATATAAATCACGATCAATAAATTTTAAGAAGTTTTAATTAAAGTGCTATTCAAATTCCACGTGTTTACACTGTTTCAGCTTCTTTTCACATAGTGTACACTCATTCAAATTTTACATGTGTAGTATATCACAAAATATAGAAGATTGAAATGATGATAATAATCATGACGGTCTTCTGAATACATAAATGAGGACAAAAATGATTTATGTTGGAAATAACATTCTATTTTCTGATACTTTTTCTTCTATATTTTGTACGCAAACATAACCTATACCATGTAGGTGAAGACTATATGCACATACTGAACTCTACATACTTTTTTAATATTCATAATGTATTAATATTTGGGTATATCTTTATTGTAGACCGAACGTGCTTTCCAAAAACAACTAACAATTCCAGTTGTACGACGCAAGAATGTGTCGGGACAGCGCAAACTTCGCACCCGTCACTATCGTGAAGTTGGATTGGGATTCAAAACACCGAAAGAGGTAATTGATATAAGTTAATTTAGTTTACATTCAGAAGTTTCACTTCATCATGTTCTTTTTGTGATATCACTATTTAAATATTTACAATATTTCATCATAGGCAATCGATGGTACCTATATCGATAAAAAATGTCCATTCACGGGAAACGTACGCATCCGTGGCCGCATTTTGAACGGAATTGTGCAGAAATTAAAAATGCAACGCACTATCGTCATTCGCCGTGACTATTTGCACTATGTGCGCAAATACAGTCGTTTTGAAAAGCGCCATAAGAACATGTCCGTACATTTGTCACCTGCTTTCAGGTAATTAAAGGAATATTGTGTAATAAGGACAACTGAGAATATATCCATGTAACTAAATCTCAAAAAATCAGTGACAAAGTTTTTTAAATTTTATTTCATGAAATATATCGAAATAAAAAAGTGTCAAGAGATAAGTATTACTGTATAATGTGTTCAATTATATAACGTATTCCAAAAGATAAAACAAGCTCAGTAATCTGTTGTGAATACATCTTTTGAGTTCTTGATTCATCCTCATCGATGAAGTGAACAAAAATACATGGATATATTATCAACGATACATTCATTAATATTTTTTTTTTAAATGATGTTTTCATAATCACGACAGTCTTCATATAACAAAACTGCTGAAATTTCAAAATGAAAAAAAGCATATCTGATATTTTTTTATTATTAATTAGGATCTTTCGAAAAAAAGTCTGAGGATGAATAATTAATCGTATTTTGTACTTTACAGAGATGTTGAAATTGGTGACATCGTTACGGTGGGCGAATGCAGACCGATTTCAAAAACTGTTCGTTTCAATGTTTTGAAAGTAACAAAGGGGGCTGGATCTAAGAAAAGCTTCAAAAAGTTCTAAGCTATTTTCTTTCCAAAAATGTATTCCAGCAAATAACGAATAAATCAACAATCATCAATTTGATTAAGAAAATCAACAACTGTCTTTTTAATTTTATTTCATTTTAGTAACATGTTGTAATAAAAAAAATCTACTTTGAAATTTTCTCATTGAATACAGTTAAGACAACATGTGAATAAAAAATCGCTTTTGTTGGAAAGTAACTTGATAAAAATTTGTTGTACCTTTTTTATAATATTTTCAGACAATATATTGAGCAATCTAGATGTCTACAATCACAGTTACTGATTGCACTCTCACTCAATTTCGTCAAAAGGATGTCATTTATGTCATACTACTTTTTTTTTGAATGTATTTCACATTACAAATCAAACCATTTTTTTTTTGTATATAAACGATTAGTAACATATTTCAATGGGTAGACGGCGACACATACCTACTTACATTTTTTTCATATTAAACTCACATTTTGACAACTAAAATATTGATAGCTCATACCATAAACATGGAACTTGATCAAGTGGAAATAGATAAACTTGGTGAAAAGAAAATATGCGTTGGAATAGATTTAATTCAACAGTTAAATTGTTTGGATCATATTCAAGGTATCGGAAAAATACGAAAGAAAATTTCTACTGAGATTTCAACACTGCAAAATGTAAGAGTGATGTTTCAATGTGATATAAAGAAATCAAGAAATTGATTCCAAGTACTTTTTTTAATTACAGACATTAATTTTGAAGCGGCTGACGATTAATAATATTATATGTAGTAATTTAATACATTTTGCTTATTTAGTCAAAATTTTGAATAAAACAGAAAATGTTCAAGGGGTTGATTTTCCCATTAAAATACATGGAAGTCCGAAGGCATCAATTCGAATTGACATCGTAACAGACAATGGCAAAACATGGATAAAAGTAATTGCAAGAAATCCAATAGCTTTATGCGATATTGCATTTGGGCGCTCAAATTATGGTTCTAAAAGTGTTATCGATCATGCAAATAACTACATTGAAGCCGCAAGGGAAAATCCACAATGTTTTCAAATTCCAAAGGTATTTTTATTCAACATCGAAGGTTCGACTTTTCAGTATACTAAATTCCATTTTAATAAACAAATGCATTTATTTTCTGCAAAGATTATTTTTGATTTCGCAAATCAAATTGATGAAGAACTAAAGAGCTCATTGGAAAACTTGAATATTATAGTTCGCATTGATGGCAGTTCGCGAAATGAAATAAGTCAATCTGTTGACACTATTTCTAAATTAAACCTGGATGTAACAGCAATGATGGCTTTTGTATCGTCTTTAACTTGTGAGTCAAGTATGTGGGAATTCAATCAACCGATCTTATCTGAACAAGCTCAAGCCGAACGTCGCTCATCCACAAAAGCTTTTTTGGACAAAGTGTTTGAAGGTAGGTGTTATAAGTTTGTAAATTCACGTAACCATTAATTAAATTTGACCAAATTATGTTCAAAATAATTCAATATTAATATAATAATGAAATATTCACATGGATTTTGGATTTTGGTAATTACAGGCAAAGAATTAATAGCATGCACAACTGCGAAAGAGAGTTTTTTACGTATCTTAAGCGTAGTTGGAGGACCCAATGAACAAAAACGAGCAAAGAAATTCTTAAGATCTATTACAATACTACACGATTTGAATGAAGATGAAGAAGAATTTTTATGGTCAAGCCAAAAAAGTCGTTTATGTTTAGCTAAAAAAATTCAAAATCGAACATATAAAATATTTTCGTTTGGTATATATGACATTTTCGTATATATTATTTTTTACAAAATAATCCTAGATAATTGCTTTTTTCTGCTCATTTCAGGTATGTATCATAAAGCATTTACCGTTACGGCAAACAAAAGTGCAATAGAAGCGGCAAAAATGCAGGTAAATCATTAAAAAATTGAAGACTGAATTAAGTTCATTTCTAATTCTTATTTTTTTTTTCTAATTCTAAACAAAATCTATACAGGGTTTATCTATTCCAGCTATCATACATGAAGCTAGAGCTTTAACAGAGCAAAAACAATATACAGCTAAGAAAGTTTAATAAAAAAAGGATTTTTCCTCATGAAATATTAACAATAAAATAATAACTGCAGCGAACAGCGTTCCATCGCCTTGGTGGTATATATATTTATGTTTTCAATTTTATTTTAAATATTTTCCAATTCTCAGTTTTACTGTTGATAAATTTACTTCTAAATCAATTAAATTAGTATCACATTTTTTTTATAATATCCGTTCATTCTCCTTAGCGCAAAAAGTAAAAATTGTTTTTGTATTGACTCTATTCTTTTGCCCATATTGTCGTAGTGTGGATTCCAAGTTTCTGATCCACAAGATCAGCGTACATTAAGTACAAATTGCTGATGGACCAACTAATTGACGAAGATCCAAAGGAATTCTTTACGTAGGTTGCTCCATAATTTTTTTTAAAATGGTACTTATAGTGTTGCCCGATGTAAACCATTGTCATATTCGTAAAGTTTGATGTTTTGGTATGTATTCGTGCCCTGAACCTTTTGTCGTACGAACGCTATTTGTATTGTTTACAGTGACTGGTAAACTGCGACTCAACAAAAAAATGAATTTTACACGTGAAGATTTTCGTAAAATGATTTACTACGATTTTCGAAGTAAATTATCTCAACAACAGTGTTTCGATCGACTTCATTTGGCCTTTGGCAATGAAGCACCAACCCTTCAGACAATTTATAACTGGTACCGAGAATTTCGTTGCGGTCGTAGTTCGCTCAAAGACGAGTTTCATACAGGTCGTCCAAAATCGGCTGTTGTGCCACAAAACATCGATGCTGTCAGAAAACTGATTATGGAAGATCGTCATGTGACCTACCGTGAGATTGAGGCATCTTTGGGCATTTCATCCCACAGCATACATACAATTTTGCATGAACATTTAGCCGTAAAAAAGATTTGCTCTCGTTGGATCCCACATAAATTGACCGATGAACAAAAAATGGCTCGTGTGAGTTGGTGTAAAGAAATGCTCAAGAAATTCAATCGTGGTGCTTCAAAAGACGTTAATAAAATCGTCACTGGTGACGAATCGTGGATATATGCCTATGAGCCCGAAACGAAACAGCAGTCGACTGTATGGGTCTTCCAAAATGAAGATAACCCAACGAAAGTTGTTCGAGCAAGAAGCACTTCGAAGCGAATGGTCGCCTGTTTTTTCGGGAGAAGTGGTCATGTGGCAACCGTTCCACTAGAGGATCGTAAGACCGTCAATTCTGATTGGTATACCACCATTTGTTTGCCCGAAGTGTTTGGTGAAATAAGAAAAAACAACCACCGTCGCAAAATAATTCTTCATCACGATAATGCGAGCTCTCACACATCTTTTCAAACTACTCGATTTTTGACCGGTCAAAACATCGAACTGATGGGTCATCCACCGTACAGTCCTGACCTGGCACCCAATGACTTTTTTTTGTTCCCAAGCGTGAAGAAAAAACTACGTGGTCAACGATTTTCGACACCAGAAGAAGCAGTTGAAGCGTTCAAAACACACGTTTTGGAGATATCAGTTTCGGAGTGGCACGAATGCTATGACAAATGGTTTCATCGAATGCAAAAGTGTATCGATCATCTCGGGGAATATTTTGAAAAACAATAAAACCATTTTCGACAAAAAACAACTGTGTTATATATGTTTTTAAAAAAAATTATGGAGCAACCCTCGTAATTTCGTCTATCAAAAAAAGAACAGAAGTGATTATTTACCAGCAGAAATGGAATACAATGGTAACAGAGCTGATAATCGTTAACAAATTGCTGAAATGTTTGCCAAACATTTTTTTACGGCTTACAGTCATAATTTCTCCGAGTTTTTTGTACTGGGAAATTATGATCGGGGATATTATGTCCGCACACCCAGTCAGCACAATGATGATTGTGGATATGAGATGTACGACACACAGAAAATACAAAACATCTGTGCAGTGATTCCAGAAATTGATATCACCGAAGAACTAGTGTATGAAATTATATCTAAATTGCCATCAGATCTTGTCGCTGGTCCTGATGGAATTCCAAATATATTCATCAAAAATTGTTTAATATCATTACTAAAACCAATAACCAAATTACTAAAAGAATCACTTGAGTCAAACAGTATACCACAAATATGGAAAACTTCATACGTCCGACCAGTTTACAAAAGTGGTAACCGAAACAAAGTAGAGAATTATCGTGGGGTCGCATTGCAATGCATAGTTTCAAAAATACTTGATTTAATTGTAACGAGTCACAGATATCATTGATAACGATCAACATGGATTCATCAAGGGAAGATTAACGGTTACAAATTTAGCTGAATTCACTTCGAAGGTGCTTATTTATATTGGAAACGGCTATCAAACCGACAGCATTTATTTGGACATCGCCAAAGCTTTTGATTCAGTAAGCATTAAATTATTAATTCAAAAGTGAGACATCATGGGATTAAATAATAAATTATTAAAATGGATCGAATCGTATTTGTATGGACGTTGGACCCCATTGGGGCAACATTGTTCATCATGTTTGTCATGGATTTAACGTTTGCTGTAAATGATCAATGCATTTTATCATTTGCTGATGATACAAAACTGTCGAAATGCATCAAGTCATATGTGATTGTGACGCATTGTAAGAAAATTTGAATCAAATAGTAAATTACTTTGAAAGAAAGAAATTAAAATTGAACGTGAGCAAAACAAAAATGATTTCGTACCAACATTCACTAATATGTATATATGAATACAAAATAAACAACGAAATAAGGAGAGTAAACGTGATCAAGGATCTAGGAGTGCTGCTTGATGACCCATGGACTATCAAACGACTATATGATACTTTTGTTTTGCCGATCGTTGAATATGCATGCAAATCTGGAATCCATATCATAAAAAAAACAACCATAAGAATTGAATCAGTACAAAAACAATTCTTATTATTTACGCTCAGAAGGATGAAATGGAACAGCTTCAAATTGCCGATTTATGAACATCGTTTACTTTTTTTCAAATGATAACGCTTGAAGAGAGACGCAAAATTGCGCAAATATCTTTCATATTTAATATAATCAATGGGGATTTATCATCGAAACACATTGAGTTGCATGAGATATTATGAACCACAACACAACACTCGTTTATCACCATTGTTCAAATTGCCATGAAGAAGGAATGATTACACTTTGTATGAACCAATTAATTTCATGCTTACTAATTTTAATGATTTCTATTGCAAAACATAAAAAGACAGTAATAATAAATTAATTGATTTTGATGTTGAAATTAATACGGTCAAAAGGAGAATTGCAAATTATTTAAAACAAAATAGAGAATAATTTAGTATATTAAAAAATGGAATATTACCGAAAATTTTCACAATTTACAGATATATTGTATACATAAAATAAATATTTATTTAAATAAATCAGGCGAGGGAACGCTGTTTGTTGCAGTTATTATTATTATTATTAATTGTCCATGGGTCGACGAAATCCTTGCCGTAGAACCAAGCCAGCCTTTTTCTGGCATTTGCTATGTCATGCTCAATGTGTGGTTCAAATTTAATTTGCACGTCAAGCAACACTCCCAAGTCCCTTATTACAAAACATTTTCTATTTGAATGCTGCCTATGTTGTATTTGTATTCACACTGCAGTGATCCCCGATGATATGATATGATCTTTGTTTTGTTGACATTTAATTTTAATAAATTGCGCCCATAATAATCCGCTTCACGATCCAAGTCATTTTGAAGAATAATGCAATCATCTGTTGAGGTGATACATTTCGAAAGTTTTGTATCATCAGCGAATGAAAGAATGCATGAATTGGTCATGACGAAAGCAGATCAATAACAAACATAATGAACAATGGGATAGCCTTGACCCGTTCCAGAAGTTACTTCGATTGGGTCAGATTTGATTTCTGCAATCTTTACAATTTGTCTGCGTCCGGACAAATAAGATCCGATCCATTTTGATAGCTGCTCATTTAATCCTATGATGTCAAGCTTTTGAATTAGCATTTTCAAGTTAACCTAGTCAAAAGCCTTGGAAATTTCCAAACAGATGTCGTTATCGTTGACCTGTTTTTGATGAATCCATGTTGACTCTCGTGTACGATGATCATTAGATGTTGGTTGAGATGGTTTGTGACGATCGAATCAAGAATTTCCGATATAGTGTAAAGCAAAACCAGGATAGTTTTGAACGTTGTTTCTATCTCCGTTTTTGTAAACTAGTCTGTCAAAGGACGTTCTCCATATCTGTAGGACAGTGGCAGTCTCAAGTGATACTTTTGAAAGTTGATGATTTTGTATGGAATTTCATCAGGACCACAGACTAGATCATCAGATAGCATGCCTATTTGTTCACCAACAAGCTCCCCAGTTATTTCGATCGTTGAAATTCCTGCACAAATATCTCGTATATTCTCAATTTCTGTGTTGTCATCACTGACAATGAGACATTAAGCGGTGGAAAATTGTTTTGCAAAAAAACCAGCAATTATTGATTGTTCGCAAGAATTTATCATCCAAATAAGTCATCTCATTCGGCAGATCCTCACTTTTGAAATTCACTTGTTTGATCTATCAGCTTTTCCATTCGATTCTGTAATCTCTGAGAGCTTCGTTTATATTCCCTTCTTATTTCTTTGTAATGTTCTATCGATTCGATTGTATTTTCCCTTTTTTTAATTTGATGTGCCTCGCGGACTTTATTCCTCATCTCGATTAATGGCTTGTTAATGTATTGATATCTGCGTAATATATTTTTCATCATTTAATTTATGCGTAGCACTTCATTCCCCTTGTGAAGAACATATACTGTAATTATTTAAAGTCCTGTCCGGAAACAACGAAAATTCTCATATCTCCGTTCATGATCTTCAAAACATAACCGAAAATCAAAATCATCAAAATCTCCAACAAATTCACCACAAAAGGTCTATCAATCACAAATGTTCCATTCGAATCTAGGCGATGGTCATTACGATGATGTCGACTATGCCAATTATTTCGTTGATAATTTTCTTGTGGACCGGATAACTGTTGTGTTTGTCTTTTTTTTGTTTATTTTGTTTCGTTTGTCGTGGTATGTTTTTTGTTTGTGATGTTTTTTCATGTTGTCCTGTTGTATTATATAATACATATTATTAAGTTTTTTCGTAAACATTTCGTTGCTTTCATTCATAAAAAATAAATCGTCAAAAAGTCATTAGAAACGTATAATTTTTATACAATTATTCGAGCATCATAAAAAACGATCGTTATTGCACATATCACAAAGCGACGTTCAAACAATATTCATTTCACGTGCTCATCCTATACATGGGAAGTGAAAAAAACAAATGATGTACTTGTATAAGCGAAAATACAGTATGCGTAAATAAAAGCCGAAAACTGAACAGATCCGAAAAAATATATCAGTAAGCATTCGGTGCTTGGATATTTTGCACATGTTTCTAATATAAGCGGCACAACTGTATTTTTGAAATATATTTCAAAAACATTTTAGTGAATCGTGAGTCTAGTGAATCTATTTATAGCTTGAAAATTCGCTCAGATTTCCGATGCACCATTAGCATACTTTTAAAAGTTGTCCGTATAAAAACTCGAATGGTGAATATAAATAAATACATTGTTCTAATTGTACATTAGTTCATAGAGAATGTTGACCTCCAAATTTAAAGTCAAATTTAATGTGCATGTTTATAAAAAAAATGAATGAGTGAAAATATTGCCAAATACATATTTATTTCATACATTTTTAAAGAAAAGAAACTGATAATTCAACAAAAAAACTTTGTTAGCAGTTATAGTAATATTTTTGTGCCATAAATTTAATCAAAGGGAATATGATGAATAACGAAACCGTCGATTACGAAGACTCGGCTCGAAAATTACCAAAGCAGTTCAATTTCTGGAGAGGAATATATAATAAAGACAAAAACTACATTTTTGGGCGTACACCGAAGAACTGGGGTAATCTTCCATTTATTTATTTTTTTCATAGCATCCACTCAAAGGAATTGTTCGGAAATAATTTAAACGAAACCTAGAAACATTTAGAGCTGATCAAGATAAGTTCTTTCGAAGTTTTTACTTCTGTTTTGATTAGTAAGTAAGTTAATAATAATTCACGAGATCTTTGAATTTTTACATTATTAATGAAATTTACTCAAAAAAATATAATAATATTTCGATAGTAAATGCGATATACGAATATATTCTGTAGTTCGAATCGATATAAGATAAAAGCATTTCTTTTGCCCAATGTATACAAGCAATTATTCAACAACAGGAACTTTCAAAATTCAGTCACATTTTTCTTTGCTTGCGCAGGTAAACACTATATCAAAATATCTCTATTTCATCTTAAAAGATTCAAATAAAATTATATCATCTCATGCGTCATTGATCCATATTTCTAGTTTCACACTATTAAAGCAATTTTTTCGTTAATACACTTAATTAACACTTAGCTATAAATGAACTTTATTTATGAAAAATAGGCTAAATAAATATAAAATTCTTCATAACGATACTGATTTTTTGGGCAATTAAACTTGGTAAATTTGGAAATCATTATGCCGCAAACGTAAACTAACGAAAACGACATTACAACACAATCATTATTTAACGAACAAACAAAACTTGATGAAAAGTGACTATGAGTAGATTATAATGATAATACGAATAATCTAAAATTAACGGAGGCACATAAGACACGGACGCAAAAATTGTATAATCAGCTCCATGTGGTGAGAATATACAGTTCTTAGTGATATACACTTAGTGATATATAGTATGGTTCGATTGTCGGATAAAAAGCTGGCTTTAGTTATAATATATGGAAAAATATGTAAGATAAATATAAAATACTTCTTTAGAATTTCTCACTGTGACGCAATACTGTAAATCTGAAAATTTTCTGATATTCATTTTCAGTGACGCGTTCGTTCATATACAAACAAAATGTTAATATTGCGTTGCCTCAAAACTTAAAAGACACAAACAAAAGACGTGTTGAATGTCATTAAAAATCATAGGTAAAAATGTGCTGTTGTTATTGATTTCTATTATTTCCGTGTTGCTTACAGATGGTCATCTCTCTTGCGGTGAAAGAGGCGACGCAATATAAACATTTTGTATGAATATGAACGAATGCGTCACTGAAAATTTATGTCAGAACATTTTCAGATTTACAGTATTGCGTCACAGTGAAAACTTCAAAAGAAGTTTTTTATACTTATATCAATAGTTTTTTTAGTATGTTGATGACAAAATCCAAACGTTAGATTCTGTTTTCTCGTACCAAAAAACCCTTCGTACCAATTTTCATAGCAATTCAATGAAAAACAAATTTACTCCGAAATATCATTCTAAAGGTGGGTTCCAACCGGGAAAATTTCGAAAAATTGAACAAATTTCTGAAAATGGTTGTCACCTCGGGTCCGAATTATGTAAAATCAATAGTCAAAGTAAATCTACAGAGTAAAAACCTAGCTCATTGGAATTGATTACTAAGGAATCAAAATTCAGGTGGTCGTTCAAATACACATTTTGCCCAATTTTCACCAAATAAAAGTCTGTTGGCTTTTCAAAATGTGTGTATTAGCTTAAAATTGAGTGCACTTTCGATCTATGATGAAAAAGTCCAAGCCAATCATAGCCGTGGTCTATTATAGGAATTCCCATATAAATTTTGTGACCGAAAACACTGTCGTCCTCCCTGATTGCATTAAATCAAACTAATGTTTTGTGTTGCATCTAACAGATGGCGCTCGCATATTCGCAATAACAAAAATCCATTTAAAAAGTCTAAAAAGTACAGAAAAATAA
>NW_022198836.1:268884-291297 GCF_009176525.2 Contarinia nasturtii
CTTTGTTTGTTTACTTTGACAACTGATTTTACATAATTCGGACCCGAGAAATTCAATGGTGGTAACCGTTTTGAGAAATTAGTTCAATTTTTTTAGATTTTTCGGCTTGAAACCATTCTTTTGGAATAATATTTCGAAAAAATTGGTTTTTATTCGATTGCTATGAAAATAGTTGTCAAAGTATCCTAGATTATATTCCAACAAATAATACGTTAACATTTTACAGAATGTTTCTTGGAAAAGGGAAATATTAATTTTATAATATTAATCGATTACCCAATTGGAAATTCAGATGTGTACTTTGAAATGAGAAGACCGAAAATTTTATTTTTAAAACCAGTAAACAGATTGTATTATAGAAAATGGCAAAAAATGAAGTGTTGTTGCACGCAGTAGACGCATATCGCAGACGCAATCTAGTGGCTATTTCCAGCCGCTATTTTTCAACATAATCATACGTCTACATTTTAGAGAAAACTAAATCTGGCTAAAAATTTCAAAGTACATTTTTTAATTTCCATCGGCACATTTCAATATTACAGGTGAACTTCTTCTTTTCTACTCGATATTTTATATAATTCTCGCTGCGTTATTTGCAATATGCATGCAAAGTCTTTTATGGACATTGGATAAAAAAGTTCCTAAGTGGACATTGAATGAATCGCGAATAGGTGATAACCCTGGTTTAGGTGATAGCACTTTCATTTATTATAATAAATCAATATTAATATTATAACTATTATAATAGGCTTTAGACCTATGCCTTTAAATATATCTCAGGGCTCTTTGGTTTGGTTAAACAGTAGAAACGCATCAACTATAAAAAATTATGTCGATTTGATTGATTCATTTTTGTATCGTAAGTATACATTTTTTTATTTTTTCATTTCGCCATCTTATAACAGACTGAATGTATCACAATTGAACCGGCTAGAATATTCGTGACCTCAAGAAATTTGTCAAAATAATACTGCAACGTGCCCATACATTTTTTATATGAACATGTTGCTCTTTACCTTCAACAAATTTCTTTAGCTCATGCATATTCTAACCGATTCAATTATTTTACAATATCATTTGCAATGAAATTCTACTCGAATACTGAATTTTCTTATAAATACATTTTTTTATTCCTTCGTTGACTGGTATTTTATTTTTAAAAAAGCATACGAGGAAGCAACACTCCATCCACATGAAAATTCCGTGAATTGCGATTTTGAAAACTTGCCTTCAGCTGATAAAGTAAGTACTTTGAAAAGAAATAAAAAACTCAATAACTTCATAGCAATTCTATAGGATTTTTTTCTATAGTGTCTTTAAAAATTATAGGAATATTCAAAGATTATATAAATACAATATTTTCCGAATAGGTGTGCAGGGTAAATCTTAGTCATTTTGGACAATGCACCGCAGCAAACTCATACGGTTACAACAGTTCCCAGCCATGTATATTCTTGAAATTAAATAGGGTGTGTAAAAATAACGTAAATATTATAGAACGTTTGAACCTTTAATATGTTTTATATGCACATATTTGATAAATAGATTTTCAATTGGACACCGGAACCGTTTTTTGGGGATACAGCTCTTCCAGAAAATATGCCCAATGATCTTAAATTATATATCAAATCTCTGCAAGAGAAAGAGGTGAAAAAGATGCATTACGTATACCAATAATATTTTATGGTGACAATAATATTTTATAAATATTTTTTTTTTATTCAACAGCAAAATCAAGTGTTTATTTCATGTGAAGGACAGAATCCAAGTGACAAAGATTCCATTGGAAAGATTTCAATTTCACCTAGAGGGTAAAAATTCATTATACAAGGGTGTTTCCCATATCTGTAAATAGAAAAATGGTAATTATTAATTTAAAGTAGGCAAAATTCTATGGTAGTTAATGGCATTTATACAACGAAGCGATTGATGTTAGCACTTCCCGAAGCAAAAAACTGTTTTCAAAATCTAATGATACTTACAATGGAAAAACGCTCCGTTTGTACTCCCGCACAGCCATCTCAACCAAATGGGAAATGACTTTTTTTGTGCATAACTAACCCACATATTCGGGATAGCAGTTACGTAACAAATGTTACTTATGATTTATTTTATTTTATTGTAAGGTATTGTGATGATTAGTTGGCTGCTATTTGAACTCTGGCTCGGATATGTCCACGGCGGCATCGGCGTTGATTTGATTCCAATATCGGTTGATTGCAGCAGGTATTGGAAGTCCAAGCAATTTGATTTTTCATGGCTGAGACACAAAAATATCGAGATTTTTTATAGAAATTTACGAATTAATAAATCTCCTGCACAAATATGCACACACGCACACACATGTTTTAAATTCATTTTTTTCGAGCGACAACAGAACAAGAATCTATCTCCTTCTTTGGTACACACACAAAATGATGCAGCACACAGAAATGACAAAAATCTTCGGATTGATAACAATGGCAGTGATTTAGAGAAGAAATCAATGTAACGCATACTATGAGTATTCAGATTCAATTTGAGCTCAAACAATAACTGTTTCTCTTCTATGAACAATGGAACCAATTCAAAATGGGCATCACCGCTTGAAATGAATTTCACCACTTCACGCAACAGAATTATGTACTGCGTTCACTGACTCAGAAGTTACAACTCTTGAAATGCAAAAAAATCAAAAATTCATTTATTGAACAACTATAAATTTTTGTTTGTTATACCCATCAGCGAAACCAAAACTGAGCTAGCTGGTATTGCTTGGACTCTCTACTATCGATTAGGGCCATTTAGAAGTAGTCTGTTGAATTTACATGTGGTCGTACAGACGGAGAAAATGGACGCCTCGAAATGGCAGTTTTTGAAGAGATGTTTGAATGAATCCAATATATCGCCATGAAAGACTGCATTATTCGCGTGAATAATCTGGAATAGATCCCAAGCATTTCGTAGAATAGTTTTGTAAATTTATTACTTTCCCAATCTTTGGGCAAAAAAATTCACTCGCAACGAGTTTCCGAATTGGCCCAAAGTGAAATCAAGTTTCAACTTTATAGCGATGTCGCAAGGATTTTATGCAATAATCAAGTTGATATTTTTATTTATTTGTAACCGCTGATGTCTGTTTGAATCCATTTAGTAAGTAGTTTTACTTACATTATGAGACAATGGATGGTCGCGACAGTCACCAATTATAGACATAACCTCAAAAGGTAAAAAAATCGAATTTTTGGCTTTAGCTCGCATTCCTTGGAAGTGTATTGTTCAAAATATTGCTTTATCATCTTGAATGGGACGAAGCGATGCCAAAAGAATAATCCATGTCGTTTTTGAACTTTTTGAATCAAGGAAATACAGTTTTTATTGAGAAAATGTACACTTTAGTAATGTGACCAAAAATCATCTCGGGAAGCCATACAAATGATGGCAATATTTCACGAAGTAGAAAACGTATGCATTTCATATTTCTGGTGTGGACTGGTGGGACCTTTATCTATCACCGGTGCAGAAATAGTTTTAAAATTCAGTCGACTCCTTGAGATAAAGAGATGAAATGGAAAATTTGGACATTTTGAGGTTATGTTCGATTAAGTGCTGTAACTTCTCAGTAATAGAGTCAGTGAACGGATTTGGCTCAAATGTCATATTTGGAGGTTTGAAGGATGGCTCTTTCTAAAAACGAGATGAATATTTACTTGTGTCGCCATCTAGTGTCCGATTCTAAAAACTTATTGATCCATGTAGTATCCACGTGCTTTGAAATAAAAATGAATTTCACAATAAGTTGTAGAGGAACTTATTAACTGCTTGAAATAAGCACGTATTTCAATTTTGATTTATCATTAAAAATAATAGCTTTTCCCGAACGAATTTTTTCCCGAAAATGATTCGCGAAAATACAATTTCCCGAAAGTTGATTTCCCGAATTTGATTTGAGATTCGGAAAAAGTTCACTCTTCTTCAGACTAAAACTTCATCAGACTTAGTTCATGAGAAATCTTAACCACAGTTAAAGAACTTTAAAAAAATTGAGCAATTTGGTATAGAATTGTCAAAATGTCTTCCGGAAAAAAACTCGGGAAAAAAAATTCGGGAAAAAAAATTCGGGAAAAAGTTTTTTCGGGAAATTGTCTTTCGGAAAAATATCCTTTTCGGGAAAAAGGCTTATTTTACAATTTCGGGAAAATGTATTTCGGGAAATATGTTTCGGGAATTAGTGCGGTCACCATATTTTTCACGGTAATAAAATGATTAAGTTTATTCACACTGGTGACTTGAATTCAACAATTTGTCAATCGATTGGTCAAGTGTTGAAAAATTCGGATCAAATCGATACAAAATGCACGTATATCGAAAATAATATGAATTATTAGCAAAATCGTAGAATAATTGAAGCGTTAAATTGGAATTTACACTGCTGTAGTTTAAATCGTAATAAAGTGAAAGATTGATTTGTTGACTTGCTATTCACAACGCCGAACGTGTTCTCGGTATCAATGAAGCGGCGTGTTCTCGGTATGAAATGATCATCAAATGTCATAAGGCTCGGCTCACATCAATAATACCAATTCAATATTTAGATATTAGACAATTTTTGCTTTAAAGAGTTTTTTGCTTCGGAAAGTGTCAATATCAATCGGTGCTTTACATTAATGCTACGATTTGAAACAGAATTTTATGCTCTTTAAATTGAAACATACCATTTTTTTAATTATAGATATGGGAAACACTCTATAATACATAATTATTTATTTATTTATTTATTCATTTATTATAATTTATATCTTGTATATAATTGTAGATTTCCTCATTATTTTTTCCCGTACAAAAATAAAGAAGGATATTTAAGTCCTTTGATTTCGGTACAATTCGAATCACCACAAAGAAACAAAAATATCAATGTTGAATGTATAGCTTGGGCTAAAAATATTGTTTATCGTGGAGGTCAACTATTTCGATTGATGTTGATGATTAAATTTGAATTTAAACGAACTTAATATTAAATATTGTTTATCGTTTCAGGTTTAAGAGATCGTCAGGGCTCCATTCACTTCGAATTGATGATTGACTAGAAATTTTTTTTGTAGACCAATTTCTTCTAAATATCGAGAATCATCATTAATGTTTTATCTTGAGTTGTTATTGTACTTATCTTTTGAATAAATATCTCCCATTTTGTTGCAAATAATCTCATTTAGAATATATATTTCAAATAATTTATGTAGTTCATTTAATTAAGTTTAACACGCTTGCTTCACAATATTTAGACAAAAATGGTTGATTGTTTTTGTACTGATTCTAACTTTTTTGCCTATACAAATGTATGTACACACAAAAAAGTAGTAATAGAGCATTTATTGGCACATGTCAATAGTACAGCGTTTAATTGACATTTGTCAATAAATGCTCTCAGATGCTACTAAACACAGAGATCGGGACGCTTCACTTCGGACGCTCCAATGAACGAACCTGTCAGAAGTTTGCGACACCAACCAAATTGCCATAAGACCAGCCGCTCCTTACAAAATGAATGTTGACTAAAGTGAGCAATTGAATCTGAAATGAATGCGCCAAAATCGTCAGAGAAACAATAAAAATTAACGTGAACTGGAAATAAATTGAATAACATAAATATATTCCTGTAAATCAGACGCTCTCAACAAAAAGAATTGTGCTCTAGTAGATTTAATACATAACACATTTGACAGCTGTCAAATGGCATTAATTGTAGTATGAATTTTAGTCAGATTGGTAGGTAGCCATTACTGCACATGTCCTGCGAGATAATTTAAAAGAAAATTGTGTCAGTGTATCAAAAATGAAAACGAAATCGAAAGCGAAACAAGTGAAAATCGAAGAAAATCAATCAGAAATGACGGGCTGCAACATTTGAAAGCACACGAAAATTCAATAACCATCAATTTTGGTGGTTGTTTCGATCGCTTCGGGGCACAAGCATATTTACATATTGCGTCCAATGCAATTGTAGCGATACAATTCTAGTGCTGGGAAGCGATCGAAGCGCATTTTACAAATGTCAAGCGATTTAAATAAATGTCAACTATAGTTATTAACGCGATCGAACAACCACCAAAATTGATGGTTATTGTAAGCAATTTTGATAAGCGCTTCGGTCGCTTCCCAGCACTAGAATTGTATCGGTACAATTACATTGGACGCAATATGTAAATATGCTTGTGCTCCGAAGCGATCGAAACAACCACCAAAAGTGATGGTTATTGTAAGCAATTTTGATAAGCGCTTCTAATTAATTTTAGCTCATTAATTTTATTGTTTCTCTGACGATTTTGGTTCATTCATTTCAGATGCAATTGCTCACTTCTATCAACATTCATTTTGTAAGGAGCGGCTGGCCTTATGGCAATTTGGTTGGTGTCACAAACATCTGACCGATCGGTTCGTTTATCAGAGCGTCCAAAGTGAAGCGTCCCGATCTCTGTGTTTAGTAGCATCTGAGAGCAAATGCTGACAAATGTCAATTAAACGCTGTACTATTGACATGTGCCAATAAATGCTCTATTACTACTTTTTTGTGTGTAACTTCATAGCATGGATACTAAATTTTATCTACACTTGACTACTAGTAAAACAAATATCACCGTAAATGACATACTTGAAGATTGCAGTTGAAAAGATCATTATTTCCGTTATTTTTGTGCTTCCCCTTCTGGAAGGATTTTTATATACAAAACTAGATAAATAAATGGATAAGTTTTTTTGTTTTGAACAATATCTACTGATGTATCTTTATTTATAGTTCTTAAATTTTTGCTATTTTAGTATTAAAAAAATATACATTTCCATTCGCTTGAATTGAGCTTGGCTTGGTAAGATAACTTCAACTTTTATTTTATCTAGATACTATTCTTATAACTTACAAATTATCTTATCCTGGAATATCGGTCCCTTTGCACCTCTGGTCAGAAGCTATGTCTATCTTTTGTCTATCTCAGTGAAGTGAACCAAAAACAAACCATTTCATTGGTTCACTTACCGAACGAACTGAAGCAAGCGGAACGTTCTTAAAAGGTTTACACTGTGCAGTATACACACGACCGTACAATGGCTGTGTGTGTATTAGTGTGCATTGCTATTCACGTACACATACTTCACCATACAAACCATTCTCGGAACGTTCCGATTACTACGTTTCGTTCACACAAAACGAAACCAATTCCGAGATACCGCTCATAAAAAAAAAATATTTTCATGCTTACAAAAAAAACTTGAGCATCCTGTTATAAATGATTTTCATTTCAAAATGTCTGCAGCTTATTGTTCTTGATTTTCCTGCTCTATTGAAGTAATATTTCATATTTAAACTCACTTTACTTCAACTTTTTATCATTTTCTGGTACATTTAATTAAATTCGAACGTAAGTATTTTGGATTCAAAAATTTTCGACGTCATTAAATTATTATTAGTGATACGACGCTCCATTAAAATGAAAACAACTTAACCAGAACACTTCAAAATTGTGTAAAATTGTGCGCTCTTACCTTTTGAATACGTATAACAACGAAATAATCATTTTACATATCGTTGGAAAGGTAATTGAAGGGGCTATTCGACGGTGCCCTCCGTAGGTCCCCTGCCCCCTATTGGGTCAAAAAAATCGGGTCAAAGTAAAAATTGCTATGGGGGAAGGGTTTTGACCAATTTTTCGAGAATTTCTCCCAGAATGGACTTTCACATCGTGATTTCACAAAGTGATTTCACATCGGTTATCGATCGGCCAATGACCAATAAAAAGAGCGAAAAAATCGAGAAAAAAAACCACGCATAAAGCCGATTTTTCACTTTTAATATTTCAAACCGATTTTTTTACCCATTGGGGGGCAGAGGGATCAAAGGGGGCACCCTCGGATAGCCCTATCGATTACCTTTCCAACGATATACATATGTCCGGGTATTTAAATAAAAGTTTCAAAATGATATTGAATGAAAAAATGCAATTTTTTCGATTTTTGACCATTTTTTCGAAAATTGATTCCTTGATTTTTTACGACTTTGTGAAAAGTTGGGTCCCAAATTTTGGCTATCTTAGTTTCTCATGAGGGCCAACCTATATACAAAATTTGAGCACAAAATTTTACCATGCTTCCAGAGTTTGATCAATTTCATATGGAATCGTCGATTTAAAAAGTTCTACACTACAAGACGAACTTTTCCGCTCAAGTCGAATATTATTGTTTCGAATGACGAGAAATGTATACTATTGGTAGTGCAACTTAAAAATGTCCTATTTGTGTCAACTTCTAATGTATCAAACGCGCCATTTTTTTTGCCAGTGACAACAAGTGTATCTTAAAGAGCGTCAAAAAAAAAAATTAAATTCCATCTGTCGAAGTGAATACAAGTTTATACACACAAGTTTTTTATTGCGTTCAAAAGCCATTTCAAAACTCACCAAGCCATTTCAAAACATTTAAAAGCATTAGGATTCATTCAAAAGCAAGGAAATTGGATACCACATGAATTGAAACCAAGAGACGTTGAAAGATGATTTTGCATGTCCGAAATACTGCTTGAGCGCCACAAAAGGAAGCATTTTTGCATCGAATTGTTACTGGTGATGAAAAATGGATTCATGATGAAACCCGAAGCGTAAGAAATTGTATAGGAAGCGCGGTAAACGAGCAAAATCAACGCCCAAGCAAGATATTCATTGTGCTAAGGTAATGCTCTGTATTTGGTGGAATCAGAAGGGTGTCCTCTATTATGAGCTGGTAAAATCGGGTGAAACGATCACGGGAGACCTGTATCGAACACAATTGATCCGTTTAAAGAGAGCCTTGAACAAAAAACGGCCAGAATATGCAACCGGACATGAGTCAATAATTTTCCATCATGACAACGCTCGGCCTCATATTGCTCAACCGGTTAAAAACTACATATTCGCTATTTCTGCTCATGCATATGTAAACCGCTATGATTCAGCCGAATTCTACTGTGTATAAAAGAAATAGCGAGTACGTCACTGTGCGTGGTCGGTTCTCATACAATTCGTAGCCACTGTCCACACACTTCGTTCAAATACGGCTCACCCATACATATAAACACATATTTTGAGAATAAATAATGAATTCACAAATTTCGCAAACACTGCCTAACCTCAAAAAATGAGCAGTTCTTTTGGCGCGGAATCCATATGCTGCCAGAAAGATGGGAAAAGGTTATAGCTTCTGATGGCCAATACTTTGAATGACATGTTATTTACAGAATTTATAAAATAAAGTTTTATTTTTACCAAAAAAAAAACGAAATTTTTAAGTTGCACTACCAATATGATCATTGATGTTTGACAGCTGACTTGACTGGCTGCATTTTTTTTACCGTGCCAAATAAAAATCATTAAAATAAATATTAAAAATAGAAAAACTAATAGTATAGCAATAAAAACTATAAAAAACGCAAGAACAAGACTCGCTGTATACGGGAAAGTGGAGTACAGCTGAAAAGTGCGAAAATTTATGAAAAATGCACTGTTGTACGAGAATTGAGAAAAACAATGTTCTTTTCTTTCACTTTTTGTGCGCTTTACCGAGTCTCCGAGAGTTTCATTTAAACTCGCCTTGCAATAGCCAAATGACGCCTATTGGTATTCGCTTACGGTATTTATCAAGATGAATCCTAATAAAAGTGTTTCATTTGTTTGTGCGCAGCATATTTTTTTACAACCATGGAAAATTTTGAAAATTGGCGCAAAAACCAGCATTTGCGCGAAGTTTTGTTGGGTCACTTTTTTTCTAAGAAAACTGCAGCTGAAAGTCATCGTTTGCTTATGGAAACTTATGGCAAACATGCTCTCGCAAAATCAAAATGTTACGACTGGTTTCAACGCTTCAAAAGTGGTGATTTTGATGTGCGTGACAAAGAACGACCAGGTCAGCCAAAAAAGTTGGAATATGAGGATTTGCAAGCATTATTGGACGATGATCCATGTCAAACGCAGAAAGAACTTGCAATGGCGTTGAATGTCGACCAGGCAACCATTTCTAGACGTCTACATGCAATGGGAAAGATTCGAAAGTTGGGAAAATGGGTACCACATCAAATCAATGAAAATCAATTGAGAGCACGAATCACAGCATGCAAACAGCATCTTGCCGAGCACAAGAAACATAGTTTTTTGAGTCGAATTGTCACGGGCGATGAAAAGTGGGTCTATTACGACAATCCCAAACGTAAAGGAGCGTATGTTGATCCAGGCCAACCAGGACCATCGCAGTCAAAACGAGACATTCATTGCAAGAAGGTCATGCTGTGCATTTGGTGAGATCAAAAAGGTGTCGTGTATTATGAGCTGCTAAAACCAGGTGAAACGGTTACAGCCCAACGCTACCGCATGCAATTAATCAAAATGGACCATGCATTGAAGATTGAACGGCCACGGATAATGCCAGGCCACATCGAGCAGACATCGTTAAAAAAAAGTACAAGACTTCGGTTGGGATCGGCTTGATCAACCCGCGTACTCTCCAGACCTTGCTCCTTCTGACTACCACTTGTTTCGATCGATGCAAATGGGTTTGTCCGAGATATCGTTTCGAAATCCTGAAGGAGTGCGAAAATGGATCGATGAATGGATAGCCTCAAAATCGCGGAATCGACAAGCTACCAAGAAGATGGGCCGAAGTCATAGCTAACGATGGGCAATACATTGGTTAAAAAATATTGTACAGTTGTTTATAAATAAATGTATCTTCTCACCAAAAAAATTCCCTTTTTTAATGCATACACCCAATATCATCGTAATAAAAATTTATTATGATATCGCAAAACGCAAAACTATAAGCACAAAAGTGAAAAAAAAATCTGATTTTTTTTCTCAATTCTCGAACACCACTAAATGGTCCATATCATGTGGTGTGATCAGAACGTAAAAATTTGTCATCTCTGTCACCCAAATTGTCCAATGCTGTCTTGCTCTAGCATGTATGAATGTTTACAACGGACATTCTATTCACATACAACTCGCACTTATATTTTGCTGCGCAATAAAAATGGTTGACAATGAATGTATTTTGGTCATCGCTTTGAGTTTTGTGTCGACAATTTTTATTGCGCAGCAAAATATAAGTGCGAGTTCTGTGTGAATAGAATGTCGATTGTAAACATTCATACATGCAAGAGTGAGCGAGACAGCATAAGAAAACGATTTACCAAGCAAAATATGTGTGACTAAGAAAGCAAATATTCACATTCTGATCCTAGTTCTGATCACATCCGATGATATAGACTATTTGCTTGTGTTCGAGCATTGATTTTTTTTAACTTTTTTGTGCTCTATACCGAGTCTCCGAAAGTTTCATATAAACTTCCCATGTAGCAGCCAAAGGACACCTATTGAATAGTAGGCGGATTCCAATCGTGATTTAGATGATAAGGAACTCGATTTTTTTCATTCTGATTGACCCATGTGATACTGAAAATTGCGTAGTATTTATAAATCAAAGAAAAAAAATTAATATTTTTTTCTTGCGATTTTCATAATCTACATGGAAGGCTTGTATGAAAAAAACGGAAGACCGCTGGAATAAATAAAAATTCAACATGATAAAAATGTAAATAAAATACCAACTTGATACGACTTCCAATAAAACGGGAACTTATTTGCTTTGAAAATGAAACACCACCGTGCGCAGCGTAAAAATAAAAGTTCAACATATTTAGAGTGAAAATAAAAGACCAACATGAATCATGTTGCTCTTTTATTGTCATCTCAGTTTAGTTGGTCATTTATTTTTACATAATGATTGAAAACATAAACTCATTAGAGATGATTGAAAACATAAAGAGTGAACACATATATAGCCGATACATTTGAGGAAGGAAAATTCACCAATTTTGCGATCATCCATATGAACAACCTGCATGAGAACAACGAAACGGAAATCAACAAAAATTTCGTGAGTGTGGTAGAAATTGAATTGGCAATAAATTCAAGAAACAGTAAAAATCTTTCAGAAATGATATGATATCGAATTTGTTTAAAAAAAATAGCAAGTAAAAATTTATGCCAAATTTTAATGATTCTTTCTCACGAAAGTGAGGTTATATCAACCACTTCATTTTTTATTAATTTAATATTTTTGAATATTGTGCAGTAAATCTCACGAAACTACCTGAAACTACAAAACAAAACAAACAATTTTTTTTTTAAATGTAAAAAATGAAAATATTTTTATAATTATCACGATTGTGACACAAAAGTGAGGTTATGCCAACCAATTTATTTTTATTGATTTAATATTTTTGAATATTGTGAATCACACAAAATTAAAAAATAAAAGATTTTTTATTTTCAAAAATGTAAAAAATTAAAATCTATTTATTTCTACTGTTTTATTTTAACAGTTTAACGCAGTTTAATCGATTCATTATGATTTTGCCAAACCGTGACGGCCATATTGTCACAAACGTCAATTAGTACTCAGAATACGCATTAGAGGTGTTGTTGGCTACGGGCATGATCAGGCTTCGACTCATATGGATGCAAATTTCGAAAAATCAAATCAACAGAATTGCATTAATAGAAAGAAATATATTGAGAGCATCCTCTGGGTTAAATCGAAAACCAGACTCGGTTAAATATTTCAAAAACGAGGATGTTTACAATGAATGTAACGTAATTCCCATTGAAGGGGAATTAATCAAAAACACAACAAAATTTCTGGATAAAATAAACCTTGATGAGGACTATCAAGCATATTTAAGATATGAAGAAAACTACATGGGAAATATTAATTATGACAGTAGCAAACCTCCAACATACATTAGATATCTGGAGAATGAAGACAAATTATTCTTGAACGATAATGCAATTTTCTATAGAAACCTCCTAACAATATGTAGATGAATTTAGAAATGGACCTAACGTCTTAGTTTTAATTATATCTCTATTAAATTCCCACCTAATCACTACGATTAGTTTGGGTTATTTATTTATTTATTTAAATTTCATTCATCATCCATTCACCCACATACACCACATATTCGATCATACAAAATACAGAAAATGCAATATAGAGGTTTTTTTTCAACTTTTCCCTCTAAGTGAAATTAAATAAAAAATAAAATCAACCAAATCACAAAACTAATTATAAGCAAATGTAGATCTCTGAAAAATTCAAAGCAATGAATGCAGAGCTAAATTAAATTATAAAACAAGTAACCAATTGTTCCTTTAGCTTGTAAATAAAAAATTAATTTATATTTAAATAAAAGAAATTCGAAATGAAAAAAAAATGAAAATGATTTCATGATTGAGATTATTTCTAGGGGGTAGACACGTGGAATAGGATTAGACTTTTAGTGTAAAAATTCGAGAAATTAAAGTGGAATAGAGAATTCAGTAGCTGGATTCACATGGATTCACTAATCCCATGTATGGAATAGCGAAAATGGGTTAGATTCAATGTTTTTGTAATCGATAGTACAGAATTTGATAAAGGCATTAAACTTTTTTTGAAATAGTAATTTGTTCTTTTTTGAAATATTTTTTAGTTCAAAAGTCGATTACAAATTTACAAAACAATAGATACACTTTCTCAAAATTTTATTGATGAAAAAAATAATTTCAATTATCAATAAAAAAAAATGTCATACTCCAGTGTCGATAAATAAGTTTTCAACAAAGTGAATACCGGCGAAATGTGACATCACATTTGACAATGAAATGACGGATTGGTGGAATAGTAGGATTAGTGTTTTTATATTGGAATCATGGTTTAATCGTTTGTGTCTCCCCCCTAGGATTATTTTATATGAAAATTTCAGCTCACTTTAATCCTAACCCATTCATATATATAATATATATATATATATGTTGGTATTGCGTCACTTGGGGAACTGCCATCCTCATGATTTTTGTGCACCACTTTTCTACTACTTTATTGTTTATGTATCTTCTAATTCTCTAATTCTATAATCATTGCTTTCGCAATAACGAACTCAGTGTGTGATTAGAAATGAGAGAATTTTATATATTTTAAATATAATTTTTTCATGTTATATGTATTTTTTTAATGAATTCAATTTTTTGAAATATGAACAAATCTGCTGCACTTTATCCATTTCTTGGTATTCAAATAGGGAACATTTTTGCGCATGTCAATGATTCCCCTTCAAAATCTCCTCTTTTGTCATATTAACGAAATTAGGCTTATATTCATTTTTAAGAACAAAATATAACTTGAACAAAATTTAGTCCCTGATTTCCGTATACTTGCTTTAAATGTGTAGGTGTACAATATTTTAGGAGAAAATTACGATATATATTTAATATTTGTGTAGGAGATACCGAGTTTTACAATTTAGTGTTGATTCCGATTTACTCAATATCAGACGCAATTTTTTTAACTTCTTCAGTCGTAAAACGTAACGCGTTATGTATTAAAATTTATCCCCTATCGATTTCAAGATGTTAACGAAAGACAGACATCATTTGTTTCAACAATTGAAAGACGTGTATGTGAAAAATATAAATAATGTGTGTTAACAAATAAACAATATTTTTTGATTCTAAAAGCTCTGGAGTAAAAAATATATTTACGTAATTTTCTTAACCCTCTAATGCATTAATTTTTTTTCGACATGAGACTTATTTTTCTATGATTGTTTTGGTTTATAATTCCTTAAAAAAATAATCGAAATTCAAAAAATCGCATGGTTTTCTCAAAAAATGCTATTGACAAAATTCGAGAACAATCAAAACCATTGTTTAAACTGCAGTAAAACTGCTATAAACAAAGAAAATGATAATTTTTTTTGTCAAATTTCTGTTTTCGAGTACAACCGTGTTTATAAATAAACAACCGATTTACATCCAGTTGTCAAATGACCGGAAAATGAAAGCCTGAACCCTACTGAATGTATTTTAATTCATAAATAAAATCTTTTTTTTTTAATTATATATTTTAGACAATAATTTGTACACCATGCCTAAAGGCAGGGCTATGCACTAGAGGGTTAAAATCATTTTTAGTTGTAAAAAATGTGAATGGGCTAATATTTCACCATTAGCGGAATTATAGTGAAATATTCTCCTAAATAGATTTCCTTAAAAAAATTAATTGATGATTAAACAAAATTAAAAAGGAATTGGATGAAATTATGAAAAATAATTACATTATTTCAAATTAAAGCTAATGCGGTTAAAAAGTTTGGTGTACGGAATGTAAATTACCACGATGGCGAATCACAAGTAGTCATTGCAAAAATTAAGTGAAATTGATTTTGAATCGATCATTTTTGTTTGAATGAATTTCTACTTTTCTTTTAATCAATGAACATTTTTATTTGATTTATTTTACATGCCGGCTACTGTGAAAATTATTCTTGTAGTTTGAACCAGTAATGTGCGAAATTCCAGCTGTGATTTGAATAAGAATTTTTTTCCCCAAATGAAAATTTTTCTCGCACATTCTCAACCAACTATAAAATATAAATATAGAAACGCACTTTGAACAGAGCACGCTAAAAAAGTGAATCCGCATCATTGATTGTGTTGCACTCTATATTGCATTTTTGAAGTTTTTCTTTTTCAACGTGCGTTATTCATAGCTCGTTTCTTTATTCCCACAAACACATTTCCAGATTCTATGTTAGAAACTTTCTTATCAAGTTTTAAAGGAATACTTCAACACTGGCTCAAGGAACGCTTTTGTCTCTGAATAAAAATTATAATAATAATAAAAATTAAAGAAGAGTGAATGTTAATATAAATAATATGAGATTTGAAAGTAAAAGACGACATTAAAAAAATTAGAAAAAGAACTATTATGTCCAAGAATGTCAACATTAAATGATCAAAATATCAAAGCCTTAACAATCGGATCATTATTGTCATCATCAAAACTAATAAACGGTGACACAACGAATGCGAATTTTACACTGTTCAATACAACATCTGAACCATTTTTTAATATAACTGGTCGATTGAATGTGTCCTTACATAGTTTTGATAACTACAGTTTCATAACTGTAGATGACGATCTTTTAAAAAAGGATCATGTTTTTGATAGAGGCGATGTTCGAGTAATATTTACAATTATATATACCCTAGTATTTTGCTGTTGCTTTTTCGGTGAGTATAGGTTTTTATAAAATACATTACTTGAAAATAGTAAACCAAAACATAATTCATCTTCAACTTAATCTAAGATTGTTTATTGCCTTCATCTAACATGTTTCCAATATTAAATTTTTTTTTTATTTAAAAATTAAATATAGTTTCAAAACTCTTGAGTTCACCAATTGGTAGAGTGTGTTTAAATTTGCATAGATTCGCACGTGTGCGTTCACAATCATAGTAAAAAAGCTTAAACATTTTTGAAAGCCGGGCATTATCGAATGAAAACAGTCCCATGAATATATTCTGACCCAGATAAAAATCCAATTCGAATAAAAAAAGATATTTATATAAAATTAGTTAACCTTCAAATGGTTCGATAATAATCTGGTGATTTTGAATTTTTTCTTAATTCGAATAATTCATATCTAAATGAAGGTGTTAATGAAATGAATGCAACGTTGAAATGAACGTAATGAAATGAATGCAATTTCGTTCAATGTACGCAGAAAGAAAAGAGGTTTTCTAATTTCTAGTACCTAAACTGACAATATCCGACACTGTCTCATCTGTCAAATTCAAAGTGTTTCACTTGGAACACTTGATACCTTATATGTCGCTATCGGACGATTTGTTTCGGAATAATTTATTCATTTTTTCACAGTTTTATTCCACCGTCTTCATCATAGACTGAATAAATAAAATTATCATAAAGTCATTCAATAAATAATAAAAAAGTTTTAACTTAGAGACGGGAAAATGCAAGAACATTGGAAACCTGTTCATTTTCGCATGAATAATTTTCTTTTCAATACAATTTATTATTATCTTAATACGTAAAAAATTAGAAATTGAAAAAATTAAAGGAAAAAAACTAAAATTGATTAAGTTTTAACTTAAAGTCACCAAAAACAAGTTTTTTATAGATATTCCATTTAAAAAACACGACTTTCATGTAAAATCACGAAAGGTGATTTTGGGGCATATTGATGTTACTCGCTGTGTAGCCTGGGAAAAATATTTTTTTGAATTTCGAGGCATATCTTTATGGTCACTTTGCAAATAATGTCTTATAGTTCCCAGATTCAAGAAATGAAGAAATTTTTAACACATTCATTTTACTGGAAAACCATGAAAAAATGCAGTTTCCACCATGAAAGTATAATGAAAAGTCAACCAAAAATGAAAGTGAAACCTCCCATACGGTAAAATTATGAGCGACATTGGTTGAACAGTGTAAAGTGTGGATCCATAGGGATATCCATTGAAAATGCCAGGATAATTCTTACCCCAACGGAATTCAAAATCTGACTCTACTCTCTGTTTTGGGACCACAAGGAGTACAACTGTATACATTTTTTCACCATTTTGGTTACGCGATAGCTCCCATTCAAATAGTCATTCTGGCCTAATTCGGGGTCAAGAAATTCAATGGTGATAACCGTCTTGCTTAGTTGGCTCATAATTTCATACAAAACATTTTTTAAAGTTTTCATTTTTCGCTATTCTGTTATATGATGTGTTTCTTAATTGATTTTTCTGTAACTCTGTATGGGATTTTTTTGGAATATTAAATATTCTCCTTAAAAATCCCTCAAATGAATAGCTATAGCCATCTTAAAATATATAATATAATTGTGTCAGCATCTGACGGATTCAGTTCGAAAAATTATGATTTTCCTCTCAAAAATTCAGTACCTTTTAACCTTTTTTGTGTTTCCTACCAATATATCAAAGAAATTAACTTTGATTTATATTGTATTTAAATTACTCAATATTTTTCAAAAACAACAAATTTCATTCATTTACAATCAATTTTATGTGTTTATGTAATTTGTTTTAATCATATTTTGTCGTTCGTGGTTAACGTTCAAATTTGAAATTATTTATATAATCTAGTGAACTAGATGCAAGGTGGTGTAGTGTTTGGAATGTGGCAATGGTATTCGTGCTAATTGAACACTTTTATATGCAAAATTGCGTGCTCTGGATCAATTCGATCTGGCAGAATTATTCACACATACTATGACACACATAGCAATTTGTATAGCATTACTGAACATAGTCCGATCCAAAGAAACCGAGTCCGAGATAACAATATGTGCGACAAGGATGAGTGATCTAAATCATCAGATTCAGTTCATCAGCCATGAAACATTACACTACCATCCATATAGAGATGACTAGTTCCGTCTCTGGCGCTTTTTTCAATTTGAGAGACTTTTAATTCAAAAACAACAAATTATTTGATTTTTTATTGGACTCATGCCTTTATGATATCGTAATAATAGCACATATGTACAAATAATATACTGGAAGTTTGAAAAAGTTCCAATTTGAGTTAAAAGTCCAAAATTTTGTATGAAAGGTCCCCCAATTTTTGATTTCTTCAATCCTTGTTGGAATTAAATATTTTCATAAGAAAATAAGATTTACAAGTTTTCACGGTGTTTTAAGTTACTGCAACCATACATACACCAAAGTTTCAGTTTATTTTCAAAATGGAGATCCACGCGGAAAAGTCAGCTTGTGTACGAAAACCTCTTTATTTTGATTGAAATTTCTTTGAATTTATTTAATGAAATTATTTACTTTGGTAAGAATATATAATTCACAATAATCTTGTAATAAGTTAATTTATGGTGATTAAATTACTACGAACATACATACAAATTCTTAAAATATATTTTTTTCGAAATCTGTGCCAAATTTCACATCGTTTTCCACACAAAAATCTAAATTGGTGACTTCGAAAAAAAATGTTTCTACGAACGAACAGTTTTTATACGAGTGCGTTCGTAGACATCACTGATTCAAATGCATTGTATAGGTTTTGTGAGATAACAATCAATAAAAACATTCACTTTGAGCCATTGTTTGAGTGCATTTTTCTTGGCTAAATGTTGGAGTGATATAATGATGTCAGCTGCTTATTTTAGACTTTTCACTTAAATAACACAATCTTTCAATATCAGCGATATCTTTGATTTTTTCAATCATTTCTTCAAAAACTGCCATTTTCGAGGTATTCATTTCCATTGCCAAACGAGGAATAGCTTTAGTGGAAAGTACGCCCGAAAAAACCACCAAGCTTATTTTGTTCTCGCTAATGGACTTTACGGATAAAAATTGATATTTGTTTCACAATTCAACTTCTACTTAAATATTGAACAAAAAATCTGGTTATTGGTCTATTTTATAAAATCTTTTGGTCTTTAGTGTATAATAAATATAGAAAAAAGAGCTACAATTATTATTATGTCCGTTTTGAAGATTATATTTTATTTTAATGATTATTTGAAGAAAATATACAATTTTGAACTTGCATTTTTGATGAGAATAAAAACATTTTTTTCTGTCCAGGAAACTTATTGGTTATTCTTGTTGTAACAATGTCACGCAGACTGAGATCAATCACAAATTTCTTCTTGGCAAACCTTGCAGTCGCTGATTTGTGTGTCGGTGTGTTTTGTGTAATTCAGACTTTGACATTTTACTTAATTGATAGGTGAGTACAAAAATCATTCCTTATCCAAAAAATTCAACATTATATAATATATTTTTGACCGAATCAGAAGTGTATCAGTTGGGAATTAAAATGTCATAAAAATAACATCATTGAAGTTTCATCAAAATCGACCAAAAAATAACCATAGTCAAAATTGTTATTTGTGTTCTTTCGCGTTCGTAAAGAAGATCATTACGATCAAACGTGTTCGTTTGTAGAATGAAAATTGGTGCTCGTTTGCGTTCGTAAAGAAGGCAACTACGTTCGAACGCGTTCCACAGAGTGAAAATTGTTTTTCATGTTCGTTCGTTTTCGTGACGAACACGAACCAATACAAACGAACACGAACGTTTGTTGACACCTCTAACAGACAATTTGATAATTCAAAGAGATTTTATATGCATTTTTTAAAATGCAGAATTTTTCCAATGTACAAATGTATTGATGGATGTCAACGTTTAAGGTATCGCTGGAAAGGTCTCTTGAATCAAAATATTGATGTTTTAAGGGTCAACGATCTCATTTCCCACCATCTAAGGGGCATATTTTGAATCATTGTTTTGAGTCGGTAAACTGATTTGTGTCCCTTTTAGAAATATTTTGGAGACAACTTGACCAATTTTCAAAGTTCTATGCTTTTTCTTAGTCTGTGGGTCATATACCTTCCAACCATACATCAATCGGGGCCAAAGGCCTTCCAGGTCTGGATTTCGTATATTTCGTGTATATATAACAAAAAGAACAAGGAGTGGAAACGATCGAAAATAACTGGTGAAAATTCAAATTATTTGCATGCTCTCGATAATTACACCAAATTAAACACGGAACTATACAACAGTTATGTCGACAAAATGACTTCTTCGTTGTAAATACGAAGAAAAATAGCGACTGCGATCCTAAATTGCTGAATTTAGGAGACAAATCATTAGTGGACAGAAAGGAGCAAGTCGAAATGTTTGCAATATTTTTCAAAAATAACTTCGCCAATCAATCGTCCCAATTTCAAAATTTATCACAAATTCGATCTCAAACAAACTCAAACGTGAATCAACTCAAACTCAATGAATTTTACGTTTTCGATGAGCTGCTACAAATCAACTCAAAGAAAGGTGCCAGTCCTGATGGGATTCATCCTATTCTTCCGAAAAATTGTGCTGCCTTATTGAATCGCTTTCGTTTGGACATTTTTATATTTAGATCGATTGGATTCAACAATAGTGAATAGTTGCGAATATTGGGTGTTTACTTCACCTCATGCATGTTGCACTGAAAAATTCAACTTGTTGGACAGTGAAAAATTCATCGCCAAATCGGACCATGAATGAAGTGCAAGTGATTTCTTTTGCATTGATAACGTTAGGGCACTACTATATGAGGCTAGAGATGTCGACAAACCGAACTTTGAAAAAGGGGTGTTTGTATGGTATGATCTTCTTTGGAAGGTGTCTTAGAGCCATTATTCGAAAATTTAGTGCTGAAACGTAAGGTTAAACCCCTATTAATTGCTTTATTATCAACCAAATATGGTTGTAATCGATGGCATTCGTTGAGAACTATCAGAAAAAATCACAATTATGGCTCACTTCTTAAAAAATAGCATTTCCATGAAAAAAGGACTATTTCTTAAACTTCACAAAAAGACACCAAATTAATTATTTCTCCTCTGGTTTTGGATGTATGTTATAGGCGAAGGTCCAAAATACTTGAAACGAGCAACAATTGGTTGGATGGATTGAGAGAAAGTTGGAATGTGTTTTTGGATTGACTATGAATAAATCTAACTACCACTGAGAGAAATTTTCAAAATGCTTCTTTGGTATTTAAATAGCGTACGCTTGAATTTAGTCTAAAAACTTTCTACTCACATGTTATGCCAAAATACCCTAGAAATGATAATTGTCTCGTGCCCATTCACCCCAAGTCTCCTAATAATTCATTGAGGTCAAATGCTACAAATCCAATTTTCCATTTTTTGCGTCCGGAATTTCGCACTCAAATGTATGGCCATGTATAACTAATTTTATTCGCACCCTCAAAGGGGATCCCTCTAAAAAATTCACGAAATTCGAATAATCCCCCGAAATCGGGTCCATATTCGATCCATATTCAGATTCTTCGTGAAAAATTACCTATAGGATCTATCTAGGGGCTCGGAAGTATTTTTTATTGATGAAAAAACACACATAATCAGAAATATTCATATATTTTGAGTTTAAACAATAATAATCACCATATTCACGAATATTGGTACATTTTGAGTGTGAACAATACTGTGAATAATCATGAATATTCCCAATATTTTGATTATCGTGAATATGAAAATGGCGGCAAATGATGTATGTCATTTTGTGGAATGTTATTTATAAAATCAGACACTTTTACCTATATATTTTTGATGTTCTTCAGTCAAATTATTTTTTTATCAAAGAAATATAAGTTTTTTAGGCTGAAATCTCTTTTTATATAATAAAAACAACAACTATTAATTTTATTTTGTGTTGTGTGTGTTTTACATCGGTGCCATATACGAGCTGAATAATGACAAATAATTACGTAAATATGAGAAATATTCAAAATATTCTCAATATTTTCCATTTATACACCACATTCATACAAAATTGTCAAAACTTTGTTTATTTTGATTTTTTTTTTCATGTTCCGAGCCCCTAGGGATCTATACATTGCAATTTTACTTGACCTACAATTTACTCCTTATAACTCAGTGCTCATCGCACCGAGCACTCTCGATGAGCAGAAAACTGAGTAGCTACTCGCTCAAGTCGACATTTTTTTTCGTCTTTTCGACTCTATTTT
>NW_022198836.1:346297-366951 GCF_009176525.2 Contarinia nasturtii
GGTAAATTTAATTTGTTCGTGTCGTTTGTTTTGAAAATATGACAAAATGGTAGAATTCGTACGGTAATTTGGTGAAGTAATATTAAACTTACAAATTACCCTTTACATTTACCAAATTTTTTTTCTCTGTGTACATTAATTGGCCAAAAAACTTTATTGCTCTCAGTAATTAGAATATGGTGCTTATTGAATCTGTACTGCACTTCTTTCGAGAAATAAATTGCGGTAAAGAAAGAAATTTGGAAACAATGCAAAAAGTAAGACTTACGGATGTTCCTTCTTATTTGAAAACAAAATCAAATTTCCAGAGTTCTCAGTACAATAAAAAATTAATTTTATCGCAAAAAAACCATTTAATTTCATTAAAATTTCTTTTTTAATTGAGTCGGAATTGTTCGCATAAGAGTCACACACCAATATCTTATTACAAGATATGTTCAAAATATATTGTTCTATGATTTCCACATTTTTATTGAGTTGCCCGCATGGCCATTTTTGTGAGAGCGAAAGTAAAAGATGATACACATGAATTGCTAAAACATTACTGTAGAAAAATACGAAGGTGCTTGATGCATTTTAAAGCAAGCTAATAATGGAACTTCACTATTCTTTTCATTGCTGTAAAGGTTCATTTCTCACCCACATCGACGCCAAGTTTGAGAACAATGAAATAATTGCTAGTGTCCATTGTTGTATCATTAGTCCGGATGAATTTTTCTCGATTTTGCTCCACATCCCAGAGTACTTTTAAAAGCATGAGCTCTGGAATCAGCTCACCATTTTTTGATAGAGTTATATGCCAAATAGGGTGGCGACTTGAATGAGAGTGATTTTTAGTAATAACAATTTCGGTTTATTTTTCAAATTTCATCAGTGAATACCAATTAAGTAATTTAAATGGCCAACAAGATCAAAACGAACGAAATTTATATAAAACATAAAGCAGTATTATTAAGTTGATATAAAAAAATATATCCCTAGATGTTAATATGTGATTATTTGTAAATGATGATGCATTGCATTGTTTCCATTTAATGACGATCTTCATTTTATTTATCGTGTTCTTCGCGTAATAATTAAGTTATTCGATTATGCCTTAGAAAAGCGGTCATTGATTTTGAATGTTTTATAAGAATAAGTTACATGCCAAAAAATACAGAATGTTTATTTATCTTCAATGTGATCAGTAAATGTATTTGCTACTACATGAGAAAAGATTGAAGATATTATTCTTCATTTGAACCGTAATTAACCATTTATGAAGCCGACCGTGCGTGTGTGTTCAAGTCGATTTATTTTCAAGAACACTTAGTAAGCGAGTAGTCATGTTTTGGTATATATATTCGTTTCATGCAAATTTATCCTACGCTGAATCAATGTAAAATTTTATTTGTAGCTCATAACTTTCAATCTTTAGCAAATTGAAATTGTATATATACCCAAACTTTTATTTTTCAATGTTAACAATGAAGAACGAACACGTATGATTATGAAATCTGTGACCCAATAAAATATTTGGTTTTATATTCTCATACTGGGCTGCGTAATATTCGACAGAAACCTCATAAATAATATCTATGTATATTGTATATATTCCCGATCGTCAATAATCATCATTACAAGAATTTACACGTTCAAGTATTTTTTAAATTTCAGATTTATTTTTATAAAAAGAAATAGATATTGTGGATTTTTCAATTTTCAAATTCCTGTGTAAGCGGATTTTAATAAAAAAAGGTAAATGCTCCAATTTTGTTGACTTAAATTAACAATATTTTATTTTAGATAAAGTGTGTACTAAAATTTCCGTTATTATTGATTACCTCATCAATTATAAGATTAATCGATTCTCTCATAATTTGCAACTACTTCAAATTAAAATACTCATGTATGCATTACTATAGTAATTCAAGTGTCAACTAATGGCTCATAATATGGCTTTTTTTATACTCAACTTCACATAACATTTTTGTATGAGAGGCACAGATTTTGGCCCGATCTTGCATTATTGTTTTGCTGTTAAGATTCAATTACCTCATTTGATTCATACAATATAAGAGACTATTAATATAATTGATACGTTTGAATTCATATCAATTATTACTCACTTCATTATACCCACGTTTAGTATGAAAAGATGTATGTTCGTTCTTTGTAGACAGACGCTTTCATTCATTGTAGTTGTACATGATATTCTATTCAACTTGAACGTATGCTAAAAATTCGGCATTTTATGGAGTACTTACATTCACATAGTGTAAATGTATATTGTATATGTGAATGTTGATTAGGGTGGTGCGATTGGTAATTTCGATAGGAACTTTCTCCGAACTAATCTCATATCATTTTTTACTGAAAAATAAGCAACTTTGCTCCTGACACTTTTTCCGATTTTGAATTTCGGACCCAGCGCGATAAAAAATTAAAAGTCAATTTTATAGGGTCTATATGCCTTCGGATCGATTTTTTATGGCGCTAAATCGATTCCTCATGAAAAATTAGGTGAAAATGGTTCTTTTTCAGGCAATTTTTCAAAGGGTAAACATAATTTTTATTGAAGAACTTGAGAGGTATCGATTTTTTTTCCTCAAAAGATTGAAACAGTCACTTACAAATTTCTCATAATTTCTCATATGAGGTAATCATTTTCATCCAAATATGCTATTTTCAGCAATTTTCAGCGAAGGGTAACAAATGTTATTGCCTTAATTCATGGACGTTGAATGGACTTCATTAAAAGATTCGATTTTTTCAGATTTTTGGGTCAAAAATTCAAAAAGTATGCGAAAAATTACTTAAACTCAACAGGAAGCTACATTTATGCATTTAAGATCATAAAACTATTTATTTTAATAAATATTGTTCAAGAAAATGGCAAAACATTTCACATTTTCACTTCAATTCCTGGAAAATTGTACTTTTTTTTTCGAACAAATTCACAAAAATCGATTTTTCAAACTAATATTGCAAATCTTACTATTATTTATGGATCAAACTTCAAATTTAATATCGTAGGACCCAGAAGTATGTTTTTTTTATAAATGGGTTAGAAAGTTGCCATTTTTTTTTCAAAAAATGCAAACTTTTCATAATTTTTTCTATTGTGACCATGTTCATGGATCAGTTCGACTTGAATGCTTGTCGGACCCTTCAAATTGACTTTAATCAATATTTATAATGGTTTGGCATGACATACAGTCCATTAGAAGGCATTTGAAATGATTTAAAATTAATTTTGTACTCGGCAAATTCCGTCGATAAAATGCTTCAGAGTTGAAAAGTACCTTGAGTGCCTGGCCATTTTTCGACCCTCAAATGTTGTAAAATCACTGCGAAACCACTTTCATTCGATTCCTCGTTGAAAATTAGGTGGGAAATGTGGTATTTGCATTGTTGATCGGATGGTCTATCAATGAAATATGGTACAGTTTCCGACCCAATCCGGACCCTTCGCTGAAAATTGCTGAAAATAGCATATTTGGATGAAAATGATTACCTCATATGGGAAATTATGAGAAATCTGTAACGGCCAGAATATTTGTATGGTCCCGGGCTATAACTGGCCGCTCGCTTTCCCTAGTAATTTTGAGTTTTGGTATGGGTTCTAAGCGACTGTTTCAATTTTTCGAGGAAAAAAAATCGGTACCTCTTACGTTCTTCAATAAAAATTGTGTTTAGGCACGCCGTCCCCGGGAAACCATTAGGTAGTTTTTTATATTTCAAGTAAAAACTAGGAAAATTAGAAAAAAACTAGCAAAAACTAGAAAAATTAGCAAAAATTATTTGATCCGCCATTTTGATATTGTGCCATGATTTGGTGACTATTGAAAGAAACAAGTACTTTATGCACGATTTTGTGTTAAAAAAAGAATAATTAAACTAATTTTCACTATTATAAGTGTATAATTATTCAAAACACATAAAAATATGTCTGAACAACAAAACGTCAAAATACTTCATTGTGTCAGTACAATCATTTGATTGTCATTTGACAAAACAAAAAACTAGAAAACTAGCAATTTCATAAAGGAATATTAGCATTATTAGATCATTCAAGCAATAAACTAGTAAATCTAACTAGAAAAACTAGCATTGGTTTCTCCCCTAGGTTTACCCTTTGAAAAATTGCCTGAAAAAGAACCATTTTCACCAAATTTTTCATGAGGAATCGATTTAGCGCCATAAAAAATCGATCCGAAGGCATATAGACCCTCTTAAATTGACTTTTAATTTATTACCGCGCTGGTTCCGAAATTCAAAAAAGGAAAAATTGCCAGGAGCAAAGTTGCTTATTTTTCAGTAAAAAATGATATGAGATTAGTTCGGAGAAAGTTCCTATCGAAATTACCAATCGCACCACCCTAATGTTGATCTCAAAATAAAATTTATAGATTTAACTTACGGTAAACAAAGAGTTAAAACAATAACAACATATCAATTCGATGTTATGTATTATTTCAAAATACAACTGGCGGTATTTAGACAATCAAATAACGCAATTTATATGACATTTATTATTGTGCAAGAATTAATATAATTTGTAATTATTTTGGAACACAAATAGAGCAGATATATGAAATATGAAAAAATATAATTGGTATGATATTAGAAACCAAAGTGCTGTTATGTTATTTGCATCCCAAAGTTGATGTGATTGAAGAATGAATGATTCATTCTTTAGAAACCGACAATGAATTGTTGTAATCTCATGAGACAAGGAAGTGGCATTGTCGACAATGGCAAGTGCAATTTAAACAAAACTGGTTCAAAATCATTGGTTCAAAATCACTTTCCATATGCAGCTATAGGTAAAAATAAGAACATGTCGTGTCTGATACATTCACCTGTATATAAAATATCTGACATTCGGACGACAGTACATTGACTACTAATAATGAGAATTTATTACTGTACTCTGTACTTGATAAAGTCCTTCAAAATTGTCATTTTATTCCCCACTCAAAAATTGTATTTATTTAATTTTGCTTGAAATTTTTTTATAAACATTTATATCTTAACTGAATTCACAGAACGAATATTTTGATAAAATGCATTAAATAAATTTCGTTTTCAAATGAACAAGCTCTTCCACATCTTAGGATAAGAGAATAAGATATAACGTTACTGAGCATTTTTGGACGTAATTTTGATTCAAGAGCATTTTCATTTACTATACAGAAAGATAATTTTCCAGTTTCTGCATTAGAGAGAAACAAAAAAAAACCAAATATTCAAATATCTATAACATAATAAACATGGAAATGAGCAAGTTTAATGCATACTATAGTTTTATTCGAAATGGAAATACGACTTACCAAATAATATTTTTTTTTTAAATATTTATTAAAATTGATATTGTAACTTGTTTAAATAAAAAGGAATTTTGTTTCTTAATGACTAATATATATCATCCACTCACAATACAATAACAGTCCATATTAATAAGATTTGAGTAAAGACTTCTCTTTCTCAATTTAACACGTGATACACATCTGTTTCGACAGGATTTTTATGACTTCAATATTAAGAAGAACTGATATCATGTATCACAAGACTTAGGTTCCACATCTTTTATGTGGTGAGATACATACCTATCAGTCTATGGCTCAAGGTTTAGCTATGAATAATATGATAACTGAACATGAAATTGTACATATTTGATCTTATTTCTCAAATCTTTTCGCTTTAAATCTCGACTCAAAAAGTTTCCGCTTTATAACATGATCATATGTATAAAGCAAAACCTACATAGTATGGTAAAACTTTAGTACGCTACGATGCCCTGGCACTCGAATTGCTATGCTTCAGTTTATATTTGTTTTTGAAGCTGATGATGGCACGGACAACTGTTCATTGTTGCCATTGTAATCTTCTTGTTGTTACCTTTCACAGATGCTTTTGACTTTTCGCGGGAGTGATGTACGCGTTCATTTTTAGTATATATACACCAAAGATTCGTGCGATGAACTTAGTCTATAAAAGTCTATAATAGCTGAAAACATCACTTAAAACTTCTGTAATATTTAATTTATTCGTTATTGAAAGGGCGATCTTTTATATTAAAATTTGTTATTTAAAAGTTTTTTTTATTCTTATTTGTCCAAAGAATTATTTTCAAGAAGAAAACTGAATTTCGTTTCGGAAATCGATTATTTTTAAAAAGTTAAATCAGTTTGAATTTCTGAGGTTTTGTTCTTAAAATCTAAAAATGAGAAAAATATTGGTGAGTAATAAATTGTTACTTGAAGAATAGTCTATTATTATTATTATTATTATCATTATTGTTCTTGATTAAAAATAGTGAGCAGCTTTTTTCTATACCTGCTCTTGTGTTTTGTGCTATGATAGATTGATTCAATGCCAATACCTAATACCTTAATGTTCGTTTTGGTTTCAATAACAAACTAACATTCGATAAATGCAATTCATCATTTCATTTGAAAAAGACGACTGAACTTTCAGTTCGTAGTCACCAATTTCATTAAAAACAAGAATTTCGACACTTTGTGACTCAATATTATACTATGTGATCCATTTAAAAAATGTTTGTATACGTGTATAAAGTTTTTTTCTCTTGAATTTTTATTTCCTAAATATTTATTGAAAAAGAATCAAAAGTACAATATAATACATCAATTAATTTTAATACGCGACGTACTCATCAATCTTTTATTTTATTTGGGAGACGTAATAATTCAAACTTTTTAGATCAATGAAGGTCATGCGTTTGGAAGTTATAACAGCATCGACAAAGTAAAATCTAACAAGCGCGTAATTGCTGGCAAACTACTTCACAATAACAGAATCGAAGAAGTAAAGACATGTTTCGCCCATTTTTTGCAGTTCACTTTAGAGCTATACTTGTATACAATGGTGCGCACACAATGTGTTACCATATGCTCTTTTGTGAATGCCTTTGAGGCATCTTGCTGATATTTGTTCAATTTTACATTACTGTTATTTTAATGTCACTTTTATTTGTTATTGTTTGCGCTGTGCTTTACACAGAATGTTGCCTCATTGGTGCTTGATTTAGTTTAAATTCATTGTAAATGTTCATTATTGCAAAACAGTTTGCATAAATAGACAAAAACCTCTCGTTTATGCACTGAATCAAATTATGTACAAAATATACGTTGCTTTTTGGTTTCTCAATATTATTTAATACTTTAGTCTGGAAGAGAACTTATTTTTATTGTTAAGGAAATTAAATATGACTGAATCCATATGATAGAATGGACTCATATGATTTCTATAGTAATTTTATAATTCACACAGTATATTCGCTCTCTTAAGATAAACATGACATAAGTGTAAATGCAAGTCATATAAACAGAAATATTTTAAATTTGGTACTTTTACATTTGACTATGACTTTTTTACATTTTCAAATGAATGAATCGGATTTTTCGTATTCAATAAAATCTTCATATCATTATCATCATTAAGCATTTATATATTTTGCAGTGTTTGCTGACATTTGTTGTTTACGTAACTGCTGACATTGGTATAACGGGGCAAAATCAATATTTACCACCAAACAAAGGCTACAATTATGAGCGACCCAATATCCCATTTGGATCTGCTCCAGCTCCACAAACAGTTAAGTAATTATAGAATAAGTTGGGAAATCAGTTTTAGTGATAACAGATAATTTTTATCTATATTTTCGGAAAATAAAACAGAACATTTGTAAAGGATACTTTTTACAAACTTATAGAAGATATCTTGTTAGTTAGTGAAAGAGTGCGGTGCGAAGACACAAAATTTTATACTGAACACTTGAAGAGCCATCGCAAAACCGACAGAAAATCAAAATTCAAATTCTATATCCTATGTTTCTGATCAAATGGAATCTTTTATTGAAGTTCCATCAAATACACATTCTGATCATTTAAATAAAATCATATGTTTTTTAAAACACACCAAAGCTATGCAAAATAGATTCAACTTTGTATTATTACTTTGAATAAGAGATAATGTATCTAATTACAGTCTATAATTTACAGGTAATACCACCAAGACCATTACCATCTCCCGGATACCTTCCTCCTAGTGGTCCATCTATCTCTACAGATCATGTATGACCTTATTTATAGTACTATAACTAACTGTAGTTCTATGCGAAAATTAATTTCTTGTCTTAATTTATCTGCATAGCATCACCATGAACCAGGAATGCCTTTTGATTTTGCTTATTCAGTGAGTGATTATCAATCTGCAAACCAACAATCACATAAAGCAACAAGCGACGGCGATATTACACGCGGAGAATACAGAGTGAATTTGCCTGATGGTCGCATTCAAGTTGTAAGGTACACAGTAATTAAAACAAAATTTAGTCAGAAAAATAATAATAATTAAATTTCTTTCAATATTTGTTTGTAACTGACAGATACACAGCAGACTGGAAAAATGGGTAAAATGAAATCTTTTTTTTAATTTCTAATATATGTTGATTAATTTCCATTATTTCTTTCTTCTATGTTTCTAATCTAGGTACAATGCTATGGTAAATTTAATATTTTTATTTCAACGATCATTTGGTGGTAAGGTGTAATAAATTTTGATTGTTTAAATAGGTAACATACGAACCAAGTTCAAGTCCATCTCAAGGTCTATATGGTGCACCTAGCAACAATGCTCCAAATCAAGGATATATTTATTAGGAAAAAGAACAGGACAAACATATATGTTTCATATTAATAAAGAAATAAACTGATAACGCAACTAAAAATTATGTTTGATTTTAATTTTTTTTTGATCAGAAAAGGAAATCTATATACCATTGATTCAATTTCAAATTACAAATAAACGTCATTTATTAATTAGGAGATCTTTAAACACCAAATTTTTGAAATGCTATAAACCTTATTGAATTGGTATACTTACACTCAATGTGAGTGAAAAATACAAAAAGCCATTGTATGAAAACAATTTTAATAACTCCTAAAAGTATGCAATGCTGTAATCGGGAACGAACAGATAATTTGGTAGAACTATGTAATAAATCAATTAGTAACAACATAAACTTTCATAGTTTTGAAAAAAAAAATGTTTTACCGAATTACCGAATGTCTGAAAAAAAAACATTAATAAGCAGCAGCAGCATAGTACACTTGTACCCAATTGAGCTTCTATACAGGGTGTCTCATAATATGGTGGTGATGAAAAATAGAAAATTTCTATCTGAGCAGAATTTTGAATTTTTTTGTTGGGGCCGAAGCGGGGTCGTTTTTCCCAAAAATTGTTCAAATCGATCAAAAGAAAATCAAAATAAAGTTCGAATATCTATCATTTTATTGTTGCAATGTGTTCTGGGGGTCTCCCTCTACAAGATAGACCAATTTATAATAATAAGATCGGTCGGAATGAAAGGAGGAAGGGCGGAGGTTATGAACATTCATCTTTTCCTTCATTTTTTTTTTTTTCAAAATTGCGACATGGGAATCACATCTCTTTGGTGCTCTATACCGAGCCTCCGAGAGTTTCATATAAACTCGCCTTGCAATAGCCAAATGACACCTACTGATTCAATCACGATTGGTATTCGCTTACTATTCAATAGGCATCACATGGCAAGTTTATATGAAACTCTCGGAGACCGGTATAAAGCACTCAAACAATGAAAAAAGTCCAGATCGTGATTTAGATGATATGGAATGCGATTTTTTTATTCTGATTTCACCAGGTGATACAGAAAATTGAGTAGTATTTGAGAATCGAAGAAAAAAAATGGCAAATACGAAATATGTACGGACGTACGACAATGTCATTTCAGCGGTCTTCCGTGTTTTTCATACAAGCTTCCCATATAGATGGTATAAAAAATCGCGAAAAATGAAAAAAATAATTAATATTTTTTTTTCTTCGATTCTCAAATACTACTCAATTTTCTGTATCACCTGGTGAAATCAGAATGAAAAAAATCGCATTCCATATCATCTAAATCACGATCTGGGCTTTTTTCACTGTTTGAGTGCTCTATACCGAGTCTCCGAGAGTTTCATATAAACTTGCCATGGGATACCTATTGAACAGATTTTTTTTCAGTTCTCATACATATAGTACATAAAATTATGATTGAAATGTCCAAAAAAAAAACTTTTTCTCAAACTGTCCCCCGAAAAAATTTCTATGAATAGGACTCAAAAAAAAGTTTACAATCGAAGTGTCCCTCAAATTTATTGCAAATGAAAATGGCACTTAGGAAAATTTACATGAATCTTTTTTGTAGGGACATTTTAGTTTGAAACAAATATTCGGGACACTTTAATTTGAAATAATTCTGCGGAACACTCCAGTTTGAAGTTCAAACCAAAATTTTGAACCAAAATTAAGTTTCATTATTATTCTTAACCATTCATATGGTCGGGGTCGAGCCCTTTTTTCTTCCTTTAAACAACGTAATGATGCCAGTTACCTAGTTTTGGACCAAAACCGGTCGGGGAACAACAATACGTTCAGATAGTGAGATTTGGGCCACCCTAATGGATATGACATTTGGATGTGATAGAAATTTATCCGATTTCCTAGGGTCTTTCGATTTTCTAGGGATTTACACCAAAATAGTAAAGAGCAAAAAAAACGTTTGTTAGAGAATTTTTAGTTTTCGGGCCACTATTGAGGAGTGAAAATTTCGAAAAACCCATTCCAACCCGTATGTTGGGGGTAAAAAATTTCCATCTGAGCAGAATTTTGATTTTTTCTCCAGGGCGTGAACCCCATTTTGCAAAACTTTATTCGATAAAAAAATAATGACGAGAGAAATTTTTTAGGACCCTTGCCTCTGCCCTCCAAGTCTCCCTAGCACTTGAAGGGGGTCGGGGGTAAAAAAAAACCAGTATATGATTTTTACCTGAAACCCAAAAATTCGGATTTGCCATGCAAAAATACGTTGCCTGTTTTTGTGCGGGCAAAGGGGGTTGATTCTCACCCCAACTGGGTATTTCTCCAAATCGTTCAAAATAAAATTAAAAATAAGTTCGAATATTTATCCTTGTATGGTTGCAATGTGTTGTAAGGATCTCTCCCTACAAGATAGAACAATTTTAGGGTCGGCCAGATTGCAAGGAGGTGGTCGGTTGGATTGCAGGGGTTATTAATCTCTCTTTAATCTTTCTCTTCTTAATTTTTTTTCGAAATCGTGACACGAAAGCCAAATTTTTTCTGGCTTCTATCGTGTTATTCGAGTCCGCCTCTACAAGATACAAAAGTTTTCAAAACATTTCATTAAGATCCAAGCCGGCCCGGAGCCGATCTTTGGCCGTACAGTCGATTTTTTCACATTTCGCGTGATATTTCGAGATTGAACTCGAATTTTGTTTACTCAGTCGTGTTCCTCGAGGCGGTATCTAGAAGGAAGAATAGTTTTTGAATAAATTTATTTTGATTTGGGCCGGCCCGAAGTCTATTATGTGGCTGCCAAGTTGAATAATATTCCGAAATACTATACAAAAAGTGAAAAAATCAACTTGGTGTCTCAGTAATCACTGGACACAGCCCTATCAAGCTATGATAGCCAATGCTATGGTCGTTACTAAAAATTCAAATTTGTTGACTATTGAAATTCATTAGTTAGTTTTCATTCTGGCATGCACATTGTTTAGCTTTAATTTGAACGATGAAACCCAAAAAAATTTGATTTTTTTCTACTTTGAGCGAAAAAAACAGTATGTCTGCACTTATCGACGACTGACGCTATACTGACTCAATATTTTCGGTGTTTGACAGTAGCCATGGATTAATTTATTTAAGGTGCATTTACAGAGAGATCACACGGTCGTATCGATTCGACGAACCATTATGAAGATAATGGTGGGTGCCCAACTTAGCCCCGGTCTCCCCTATATATAGCAAGTCGACTTTTCAACACACTAATGTGGTTTCGTAACTCGCGCGAACTGCCGTCCGCTGTGATGATTTTTTTTAGAAAATTGCATAAAACGGTGGCATAATCTCAACACTTTGAAGTCATTCCAACTTTTCACTAACTTATCAACAAAGATCAAGAAAGGCTCCTCAATGTGATTTTTAAATTTCAATCAAAACTTAACATGAAAATCTTAGACTTTATCGGTCTAATATACGCATTTCGATAAATTACACAAAAAATCTCAAAATAAATTAAGAATGTTTTTGGGGAAAGAAATTTTTTACTGAGAACATAGAACTGTGATATCACATTGAGTATAAATATAATAAATGAAAAAGCAGATGGAAATTGACACTCGAGAAAAAACATATGTTTGTATATATTTTCCCATAGATACAGTATCTTTAAGCAATTATGTTCAAATGGATTAAATTTCAATACCTGCATACAACACCTTTTATGCGCAGGTACAATTTGATTGAAAAATACAAAGAGAAGAAGTTGTACTATATATTTTCTTTTTGCGAAATAAACATACGATGTTCAAATTATAATCGGAATGAAGTCAAAGTGAATTCCAAATTTTCTCACGTGTTCCAATAAATATATGAATACCACTTGTTACTTATGAACTTATACCATTATAGTCGAACGATTATCGCATCATTCTTTTCATTTAAATTTTGGAAAAATTCGTAATATAGTCAGTACTAATGTTTTGTGTGTTTATTTACTACATTAATTTGTTCACAATATTTTCCGGGCTTACACCTCCCTCCCCTTGCCCAATGTATGATTGATAGATAACTTTGGCGTAAATAAAAAAGTTTATTTGAGTTTAAAACATCATAAGTATATTATGTAGATAAAATTGCGTAAAAGACATCATTTTGTATCATCATCATCATAACATCATGACGACATATCATAAACATAATGTCAAAAATGCCCTATTCTGTATCAGAATTTGATGCACAAAGTATGTGACATATTCTCACATTTTTTTGAATACATTAATTTAGGACGCTTCATCTTCCACATCATATACCAATACTTTGTACATTTCTACCAAATAAGTAGGAGTATAAACAACCTACAAACAAGAAGGAATGTTAATGATTTGAAAAAAAAAAATGCTATGCTTCATAGTACGCATCGGCGTTACTGGAATAGATTATGTTCTAATCATTAGTTTATGTGGAGAAAGATATCTCAAAAAACATATTGGAATTTTTTAATTCAAGTCTCAATTAATACGCTGCATTCCATTAATTTTTTTCTCTCTTTTCATTTCATGCCGTTGTTCACAAAGCACCTCAGATTTACCACAAATGAAACAATGTAACGAAGCCCGTTGAAATGCTTTGAGCATTTACTTGAACTTGAAAAAGTCAAAAGAGAACCGAAAGAATAGCGATATAGGATCAGGTAACATATTAGAAAATGTAGTTTTTTTCAAAGTGCCTGAAATGGTTTTGTCGTAAATTACAGATTGTTGGTCGGAACTGTTCTTATTGTTTAGAATGTAGCACATAAATATTTGTGTGGCGGTAGATTTGAAGAAAAATCTTGTTGAACTTGAAATTTAACAATGGAATGTCATCTTGGTGTTGGTGTTTTATTGAGTGCGTCGTTTTTGTAATTGAAAAAAAAAAATATACAGAATAACCTGTCAATAACGGAACCTGAAAATACTGCGAATTGCAGATAAAATTCTGCCCATGCTTTCGCCCATACACGCTTATCACCCAAAAGGAATGTGAATTTTGTGATTGGTTCAGGTTATATAAAAAATTGATCAGTATTTTAGACTTGAAAAAAATTATGATTATTTTTTCCTAAATTTTCACGATTTTTCACTATTTCATAAGAAGAAATGATTACTAGAGTGGGACGTTTTTCAATGTTTTTACAAATCAATACTGTCCCACTCCACATATGGTATACAGTGTAAAAATGGCTTTTGCGCCAGAGCTCTGAATTTTTTTTTGAAAAATTCGAATTTCTTCAACGCAATTTGAAAATTCACAAAATGTTGTCTTCGGGGGTTTTTTGGCACCTGAGATTTTTCAATTCGGTATAGATCGCTCTATCGTGTCTACCGCGTGAATGCAAGAAATGTGAGCCAGCACAAAATTTGCCGCCTGAATATCCAGCATTTCCAGCAGCTCAAATTTCATGCAGGAAAATCCTCCTCAAATTCATTGATCTAAATAATTTCCTAAATAAGGAATTGATGATAGAAGATTTGTAATTACAGTTGATCCTCAGAATGATATTTGTCATCAAAACTACGCAGATACGAAGTTAACTTGCAAGTACGTGATATCTTATGGAATCGAGATTTGAATGCAGACCGTATTATCCGATACAAAGGTATTGAAGTGTCGCTTGAGATAGTTTAAAGACAATAGATTTTTGTATAATACAATATTTTCGATTGTCTAAAACAATGCTTTCATTTTCAATTCATAGGCTGGTGTGATGTCATGAACTGGGATCTTCACGAAAATTTTGATCGCAACCGAAAACTATAAAGCCAGCTCAAACAAATAAAAAAAATTAACGTTTCAGGTTTGTGAAAATAACTTGTTAGTTTGAATGTTATGTGATTGTAATTTTCTTATCATATTTTATAGAATTGGTCTATCCAAAGTCAAGCTCTTTGGAGCGGGAGCTTAGGCTCGTGATCTGCAACTGCTAATTTGTAAGAATCATATTTCATTATTGAATTAGTTTGAAATAGTTTATTCATACATGAGAAATACCATTTTTTTATTTGCAGATATGGGAAACACCCTATGTAGATGTAGATGTAGGTAGAAAATTATGATTTTAATATTTAAAAACTTCTCTAATATGGTGGAATTAAATACATTGAACTATTGGCAATATTTGAATGAAAAAATAATATAGCAGGTGGGAGACAACAAATGTGAAGTCTTTTTGTAGAATAATATCACATAGATATGACGCAGCTGTTACGAAATAAGAAATCTTAGCGTATTGATAGTATGAACAGATGTGATGAACGGAAGTTCCATAATTGCATTGAGCACAAGCCACTTTTTTATTTTCATTTCCGTTCTATTGTATGGTATTTGAAGCAAAGCAAAATGGCAAGCGCCTTGGCTTAATAGCAATTGTCAAAATTCAGGATTTTCGTTTAAAGGAAAAGAATATTTTGTTTCTGGATAAATAATTAAACTTGTGAATGGTAAAGAAAAATCAGAGTCCATTTTGCTTTGTGTTTTTATCTTTTTAATTGAAATTGGAATTCTTAAAATTTTGGAATTGAATAAACAAAAAAAGATGTATAATATACTATAAATGAATTTTCAATATAGGATATTAACGAGTTAAAAATTACGTGAAATAGGCATTTTTGAAAAAGGAACAATTTTCTTGGTTCCTTTCAATTTCAGCAGTTTGGTCGTTTTACTTGTAAGCGTTCAAAGTATCTAATACAATATCTATAGCCATAATTGAATTTATCTATATTTCATCGTTTAAAGACGAAACGTGAACCAAACGTACCATCTTTTTGATATTTTATTTCACTAGACAAATATCTTCTTTTTGGTGGAATGAATAAGAATCGATTCATTGCCATTGAGAGAAAACCATTTTACAACGGTCAAATGTTATAGACAGAAGTCACGTCCTTATTTCAATTATGCATTTTGTATCTATTTTGAATGTCTTTATTTATTTATTAGAATCACGTAGTAATGACGCCGACTTCACCATTCAGAATTCACAGTAGTATTATCAAGTAGAATTTACCCATGAAAAGGAAGCGTCTTAAGAACATTTATCAAAAATACAAGACATGGCCAGACAGAGTAAATATGTTATTTATAACGTATCCTAACAAATTGATACACTTGATGGTGCGAAAATGATGACTTCAATCATTTGCTTTCGGTGATTGTTGTTTTGTCATTTGATTTTTAAAATAATTATTATAAAAAATTGTATAACAATCATTTTGAGTACATGAAAATATGATGTGTACTGGTGGCATTTCCGAATTAATTTTTTTCCATCGATGTTTGTGTGGTTTTAAACGAGAAAACAGTTTTATAACAAATTTGCCAACTGTTTACCTGTTTAATCTTCGAATGTATTTTTCATAATCTGAATAAACTCATGAGCGAAAAAAGTGATGAAAGAGATTCTATAAACAGAAGCCATACTTCAGAACTGAAGTGAGCATGGGAATGTGGGAATATTTAATGTTCCATACATCCTGTTCATTTGGCATGTGCGTCAACTTTCTGAGTGCAAGAGAATAGCGGGAAAGCACAACCGGATATTGAACAATAGGTTTTAATATATTTTTACTCTTGAATGCTATGTAAAAGATAAAAATAAAATGCAGAGATTCTAACGACATGCCTATTCGTATATTAACATCCACGCATGAAAAATGCATCAATACCAACAAGTGTATTTTTTATGAACTGAATTGTGTTGGCGTCGTTAACGTCGAATGAATTTCAAACATATGTTTGAAATTCAAAACTACAAAATGTGTGTTCAGTATTCTTTGGTTTCATTTTATGTTCCGATTTCAAAGCTATTTTTCGTTTCCTCTCTTTCCAGATTTTTTTTTTTTTTTTCAATATTGCTGTTTACATTTTAAGTAGCATAGTGATAGAAGAAAAAGAGAATATAGGAAAAAGAAAAAACGCATAGAAAGAGAGAGGGAGAGCGACACGAAATGTTTTCATGACATAGATGTTCGAAAACCTTTTTTATAGTCCCCACTCTACATGAATGCATTCGTTCACAGCATTTTTCTCATTTATGTGTAGTTTTAGGCTTCACACATATTCAGAAAGTACTTTATGCCTTTTGTACATATCTCAACTTATGTATGTGTACGTCGTGTTGTCTTCAAATATTTTTATTCAGCTTTATGTATCATCCTATAGGCTGATATATGGTTTCATTTCATTATTACGTACATTTCAATGCGTATAAATGAAGTCAACATTTGAAATGTGTGCAACTCTCACTACAACTACAGACTGTGGATTCGTATCAAGTTACTGGAAGAACCGTACAGTCATTTAGTAATGAAGTTTTGAATATGAAACATTCTTCATGTTAGTGCTCTTGATTTTTTCACTCAAAATAAGCTGAAATTGTAAAAAAATTACTTTAAAACGAACCAAAAAATTATTTTGTGGCAGACAATTTCAATTTAATTCAGAGGTCAAGATTTTATAATTTCTTTCCAGTTGTAAATGATTTTATAAAGTCCAATAATAAATGAGTGTTATATTTCGATTTTTAACTTATACCATAAAAAAATGTGTGCATCAGTGCTATAAATAACGTTCGAATTCGTTATAAATATATTGAAAATGATCATTTGACATAGTGTGATTGCAATAAATAGGTCATTTTGTGCACGCACTAGAAATAAACTGATCACCAATCATTGGCCAAATCTTCAGTGTATAAATTCAATATAAAAAATAGTAAGTGTCAATATCATACTTTTGTTATCCAGCTTGTCGAAAAATGTGTGGCAAACAGTTTATATTAAAGTGGAAAATTGCATGTGTCATATGAGTTCCCACGGATTAAATTTATACAGTTCGATGGTCATTTGAATGGGATTTTCCCACATTTTCATGGTTGCGGTTATCGATGTCATCACGTGGTTTAGTATTAAACGATGCAAAATGTGGTTTAATGTAATGAAATATACACCAGTCAAAGTATGGATGCATCGTTTATGAGAAAAAAGAAAACCTGCATAACAAGATATTAAAAAGATCGAGTTCATTGAAAAATGCGTGCAAAAAATCTATGCCTTCTTTAATTATTTCTTCAGTGCATTTACATGCAGTTGCCAAGTGGAATAAATGAGCAACTCGTATGACAAGAACGCGGAAAAAACTATAGAGTCAATTTTTGTTTAAAAATATTTTTGGGGTACAATATTTGAACGAAAGCCGAGCAGGTTTAAGTGCTATTAGTGCAGAAATAAATCAATATACATGAGCAATTTTTTCTCGTGTATAGTGTGCGTTTTATAGACCACCAACCAAATACCCCAACAAAACGATTGTCACATATAATAAAATTTCATCTGTTGCCACATTAGAATCATCCTTTAATTTACATTTCACGGCTACATATAGAATAAAGTATTTGAAAATCTTCACTAACTAGTTATATTTTCATTTAAATAAAAGATGTTAAAGCACGTACAAATATCACCACATCGAAGCCGATCTGATTCAGTATCGTTGCGTTCGGTAACATCATGCACGTCATCATTATGCGGCAGCCCGGAGCTATTGGAGCCATCAATCGATTTACTGCGTTCATCTCGTGCATCAAGCTACTGTAGCCTTGATGAAAATAATCCGCAGGTAATTTTAAATTATATATTTTATAGTTAAACACAAAATTGTTATAATATTATTTCTAACAAAAATGCCTCAAATAAATAAAATTCTTGCATATTTCATAATGGATTTCCCATCAATTCGACACATTACAAAATTGACATTTGAATTTATTTGAATTGCAAAACTTGCACGTTATTGCTACTATCGGCAATAAAATTACATTTGAAACAAATATATTGATTACTAATGCATTGTAAAATTGTACTCCAAAAGAGCAATGAAAGTAAAATGTTATCCCTTTACGTTATTTGAAACAAGTTGGAATATATTGATGTAATTTATAATTTAATTTTATTCTTTCGCTCGAATTGTTATAGCATTTCAAATTGTTGTCTCTCTTGGCAACTCTTGGTCACATGGCATTCTCTTCCTTTTATGCGCTTTGATGTTCCAAGCTTGAATTGTATGTCGAACCGGATGAGCTCATAATGTATTCATTTCATCCTTTCTGTGTATCTTTTAATGGCGATGTCAATTCATTAGTTTGTTGGGAGGAAATCATAATCCAATCAGCTCAACGAATTATTTCCGGTGTTAAGTATTTTTTTTGTTTTAAAAACAACATCCGTTAGTTCTTTAAATTCCAATAATAATTTTGGACCTACTTTTTTATTTTAACTAACATCTGTCTTTTTCCATTTTCCACAAATCTTATACATATGGTTTAAGCAGCCATTTAGCGCATATGGCTGGTTGACTCTTGGTAAGACGTTGTATTTATAAAAAAAAGGAAAACTAAATGACTTGCATCATTTACAAAGTGCACAACTGAAAGGATGTTTAATGTAAAGTGTCTAGTACGTTCTTGTTTTCACTATTTATTTCACATTTTCCAAGAATATTTGATCATCTGAAACAACAGATGAACTAATATTTTACGTTCTTATAGTCCAATAGATGCTTATAAATGTATATTATATCACAAATTATATGTCACAGTCTTTGATCACATGATTTTGGCTCATGAATCACTTCATTCTACACAGTTTTTAGGCCGCAATTCTCTTTATGCAAATAATAATATCAGATTGATATGATATGAATACAAAAGAAACAATTTGAACACGTTGACAGTGGAAAATTGAACAAAATAGAGGAAAAATAGAGACTGAATATTTGTTCAAATATACCCTTAGAAAGATTATGTTGTTGTTGTAAAAAGGGATATAGCAGTATTATTTGAAGCAAAATCAGAGCTATTTTTTCGCCGCAATGATTCATATACATGTTTAGCTGTTTTCAGTGTTTTTACGTCTACCCACTAAACAATTGTTGGGGCAAATTCATCCATTATCGGGCCCGGGTATATATTGATGGTCGAATGCGGGGTTGCAGTTGTTTGTTGTTTCAGTCGAATTTAACGTCACAATGGAATGAAAAAAAGAGGCAAAAAGAGTTATACATGAAATTTCCTATGAATTGAAATCAATATATTAATTTAAATAAAGCTTTAAAATCGACCCTTTAGAGATTTACCCAATCATTCTATCATTAACTGTGCGCTACACTCGTACAAATCAAAGCCTCAATATACAAGCTTTGGTAATAACTATTTTATAGCTAATATAGCCACAAATAGTTTTACGTGAATAGTTAGTGAGGGAAGTTTTACGTATAAATTGTGAAGTTGACTTCGTCATGAGCTAGTTTTACCAGTATTTTTGAAAAAGTAAAAAATACAACAACAAAAACATTGCTAGACCAATGTTGGATGTCCAGTCAAAGTAGAATTGAACGATTTAATGCGTATTTGCTATAGCATATATGCATAATCGTATATTCTCTTGCGCCCCTGAAAATTATATGTGCACGGAAAAAACCAATTAAAAGACATATTCTTATTCAATGGATGTGACGCGGTTGTAAATCATATAAAAACATGCACACATTCATTTTCGTTTTTTAATTGGTTACACAGAAACAAGTATTCGAGTACGCTTACTCGCACTTGCGGTGTTAGTAGAGGCTTTACCCCTCAAAATGAGTTACGCACTCTATTTAACTCTATTTTTGGTGTTAGTTTCATCGAAGTAAACGCATCACAGTGAAAAAAGAGATACATGTTTGTAATACATATGTACGTTGCCGCATGCGTTCAACGAGTTATGTTTCGTTGCGTGCATATGAGTCTGTGTATACGCTAACGAATATGATAGCTAAGTGTATCGTCACATACGTTCGATGAAACTAACATCAAAAATAGAGTAAAATAGAGTGCGTAACTCATTTTGTGGGGTAAAGTCTCTACTAACACCGCAAGTGCGAGTAAGCGTACTCGAATACTTGTTTCTGTGTAACTACACACACGGGAATAATGTATAGATTATTAGTATAAATGATTTTTT
>NW_022198836.1:371951-400646 GCF_009176525.2 Contarinia nasturtii
AAAAAATCATTTATACTAATAATCTATACATTATTCCCGTGTGTGTATGAAACGTGTTATTTTGATTTCCACTTTTGTGAGTCAGTTTTTTATCTCTTTTTTCTCAATTAAAAAGGACAATATTTTTTGTGATAAATCCTAGGATAAATCATGCCAGTTAAAATTTCATGTAGTTGTACATTTTCAAAATTTTAAGGGAACAACAAACTATTAAGGGAAAAGTGCAATAAACCACTCTTCTTTTGATTGTTTTTTCTTTCTTCATAAAATAACGATGCAATTTCTCAAGGTAGCGTAAAAATAATTTTTTAATGAGATAATTTTGCATACAATGAAATGTTTGTAACCTCGACTCATTCATTATCACAATTTAATGAATTTCGCTGATGTCCTATGCTTGAAAAATATTATTACTCAAATTATTTATATGTAACAGAAATGAAACATGAAAAATTGTATGATCACAATGTATGATATTTTATAAAACGACTCACAAGAATGAATCATAAGTAAAAAAGTACTATAATTGTAGACAAATTTAAGCCAGAGCTGTCCACGAACACATACGAACCGTTTGATCGTTTGTCGTGTTTTTTTATTTACATTTTGTTCGTTCGTTGTTCGGATAAAAAAATGTAAATGAAAAATGCTACGAACGAACGAACGAACGTATTTACGAACGTTTCAATGATATTAATCTCTTTTTTCCTTTATTTTTTTCTTATGTTTAATTCTTGAAATTGAAAATATTTGTGTCATGATTGAATAGAACAAAAACCAAATTTCTATTCTTAGATTATGCTACAAATTTTACTAGCGTAAATTAAGATGATCTCATTATGAAATTAATAATAACAATGCATTGTCATCTCTCATCTGTTTTCAGCACGTTACATACAATATAATATACTATATTGTATTAACATATTTGCTCTGCACTGCAGATGTTGAAAGTCTCAATTATACAATACAAAAACAACTACAATATAAAAACATCTACTGTTTTACTCTGATTCAAAGCATCGAAACCATCTTATTACAATGGTTGCTGATTGAATTAATTGAACTGTAGTTATTATAATATTATAGCTTGCACAATGCACACGCCTATGCAGCGAATCTTGGTAAGGTATACCAAGAAAGGTATACATATATATGCATTACATACCACAAGAGGGAAATGAATAAATGAGTTAACAGCCTAAAAGCATATACATTATGGCTGTAAATGTTATCAATAGGAACGTTCATTTTTGCCAGCGTGTGAATACACATTAAAATGCAACACTTCCGGTGAAAGACATCTCCTACAGCGATGTAATCACTTTTTATATACATTTTTTTTTTCATTCTGAAGTACATCTTTGCATAGTACAAGAGGAATTGAATATTTCATAAGTGAAAGGGTAGGGACATCGTAATCGCTAAATTAAATTCTGGATGTGTTTTGATGTTTATGTGTTGAAAAGGGGCAAAACAATAGATGTTTAAATGCTTAAAACTATGTTGATGCCTTTAGGTCAAGAAATCTACAGTTTGAAATGCCGCTTTTATTGTATTCAATCCAGATTTATTTGAAAAATCTTGAAAGAGAGAAGAGAAATCAAGTGTTGACAGATAAAGTTTTGTATAGAATGGGACAATCATTTGACAACTCTTTAAGAGTCTTCAACATTAATATTTCTACTGAAGCACTGGTAAAAATATTTTCTATTTCTTTTTAAATGCAATGCAACTTTTTTACTTGATATCGTAATAAAAAAGTATAAGCCTTTTATAAATTGAGACGAACAACTTTCGAAAGTCCCACGCAATGAAATACATTGTGTAAATATAAGACTTGTTGTTACTAAACATGAGAAAAATTATGTGAGTAAACGTAGTTTTTTTTTTTTAATTATGAATATTTTGAAATGTGCGCAATAAGGTTTTTGCATCATAAATTTACAATGGTAGTGATAAAATGTTTGACAAACAAATTTTGTCGTACAATTTTCGTTCTGAAATATTTGATAACTTGGTGAAATTAAAAATTCCTATTTATATACAAAATCTCTGTCAAATACTTCCATTGGAAATATGTTTTAAACGTTAGAAGTAAGGAAATATACAAAATATGAATGTCTTTTTATTCAATCAAAACGTTCAATTCTATGTGAATCTCAAGTAAGAGCACATAGATGGATGAATACTACCTTCCATTTACATGTTGCAGCGGTTTAGTGTTTCAGAGATTGATGTATATAATATACTATATAGTGTACATAATAATATAAATGTTATTCGGTTAATTATGTCTGGTTTTCTAAAGTATATTAACATATAAAAACATTCCACAATACCGCATATACATTCCACACATCACATATCATACATACGATGGCTACATTTATACACGTTTATGTGACACTAGACGGATTTATGATATCTTCCTTTTTCTATCTTATCCAAAAATGGTAGACTACGATGAACCTTTTCACTTTTTCAAAGTATAAAACATGACAATGTTAAGTGAAAGAAAGCCGAAAATAGACAAAACAAGACAAACTTGATAGACATTCTATTGTACTTTGTTTCGGTTTTCACTCACAAGTGTTTCTTTCCTCCAAAATATGTGCCATATGTAAAAATATAACATAAAAACAACAATCATTTGTAAATATGATTTTCTGAGACTACTCATATGGGAATACATATTTACATACATTTTTGAACAAATCGACTGGTGAAATTTTTTCCTTAATAGCAGAGAGTAGAAAACACTACCGCTATAGTAATACTATATTAACAGTGCCTATAAATAGTTACTATTTGTACACATTTCGATTGTGTGACCACAACAATTTTTGCGAACTCTAATGTGAACAATGCGACTCTTTGTATTTAAAATCTACATACAAAGAGTTACATTGTTCACATTGGAGTTCGCAAAAATTGATGTAGTCACACAATCGAAATGTGTACAAATAGTAACTATTTATAGGCACTGTTAATATAGTATTACTATAGCGGCAGCGTTTTCTACTCTCTGCTTAATAGTAATAAAAACTTGAACATTGCATATTTATTATAGATTAGTACAGTGAATCTAATTTTTTTGATAGACAAAATAACAAGCAAAGTAAGCAGAGAAACTCTCCACTAACATAGGATTCATATACGAATGGAGTGTGAGTGGAGTGTGTCATGCAAAATTTTGTCTACCAAAAATATTAGATTCACTGTATTATGTTTTAATGTTTGAGACTAAAAGCGAGAACCAATATTTTAAATTTTGTACGTGCAGATGAACAAAAAAAGTGCAAAAACGTACTGAATTAAACCTAATTTAAGCTGAACTGATTTTACCAAACATAAAAACAATATATCGTCTTTAATTTTTCAGACTACAATTAAAGTATATACTGGGTGCCTAAAATTGGATATTGAATATAAAACATTGGGAATTCAATGGGATACAACTAGTAAAGATGTTGTTACACAAATTTTACGCAAGTATGATTTTGGATAATAAAATTAAAAAAAAAAAAATCCGAAATATCTGTAATACTTTTGTTTAGATGTAAAATGCGACAGAGAGACTCACGACTATTTTACCTCTCCATGGAAGTAACGGTACGAAAAGCAGGAGTTAAGAGAGTTCTTAAATTGGATGATGACGCTCGGCCTGGCGTTTTGGCGGCTTGTCACCCAAAAGGAGATTCACGGTTATTTGTTTTTTCTAGATATTATGAAATAATTATTAACATATCTTTAATAAATATTTCATTTTTCTATTCCGTAGATTTTGCCTTCAAATTAAACCTGGTGGTTTAGTTCGAGTTCATACATCTGTTTTACAGCCAACATCGTTATACAAATGTTTATTTATATCCGAAGAAACAACCACCGACGACTTACTCACACTGCTATTATCATGCTTCAATTTAGATGAACCAGTAGAACAATTTTCATTGTATGAGGTAAAAATTAGCATAGTTTTTGATTTTGCCTTTTCAGTGAAACGTTTTCACCCTGAATGATAATGATTAACATGTTTTCACTTATGATTAATATCATTGTAACTTGAAAAAAAAAATCTAATGATTCTTCCTTCAGGTATGTCCTTCTCAAGAGAGTCAGCGCAAATTACACGAAGATGATTATCCACTTCGAGTACAAATGCAAAGAGCTCAGCGCAGTGAACAATTTCATTTTATTGTACGAAAAAATCTACATTATCCACGACGAAGGCAGTTGTTGCCGTCGTCTATTGACAATAAAACAACAAAGACTAACGCTGAAAATGCCAATACCCGTCGATATACAACCAATAAAGCTGCATGTCACAAAAATTGTGTGCGTGAATTAAGCTTTGCACAATTAACACGTGTTCCAACCACCGACAATCTAAACCAAAATGAATGTCATTTAGACGACGATGTGAAGTCGAAAAAAACATTGTGCATTAATAAATATCAACCTGTCTACAATATTCGAGAAATTAGTACGGTCTGCAATTCATTTTCATCACTCGGTTTGGGATGGAAAATGGATCGGGGCACGTACAAAACATCACCAAATTCTACATCACATAACGCAACAAATAGACATTCAATGATTTCAAGTTCAAATCTAAATATTGTTCGTGAGGCAGTAAAAAATAATCCATCTTTGGGATATGGTAGCTATAATTTTCATTATTACCATTCATATTCATTCATTCGTTTTTTTTTATTATTCGTTCTTTTCTTTTGTTTTGATTCTTCCCTTAGGTAGTTATGTTTATATTTAAAAAATGCTCTAAATTGGCCAAAGATGGAATAATATGACCAGTGCTTCATATATATGGATGACCCCATCTGTTAAAGCAACATACTTTAAAAATAAAATTTATTAATATGAACCACACCAATAAACTGTATGATCACTTATCATTATCAATTGAATATAGAGAGAAACTTTATGCCAAAGAGATGATTTAATAAAGAGTTTGAAAGAAAAAAAGTCATAATTATTTATCGAGATATGAAAATGGTGTTTACCGAGTGGAGATAAGAAGAAGATTCTGCTTTGATTTGTTGCACAAAAACACAATCTCGTCCAAATCAAAAACAAGGAGCCAAGATGTCAAACGCAGTCATTTTTTTATCGCTAATACTTAATACTTTATTTGTTTGAATTTTTGAAACAAAATATATGATCAAATAAAATTCTTCACTCTGTACTCTTTGATTTTATGTCACAGTAAACAACTCCATAAATTTTATTCAGAATTTTTTTATATGCATATGTCTTAATCGATTTTTTTAAACACTTTATGACTCAAATTTGGTTTGAATGTATTGGCTTCGGTCAAAAGGTTCATCATCTGCAGTTTCATCTAAGTTGTCTTCGTCAACATCTTCCTCCTCGACATCATCCTCTTCATAGATTTCTGCACACTTTTTTATTTCGAAAACTTTGTGGATTGCCTCTTTAAAGCAAAGGAAATTGAAATCAATAACTCCTTGGCGACTAAAGCTATACTCTCGAAGGATCAGAACTAAGGCAAGAAACTTATTTACTTCCCTCAGATACAGGACGGTGCTGTTATTCAATTTGATCAGACTTGAACTTTGATCATCGAAAGCTGTTCCAGAATCGGAACTGTAAACGAAATGAAATGAATATATATAAATTATTATGATTAACGCAGGACGGTTCTGTTATTCAACTTTATAAGACTTGAACTTTGATCATTGAAAGCTGATCTAGTTTCGAAACTATAAATGAAATGAAAATGATATTTGTAATTTATTGCTAACCCATATATTGAAGATAAATCGATGACAACATCTATCATGTCGCAACAAAGTTCATAGGATTGCATATCCACTGGTGAGCTATCGGTTGCTATGTAAATTTTAGAAACCACATCAAATAGGAAGGCCTTTTCAATGCCCGAATTCTGAAATTTGAAATTGATAAAACTATTATCTGACGTAGTAAGGGTCTACCTGAATCTTTTAAATTTAGCCATATGCAATGAGATTTGGCGATCATTCAAAATATTTCTCAAAAAACCTTTTCTGGTAATCTATTAATTTAGAATCTATCTTTCAGATTTTGAACTAATCATATTCATTAATATCCTTTGAACTTACAGTTATGAAGATATTCAATAAATTCTCCAATTTTGGCAATTGTGGTATTAGCTTCTGTACAACTTTTGAAAATGCTTCGAAAATAGAGTGGTCGTATATTGATGTTAAATGAAAACTCAAATGTATGCGATCGTATCCAGCGTCAACCAAGTCGTCTGATGCGCGTTGATGTATATCACGTTGTGTTTCCATTTTTAGGTCATCACTTATGCCATCAACTTTGTGAATAAAAACTTCAAATTTTATCTGTTTATTCACAGCGTGTGCTTTTAAAACAGTTTTATTCAATTTCGTTAGAGCTTCAATGTAGTCATCACGGGCATCGATGACAAATACTAAGGCACCACAGCCCTTAAATATCATTTCAGAATCAAATCCAGGATCAAAAAAATCTATCTGACCTGGTGGTTTAAAAACAAAATTAAAACGTGTTTTATTAAAATTATTTTATACGTTTTTTGAAGGAGACATTTTCATTTTACATGCATAGTTCACGTTCAAAGCATATTTCATTTACATAGCTCTGTTTTGATTCATGAAAAGTAAATATAATTGTGATGTTCTGAACATTATTGAACACTGAATACCTGGAAAATCCCAAATTTGAAATTGTACAAAACTTGAGTTATTTATATCGTCCTTAACAATTTTATTGGTTGACTCAAGAAATAAGGTTTCATTCGGTGACATTTTATGAAAAACCTATAAAATTATCACATTATTAATATTAATTATAACTAAAGTTTTATATCATATTATTATTATTACCACTTTCTGAATAGAACTTTTTCCTGATCTTCGTAAACCTGGCGGTTAATAAAAAAAGAAAAATGGAAATAATGCAAATTAATCAACACGCAAAGAAAATGGAAAAATTATCGACTTAATGGATAGGTCAATGAGAGAATGTCTAGACTTTAAGTCTCTTTGAGCCAACGGTGGCGCCCCGAATTTCAAAGGGGACGTCAATGTAATTCAACAACTCAAATCGAAACTAAACAGCGTGCAAATTTTAAAATTCGCTGTCATTTCCTCACATTGAGGGTGGTTCGATTTTCGGGCAAATACAGAATGAGATACTGGCTATAGTTACACATGCACATGGTCTCGCGGAGGGGAGAGGGTATTTATGTGGAAAAATTAAAATAACAAGTTTTTATGAGAGAAACAAGTAAAAATTCGTGTTAGCGAGCGAAGCGAGGCGAAATTTTGCGAGTTTAACCGGAAACCACTTCAAATTTTAGTGTATTTATGCTATTAGTTATACATTTATATGACAAATCTGAAAAAAATTGAAAAATTTGCCTCAGGAAGCGCTTTGAAGGGTCGATTTTTTAACATTTTTTACGAAACGCTGCTGAACATTTAAAAAAAATGACCCGACGAAACAAAAATTTAATTTATTATTGGGGTGGTCTGATCTTGCTGAAAATGTCCGAGTCACCCTGTAACATCTTGAGGATGTCGAATAGAGTATTTTGTTTGATGAATAATTCAGATTTTACACGTACAATTAATGTCGAAAATACCCAATTTGTTGAAATTTGTCTATGCACCAAAAAGTCATTTCTTCTACAATATGGTATGTTTCCGTGTTGAAATATTCTGATTAGGGCATTACAGATGCATTTTAGAAGGAATAAACGATGACCACTAAAAGAAAAGTTCCTTCCTATATCTTGAAAAACAATTCTGTTGAATTCTGTTGTTAATTAGCAGCGTTACGAACCAGAAAAAATGTGTTGAACATTTTGAAAAATTTAAATTTTTGGTCAAATGTCAAAAAATGTACCCATCGAGGCGCTAGACCTGTGATTTCAAATATATCGAAAAAAGGTCATATTCATATTTTTCCATAACTTATAACTATAGCCCATTCTGTGTTTTCCCAAAAATCGAACCACCCTAATGGATAACAATTATAAAGTAATGAAATAGTATTTGTTTTAAGTGAATCTAGATCGATACAAACCCATCAATAAAATACGTGGCTTTTGTTCATCATTATTCAATGATGTATTACCTAGGGTCAATCACATAGAATAGAATAAAAAATGGAAATTAATGAATAAGTAATGGAATAGAATAGAAAATGAAATTATAAAAAAAAGTTTTAGCGCAAAAGCAATGACCACAACAACATTGCTTTAATTTGAGATTTGGTAGTAGTAGTAGTAGTGTTGAGATCGTTGATCACTGTAGAAGAGGAAAACATTGATATGCTTACTATTTCTAGTACTTATTAGCATCGTCTGCTACTACGTCTTGGTATCATTGAGATTTTGGTTAGATTGGTAGGAAAATTTGAAATAAAAAATCGCTACGAACAAACGAACAATTTTTTTTTCAATTCCTACGAACGAACACAATTTAATTTTTAAATTTCTACGAATGAACAAAAATGTTATTTATATTGCCTACGAACGAACAACACGTTTTTGTTACTTTACCTGTAACACATAGGGTGCTTAGTTTTTTGTACATTTTCGGAAATATTTTTTCAAATTTTTATACATCATCGGATTCTACTCTTAATTTCGTTTCAAACGGAAGCGTAGGGTGACTAGTGATACACCATTGGAAAGGTATTTGAACGTAGAATAAGATGGTGTCATCAAATTTGAGATCCATGTATTCTCCCAAGTGATTTTTGTGACATAAAAAAACCGAGAGTGGCGTGAAATGGAAAAAAATGGGGAATTTCATACATGTCTCCATTCAAAGGTCACCTGGAATGCCTATCTTAAAATTTTAAAAACACATTTATGGGATAGATAGATGGGACATAGCTGACTTAATTCTGCAAAATGTGCAGAAAATGAAGCACCCTAACAAACAACAATAAGATGAAATGAAATCAAATCGAAAAAAATATAAACCTCGCATAATTTGTTGAATACGAGTACATCCAGCTGGTATTCAAGATAAGTACGGTAGTCGGTACTTTTCTTCGATGACATTTCCCCATAAATTTGGCTATTTCCGCGCAGCTCACGACATTTTTTCTCTATAGCATCCGTAAATCGATTCAGTTTGTATTGGTGGGTAAAAAACGGGTCTTATGGTGCCAATCTTTCGATGATTTCAGAAAAAAAAAATCATTATCAGTCGCTAAATCTTTGCGTACGACCCCCATAAGTTCTCTGAATCGTAAGAACGTTGAATGATTAGCGGCACCAGATCGATTGTTTTGGATTTGGAACTGCATTATTGTCATTATTGTTGTTGGTGTTGTCAGTGTTTGGTAAAGATATCTGAAATGTATGTAGATACTTTTGAGATAGTATCTCAATTGTCCGAAATTCAACTAGATATTTTCAAGATTTTCATCTTATCTTTTTGATAAATGACGATGCTTTGACCAAAATACTTATAAACGCCTTTAAAAAATATGATCTAGCAGTGCACAAAATAACACGTATTGTTACGGATGGTGGAAGCACCTTTTTCAAAGCGTTTCGAGCTTATGCCATTTATGCAATACGAAGGTGAATTTCTCGAAATTTCTTGAATGCAATCAACTTGATTTCAATGAGCGTGTAATGGAATTTGATAACGAAGAATTCGAATATAATTTTGACGAATCGGGTCATGAAATTGATCATTTTCGCTTCAATGAATAAATTAATCATACCGACAATTGATGAAATTTTTTTAAATAAATGACCAAAATATCTTATTATTTATCTTAAAAAATAAAGATAAGATACCAAAAAAATCCAAAAGATAAGATGATTTTTTAAGTTTCTAAAATCATCTATATAAGATAAAAGATAGTATCTATCTTATCTTATCTTACTATCTCAAACGAGATAAGAAATCTTAACCAAACACTGTTGTTGACGTTCCTGGATCGCCGAATGATTTTCAAATGGGCTAAACATCCATCGGTGGAGAAAAGAAATGTTTTTGACTCGGCTTATTTATTTTGTCCAATTTTACGAATATACGCCAAAATGCATTATGTCGGGCATGCGACCACCGACCTCTGCGAGATTGTATTTTATCACCACTCTCATTTGTATACAAGAGATTCGTTAGCAGTACGAATCCTCCTGTATGGAATCTTGCATGATGTTTGACATTGCTTGATTGTGGCACCGCCACAATCTCTGACCAATTTCGATGCGGATTACACATTGCAAATTCAACAATTCGTAAACGTCCTTGTACCTGTCGTAGAAAATATGATGATGATGTTGATGGTGAAAGAGATTAATGTCGATTGGTAGAACTTGTGTCACTCCATATGTTTGTCTCTTTCCTTCCCATGAGAAATTGTATTTGAATTTGACAGTTAGTATGACATTTGTCACAGGTTCTTTAGTTTAGTGGTCAGATGCAGTGTGTATAAAAATAACCGCGTGGCACTGGTTGCTGTTACCGTTGTGGCCGTTCTCGTCGTCAAATTCTTGAAATATCTCCAAATGTGTTGCCTCATGTCCATTTCCACGATTAATTCCGTATTTAGCTCATATCTTTCGATCGCATAAATCAATACTTGTTCGGCATTTTCGAAATTCATTGACCAAAAATTCCAATTCCATCACCAAAAATAAAGGTTTTGTACCAAAAGTACGAAGTTGTGCCTAAACACAATATTCAAATCTACTAACCAGAATCTCTCTGCTATCGTATCTCAGTACATTCGCTGCACCATGTTCCCGATGTGATGTTGCTCCGATGCTGTTGTGTGTAACAATAGCTCATCTCTCTACTACCAAATCTCAAATATTTGTCAGCAATTTGTTATATGATGTTGCGATTTTTGTTTCTTTCATATGTGTGTGCGTTTATGTGTGGTCAAACTAAATAATTTCTTACATTCTAATGGTTTCTCAATCATCTCTCACTTACTCAGTCACACACACACACACACTCTCTCTCTTTCTCTCAATTTCAAAAATATTTCTGTTTCCATCATCATCATCGTCATTTGAAAATCTCATTGCACATATTATAGAATTAATGTGAATGATGATAATGGAACAGAATCGAGGGAATGGATCTGGAATTGTAGACTAATGGAATAGTAATTTTTAAGTAAGTATGCCCCGATTATTACATTCACTTTCGGAAAATGGTGTGTATCCGAAATCTCTTGGAAATGAGCCCACTTCATTTGAATAAGCTCCACCTTGCTCTTCTCCACTGTCTTGGTAGCTCTATCAGAAGAAAATAATGGAAAAATTAGAGATTTGTAGCTACTCTATATTTTTCTATATAGCAATGAACTTTTTATTTATCCAAGCGCAATAGCTAAATTTATGTAAAACTCACCATTTGTAATTTTTAATTTATACAGATTAATTATTTATTCGATTTATAATTTTTTTTATATGAGTTTCAAACGAAAATTATCATAAACTCACTATACTCTTCACAATAAATATAACCAGACTAATTTATTACGTATAATATGACTGTCAATGTCACTTGTTTTTTTTTTCGAATACGAAAATCACAAGTTCGAATACGAAATCATAAGCGCTGTAATTTAAACAAAATAAATTATTGCTAAAAACTGTATATATCTCGAACAAATTTTATTTTTAATCATTGTTATAATAATACGGTTTATCTTATTTGTTGTTGTTTTTTTTTTCAAATACAACTTAATACAAGTATAATATATGTATAATATTTAGAGTATATTGATGAAAAGCACAAAATAAGTGGTAATATATTGCATTATGTATCCATAGTTCTCAAGTCTTACTGTTCTAAGAGTTGAAATTTGTAGGTATAATATCTATCATAGATTGGAATGTTCGTATGATACATAATTACTAGTACACTAAACATTGCCTGAAGAATGAACGAATTTATGTTTATATTAAAATAAAAGAAAAATTAAATTCAATTGTATTTACCTGATGATACAAACGGGCCAACGTAGTTGCTTGGGAAAAGGCCCGTTAATCCTTGGCATTCTCCGCGCCACCATTCTGGTTCATCTCGACCCAACACACTTATAATGTCATCTTTTTCGAATGACAGCTCATCGTCGTTTTGAGCCTTGTATGGATATAATGCTATCATCTTGTCTGTATAAAATAGTGAATAATAATGATTTTTTATAAGAGATGCGTTTTCATACATTTTTATCTCATTAATAATTACCCAAAATGGTCTCATTCATTTGTATTTTTCCGCCTGATACAGGCGTACTACGGCCACTCAATCGTCCGCTTTGCAATACTTTTACATAGGTTGCAGGGAACCAACCGATTTGTTTGCGTCTACCACGAGCTTGAAGTTCTCCTTCCCACCAACCAGTTTCTGATTTCTTACGAATCATAATGTATTGACCACGTTGAAGAGACAGTTGTTCACTACTTGTGCTTTCATATGGGGCGATAACTTGAGCCACTTCACCTTTTTTCGAACCTCGGATACCCTAAAAATTGTATTGTTTGAAAAAGTATTATTTTTCGAAGCATTATAACAAAGGGTATTCAAAAACATACGGAAGTTGTTGATGAAGTGGACATTGGTCGACTATAGTTATCTTGAACTGTGTCCGTTTTCGGTTGAGTATTTATTTCAGAGACTTCAGTGTCGGCTTCTTCTTGGTTACTCACATCGTCAGAGTAATTTTGGGTGCTGGTTACCTCTTGTGTATAGTAAGGTGAACTATCTGTATTCGTTTGTTCATTGCTAGTGGCATTCTGTACATAATTTGATGGAAATATTCCTGTTCTGTTTCCAATCGTTCCAGTCCACCAGTCTCCATCTTTTTTAGTAACTACTATATATTCGCCTCCGTCAAATGTCAGGTCACCTGGCTCAGTCGATTCGTATGGATAGCAGGATATGTATGTTTCATCATATTCACTTTTTGTATTCGTATTGAATGCATTTTCTGATTGAACAGCACTTTGGTTTTCATCAACAATAAAATTAGACACATTTTCGCTGGTCGCTTCAACTTCTTCTTCGGCAATTTTTTCCACATATGATTCAGGAAACCAGCCAGTATGGCCATTTATTTCACCCGCTAACCAACCTATAAATGGACATTAATAGTAAAATAAATTTCAATTAATTAACAAATTAACACATGCGTGTCGATTTATTGGAATTTGAATGTAACAATTTATCCAAAGATCGAATCAAATAATCGTTTAAATTCCGAATCTCTTCGGTGGACGATTGTGTGAAAACTCCGGAAAATGTGTGAGAACGTGTCACCAGATCTTCATTCGCCGTTTTGTCGTTCCACCCGGTCGGGGTGATTCACGTAATTTATAACATTCCTTGACGGGGTTTTCGCACAATTGTCCACCAGTCAGAATTGATACGATTATTTGATTCGATCTTTCGATAAAATTGTTCCATAAAAATTCCAATAAATCGACATTATTAAAAAAATGCATTTAAATTAACTTAACCAGGCTCTGCATTTTGTTCAAATGGCACCATTATAATGTCTCCAGGTTGAAATGTTATTTCATCAGAGTTTCGTGCGTCGAATTCATAAATTGCACGATATGCTGCATATCCGGGTTTTGTAGTGATTTCATTCGTTGTTGCTGCTACTGAAGCGACCACACTTGTCGACCAAGAATCGACTGACTGTGGTACAGTCGCCGCTGAATCCCATGCTGAAGTGAGTGAATCATTTTTCTTATTGTTCTTAAGTTCATTTACTTGGTTTCGATGAGTTACGTAGAGAGCATAAATATCTTCGCAATCGTCCAATAATGTCTTTAGTTTAGTTTTAACATCATTCAATTGTTCAGTGTTGGCATTGACATCGGACTCCTTTGGTTCAATTTCTTCCTTTAGGTTTTGTAATTTTCCACGCAACTGATTGATATTCATTTGCTTGTTTGCAAATATTTCTTGACTGAGACCATCGCCCTTTGCATTTTTGCTATCAAGTTTAGCTTTTTCTTGACTCAGATGTACCTAAAGTGACCAGAAAAAAAAAAAACAATTATATGGGATTTTGAATAAAAAAATATGACTTAGCTGTACCAATTTGGCATTTTGTTCTTTAATGCGCGATTTTAATGCGGTCATTTCAGACATTTGCGTGTCACGGGTTGACCGCATTCCATCAATAACAGTCTTCACACTTGTCACCGAAACACGAGTATCGCAAATTTTTTGCGACAACTCCTTTACTTTATCATTCAATGAACCCAATTCTATGGTATAGGTTTGATTTTGTGCTTTGAGTTTAAGCAATTTCTCTTGCTCTTGTTGTCGCGACTGTTGCATCTTTTGTAGTTGTTGATTTTCCCACTCAATTTGTCGTTGCTTCTCCATTTCTTTACGAGCGGCCTAAAAATAAAATAGAACCGTTATTTTTATACCAAAATGTTAAAAGCAAAATGTAGATCTTCTAGGATTTTTTATTCTAAAAGTGAAAAGGTCTTCTTTTTTTGAAGACAATTTTTTTCCGAGTGGAATCAAAAACCCCTTTCTCAAAATCATATACAAAGTCAATACCTCCTTCTGCTCGAGCTCACGTTTTCGTTTTTCTTCCCTTTCCTCTTCAAGCTCTCGTTGAATTTGAATTTGTCGCTCTAGCTCTTCTCTTTCTTTTCGTTCGGCTGCTATACGAGCCTTTTCCTTTTTATCAGCCTCATCGCGCTCCTTGCGTTCACGTTCTTCAATTTCCTTACGTTGAGCATCTATTTTATCATTAAATCAATATAATAATATAATGTATAATTCGTTTTGAATAAAAACTCATTAAACTCACCTTGTAAAATCTTTCGCCGTCGTTCCAATTCGGCTTGACCTTTGTCGAAGTTTTCCTTTCGTTTGTCTTCGAACGTTGTTTGATTATAATTATGTAGAGCATCTAAATCTGCATTTGCAACACTGCCACTCTGTGACGAAATAGATCCATGCCGTGAATTGGAACCTGAAGCACTTACAGATCCATGACGAGATGTGCTTTTTCTGAATGAAGGTGGTACCAGTTCAAGTGGCAATTTCGCTGGTATCGGTTCACCTTGACTAGCAATCTCACACAAATGCATGGCGAGTACAAATTCATCACAACTCAAACGACCGTCCGAATCGATATCTGAAAGGGCCCATATTTGTGCAAGAGAAGCCTGCGGTAATTTGGATTGAAGAAGTAAATTGCGTGCTTGAACACCCGTTAAATATCCATTTCGTGTACGATCAGTTGTGTTAAATAGCTGAGTATATTTTAATTTATTCTTTATAGCCCATTCAATAACTGGTGCAGATGTAGCAGAACCTGGTGATTCTATTGAAGGTACCTTTTCTGAAACAGACATAGAGCGGCTTTGCGTACCACTTGGTGGTGTTGGTGGTGCTGGTATAGGGTTTGAAATGACCGGCGCAACAGCAGTATTAACGGCAGTTACAGCTGGAACATCATTTATGAGGGAGTCGATAAGCAAAGCACCATTCGTTGTCGTTGGTTGAACTTGCATTATGAGTGAAGGTTGGATTGGAATTATTGGTTGTTGAACATTGGGAATGATTGGAACTGGTTGGATGTTCATCATTTGCGGTTGAGTTGCTTCTTGTGTTGCACTAATGAATGGCAAAAAAGTAAATCTCTTGTAAATTTAACATTAAATTAAATTCTATTATATTTACATATTCAATCCAATTCCAATATTAGAGATAAGTGGTATTGGTTGATTTTGCTGATTTGGTGTTTGTTGAGCTGGTTTTTGCAACTGTGGAGGTAAAACGGGTCTTGCTGGAACATTTACCTAAGGGGAGAATCACAAAAGAAAAAAATACAATTAATTTAAAATAATCGACAAATAATCGAAAAACAATCAATAAGAATTAATTAATAATAGAAAGGCAATTTTTAAGGAACATTTACAGGACTCAAACTTCCGGTAGGTGTTAAAGTTGGTGTTGATCCTACGGCTTTCAAAGATGCAATCATTGTCGGTGGGAGTTGTTTTGGCATTTCAAAGCCACGTAGCTTTAAATTAACCAATTTGCAAGCAATACTAAACTCATCGATATTCATTTTTCCATCACGATCAGTGTCAGCCAGTGCCCTAGTTTTGTCAAATATAGTAAACCATTTTCAAAATAATCATTTTTTTTAATTCCATTTTCATACTTACCATATTTCACCCAAAATTGCTGGGGGCAACTGAGATTGTAGAAAAAATCCACGTGCTTGTTGGCCGGTAACAACCTCATTTACTGGCTTCAAAGATTTGAATTGTTCGATGTATTTCGCACGTTCGCGTGATGTTATTACAAATGGATCAACAGCAGCACTCATGATATTTTTTTTTCAATTACCAGATGTGTTATTATTGTCGAACAAGACTTTATTGTTATGATGACACGAGGTGTGAAAACTGATAAATATAAGGACAAAAATGTGTAAAAAAATTCTACTCAACATTCACATACAGTTAAGTTAAAAAAATAATCAATATATCCACATACTACTGAATAATGTTGTAACATACTTACGTCAGTAACATAAAATGATTTTTTTATGAATGAACTATTTTGAATAATGTTTCAATAAACACAAATTGCAACCACTTGAATCCACAGGAAGATAAAGTAAATTTTGAACTACGATGTTTCAAATCGATGCACACACACTCTTGTCAGTGATTTTGAGATATGGAAAAGTCGATAAATCATTTATATCAGATTACACATAAAAGTTAGAGGAGAGAAAAACGCCTTTAAATTGTTATGATTTCTAAGAATTTCTTTGAGTTTAAAAACAATACAACGAATTTTTATAACACAATCATAATACTTTACTTACTATTTACACAAATCGAACAAAAAATAAATATGGTATTGTTCAGTTTGAAGAAAATGGATTTTTCATTGGTGAAAAATTCTTATTTTCCAGTACGTGCGCGGCAGACCCAAATACAAATTCTAATAGCAAAGTCTTTTGACACATACTCATACACTCACAATATATTGTATATTTATGACATGTCTTTAGAATTTTTGTCATACAGTGACTAATAGGCTTTTTTGCAATATTAATTTTATAGCAATTTTTCGAAGTAGAACAAAACGTTGAGCTTTTGTGAAAGAAATAAAATTTTAAATAATATTTATGTAATGCATATTCAATAGAAAAATAACTTATTTCATCAATTTGAATACATTTATTAGTTTGATAATTTTGAATAAAGATGGCGTCAGTGATAGGAATAGACCTTTCGAATAAAATTTTCGAAATGTCAATTGGTTGTGGAATATATTTCACATGATTGTTCAATATTATATTGTAATACAAAGAAAAGGATACAGAGAAAAGAAAACTTTGTTTTAAACATATTTTCAACATGGATTTAATTAAAGAAAATGAAAATATACTACTAGTGTGGGATTCTTCGTTTGATTTGGAAAATTCTGACATTGATGCAGAAGCTCTGAAATCCAAATATGACGCTACTATAAAATTCGAGAATGTTCTACGATTAAACATAAGTAAATGATTACATCTCTTCATTGAAACAGAAAATCATTTCAAAAATAAATTTTCGAATGAATTTTAATATTTTAGGTTCGTACAAGGATTCAACATTTACATTAATCATATTAAAAGTGAAGGAATGCTTGGACATACCATTATTAGCAACTTTATTAAAACTACTGAAACCAAGTGGACGTTTTGCTGTAACACCTCATAATAATCCAAACGATTTAATCGAGAGTTTGAAATTGGCGGGATTCGTTAATATCAGCACTACAGAAAATGGTATTTCGTTATATATTTCTTAAATAGTGCCATTTAGATTGAATATTTTCAACAAATTTTCATTGTTTGTATGAACTTTTTAGATGTTGTAGCCGAAAAACCAAAATACGAAGTAGGTTCGGCAGCGAAATTGTCATTTGGTAAAAAAGAAACCTCAACCAATAAAGCAGCAAATGTTTGGAAACTAACTGATGAAGACAATGACCTGATCAATGAAAATGATTTGCTTGATGAAATAGACAAAGTTAAACCCGATCCAACAAATTTAAAAGGTATTGTCTATAAATTTTGTTTTTATATTTTATAAGTTTATCCTGAAAAGAGGAAACATTATTTTAAGTGTGCGGAACAACCGGTAAACGAAAGGCATGCAAAGATTGTTCATGTGGTCTAGCAGAAGAATTAGCAGTTGAAGGTTCATCCCCAGGTAAAAAAGACCTAGCAAAATCATCATGTGGAAGTGTAAGTAAATAGCATGTATTTAACTGTATATTTTCATATGTAGATTTAACATTTGCATTTTTTCATCATAGTGTTATTTAGGTGATGCTTTTCGGTGTGCAACCTGTCCATATCTCGGTATGCCCGCTTTCAAACCTGGAGAAAAAGTGCAATTGTTGCAAAATTTTGATGACCTATGAATTGGACAAAAAATGATATTATACAAAATAAAACACAATTGTCATTATATTATCATAAATAAATTCAGATTTTTTCTTTAGTATTTATACAAAAAGGTTTTTTATTTAATTCTAATTTTTCTCGAGTGTCAACTTATTAAAATTTTCATTTATTTGCGTATCGATATTGCTGTGGAACATGTCGCTGTCGTATATAACTCTCACAATTAATGAGCATGATGGACAAGTTGCAACCTACAAACATATAGATCAGATGTCGAAGAAATCATTCCACATGCTTTTAAAAAAACATACCTCTTCACCAGCAATTAAGTCTTCTTTTGAAATTTCAAAGCGATCACCACACGGACAAGGATAATGATAGATTTCCAGATCTTCGTCATACTCGAAATCTTAAATAAAAACATACCTATTTAGAAAAACATACAGTTTAGATAAAACATACCTACCTTCGATTTCGATTTCGTCATGAAAAACGCTCATTACTAAGAATTTTTTTTCTGAATCAATAATAACAACATTATATTAAAAATGCACGTTTGACAAACATGTTTGACACATGTTTTTCCAATGACGTATATGTGAACGTGGACAACTTCAGATGATTAGATTTTTTATACATTTAAATATGGTCGTTTTCTCAACAGTCAAATTCACAACGCACAAACACAAAACATACAAATAAGAAACAACGCCACTTTGCAAACGTGAAAGCACATTTAGTCACAGAGTAAAGTGAAATAAACTTTTTTAATTGCACAACACTAGATAGATCTTAGTATGTTTTTTTATTAATTATTATTTTTATTACGGACTTGTTTTTTTTTTATTATAGTAAAGAAAATATGGGAAATAATGCAACGAAAACATCCACGACAGTGTTGAAAATTGACACAGATGGAAATGAGATAAATATGATGCAAAATATATTAATCGATCCTCGATCGCCAGACGTTAATAGAACACCTTTGGTGAGTATTTTGGGAATGAAATCCATAGAGCAAACACCAACAACACGTAAAACGTCATTGAACACATCGAATGAAAGGAAACTGTTAGATCCCCGTGAGTTATGAAAATATTCGTTTTGCACATTCTTTCTTGAATTCATTATAATATAAAATTTGATTCACCCAAGGTTCACCGAGCAAATTTATACCACGAACACCCTTGGCAACATCTTTGGATGGCACTGGAATCGAAAATAGTATTGGAAAATACTCGTTGGAATACAGCGGTTACATTGAAGAAGCAAGTTGTCGTAATTTCAATGAACGTTTGGCAAACATCACGTTTGACGACTCATATACTGAAGCAAATGATGCATCAAAAATTGCAGCGATAAAAACCAATGAAACTATCAATTTATCAATTTCACATGCAGCCGATGCTATTTATGATAATGATGATGGTGTGAATGAGCAATTAAGATCAACAGAATCAATGAAACGTTGCCAAAATACACCAATGGCTTTACCATCAGAGCCAACAAGTCGATTCGATGTTAACGTTTACACAGACGTTGAAAATATTTCGCCGGTTATAAATACAACTCAGCACAATAAACTCAATACTCTATCTGCATTCAGTAGTACACCAATATCAATATTAAATAACCAACAAAAATCGATGTCAGCTAAGAAACTTGCAACGACAAACAAAGATATTTGCATCGATAATGGAACACCCGGCAAGCGAATGGTAAAAACTAAAGAGCCGCGCACACCCTTCGGCTGTTTGCAAAATCAACAGTTGATTCAAAAGGACCATGAGAATTCTACACCAAAATCCAAAACATCAGTCATTTCAAAACGTACAAAAAAAACACGAATAATAAATCAAATTATTTGTGATTGATTAGTTGACCATAATAAGTGAATTGTTTTGTGTTTTTTTTGTATTTGTCATCGTTTTTAGCAAGATTTTCATTTTCTAGTTTTTTTAAATTTTGATTTCAGTGTGTGTAATAAAAATATCCGTTTGCATTTTACATGAGTTTATTAGTTACAATATACAATTTAATCAGGTACAATAGCAAAATAAAGTTGGTTGTTTTTTTTTCTTCTTTAAGTAAACATGCACAATTATTTAACAAATTATAAAAAAAGAAGTTTTCGTTTGTCAATGTTTTTATATATACACGGTACCATCGAACTTTGGATAAATGGAATAAAATCTTTATCAATGAAGACATTTGAAAAAAATATATTGTTTATTTTTTTCATTCTGTATGATAATACTATGAGCGCGCATAAGAATATTCATTAGGATTACATTACACTCGATAATTTTTCAAATACATTTGGTCTTAGAATATCTCTTTTCCGAGGCAGAGTACCGGTGCTTGTAATAGGTAACGGATCAGAACATCCTAATCCTACCAACATTTCGACTAATGTTTTCGTCGAATCGAACGAATTTAATCCATTTATTTCATTTGTCGGTTGTGTTGAAGCTAACGAAAGTGCGGCTCTCGCATATGAGAGACATGTTCTACCATCGTGATCTACCTGATGAACGTCAGCATGATTCCAAATCAGCAATTGTACTAAAGGTAGATTTCCCATAGCTGAAGCAAGATGTATTGCACGCCGTAAGTCACACTCGCTCACAGTTGAATTTACGTCAGCTTCACCAATATGTAAAAGTGTTATGATGACTGATCGTATATCAGATCTAATAAAATATAAAATTTGTTCAAGTATTTAGATGTTCAATCAATGTATTTAATTATAAAAATATATATTTTTCCTTAGGAGCATGGGGCCTTCAAATAAGGATTCCAATCATTCACAGAACAGTTATGTTTTTCAGACAAATCGGTGATTAGTCGATTGTATCATACATTATGATTTTTGCCAAAAACCTTTTGACGCTGGGTTACGTGTCTGTACCCATATCTTCGTCGTGCACACACACGGGACTGACTGCTTAGCGTGCCATCCGAAGCACGGTGAACACAGTAACTTATGACTACATACGATGTTCACCCATTCAAACACTGACCACAGCTTATGCAGTTTAACTTCAGTGATCGAATAGTGACGTAGTAGTGGCTGTAACCTCACTTATTATACTAGAGTACATATAGTTTTCAATAAAAGTTACCTCACTACAGCTTCAATTAGTAGTCTTCCACTTGGAATTGAATGATCGATGTCCGGTACAAATTCTTTCGCTTCATATTTTCGCCGAATCCATGATTCTTTTTCTTCACGTATTGATTGTGGATTGGGCTTTACGAAATTTCTCGTATTTGCTTCATATACTGAATTTGACAGCGCATTGCCAATGGAAAGCATTACGCTTAAGTGAGGTATTTCAATTGTATCTAAATCAAGTGATCGAACCTTTGAAATGTGTGAACCAAGATTTCGGTGGATACCACTACACTCAATGCAAATTAAAATGCCCAAACTAAGAGAAAAAAAAATGATATTTCGCATAAAAATTTGGACAAAAATTATTAAAATGAATGAATGAGTACATACTTTAAGCTTGCCCATTCAGGCGTTATTGCATCACAGTCAGCACAAAATCCGTTACCAGAAACTTGTTCTTTGATAATTTGTATTGTTGCCAAATTGGATGTTTGTGGCTTAGATTTGCTAGAAATATTCGACTGTAATGTCTTAAAAATTTCATGTTCTATCACTTGAACCTGAGAGGAATCATCGGAAAGAAAATGAAAGTAAATGAAAATAATGGAATTTAAACAACAATAGGAAAAATGAAAATAATTTAAATTGAACAATAACCCATTCATCACGCTCCTCGCAGCTAGCAGCTTCGAAATGCCATTGTTTTCCTGGCGAAACAATGATAAATTCATAGGAGTCAGCGTCTGTTGAAAGAAATACTTATATTGTTTAGAAAAACATTTGAAAAAACATCCTTCTTAGTTTACAATAAATAAATTATTATTAATAAATTTAATTTGATATTACCATCTACTTCGCCGCTTTTAAGACCACTACTTTTCATTCGACGATGTCTCTTTTTCGTATTGGATGAATTAGACGATTGACTTTCATTATGTTTGCTATTATTTGCATTTTCTATAGATAAAAAGGTTTGCGAATTGCTATTGCTCAGAACAACTCCCTCATCACCACTGTGTGTATGACTATTTGTTTTTCCAATTGAATCACGCAATGAATCAAAAGCGCCCAGTGATAATTTTTCATTCGTTTTACGATCCTTTGGAAGTGTTAAACCAGCAATACTGTCTGAAATTGCACTATTAGTTGCCTTCCAATAAAAGTTAACCGATGAACTAAGGGTGCTATTTGTTAAGATGGATTTCGATCCACGAGGTTTTTGACCGGGCAATTTAACACATACACAATTTAGTGCAATCTCTTTGCCATGTATATCATCCATATAATCGTGTAAAGATCCATGATAAGTTAGTCTGCCAATGTCTGTCAATGTTACATATTTTTTTTTCCATTCTTTGTTAAGTGTATTACTGCTTCGCTTATACAGATAGCCTTGTTTAATTGGGATTGCTCTTCCAACACCAAGTGCCTCAAGTTCACTTAATTTCGCTTCTGATTTTTTTGATGAAGGTATAAATAAATTCGATCGTCTTCGATTGGATTTTCGAGATGTAGTCGGTGTGGACGATGGCGTCGGAAGATCTTTGATATCTTTTGCATTGTTATTAGATATTTGAAGTGAATTTAAGGCAGCAACTGGAGCACTCATTCGATCACAAGATTGTTGCGGTTTCGTCATATTCCAATTCTTGCTAGGAGATGCACTACTTCGTAGCGGAATATGATGGCTTGAAGCTGATAATGCATGATATCGATGTGGCAATGTAAAATTACTATTTATTTGAAAATTTGTGTCGCTTGCCGCTGTATTCATAGATAATAAGCTACTTTGAATACTTTTAACAAAGTCTTTGGATGGGCTTGATACTAAATTATGTTCATTATTTTGAAAATATTGTTGTTGTGGTAACGAATTCATAGAACTACTCACACCTCCGCCTGCTTGAGGTGTTGTCGGTCTTGAATTTTGCGAACGGTATCGAAGGATTTTTTGACATGCTAAAGTAAATTTTCCAAATTAGTTTGCTTAATCTCATTTACGTGTAAAAAAAATGTTTACCATCCTGAAAAACAGTTTCTACATTCAAGCCGTAAGTTGCACAGGTCTCATAGTAAGAGCATCGTTTCAAGTCATTGGCCAATTTTCGAGCACGAGCTTCATCAATTATACGTGGATTCTTTTCATTTATTGAATCTAGAAGTGAAAAATTTATTCAAGACCTTAATAATCATATAAAATATATATATTTATCAGCTATACTCATATACCAAAAGTAAATTTAATAAATATATAAATCATTTACTATACATAAGTGTAATCATTAGTTTCAGCTTACCTTGTGTTCCTACCAATAAAATAGGAATCTCACAGCTGTTTCTAAAGTGTGACATTTTCGTATAGAAATTGTAAATTGCATTGAAACTAGCCTCATTTTCCAAACTAAATACAAAAATAACAGCATCCACCCAAGCAGAAAACTGAATTTCTGGTAATCCACCCTCATCTGAAAAAAAAAAATGAAATAAAATAGAATTGTATAAATTATTGGAATAAAATTTGATGGAAAATGTTACCTCGTATTAAAAGCAAATGGCTCTGATTATCAATGAAAATTTCCTTTTTAAATCGACCTCCTTCTGGTGATTCTTCTTGCATATAACTACCTATTTATTTTATTTAAAAAAAATAATCGGTCAATATCGTATGTGTTACTCCAAATGAAAATTATATATACTATCTTTTGAAGAACCATTTTAAAAATCTCTTCTGCAGAACAACTACCTGTTAAGTATCGATGTACCAACGCAGATTTCCCTGAATTTATGGATCCGACAATTCCTAAACGGAGCTCTGGCACAGATCGAGATAATGTCCACTCTTGACTATTTACAAATGAATCTAACAAGTCAACAGTTTTTTGTGTTAAAATTAATGTACATGTGAAATTAATGTAATCATACCTTCAATACAGACGACATGGTCACGAACTTGTTGTGCAATTTGTTGATCAGGAACGAGTTCAATTAAATCATAAATAGCATATATGGATGGATGAACACTTTCAAATCGTTGAATTTCTTGACGTATAGCCAGGGGATTGTTTAAGAACTGAAAGTTATTACGTGAACTGCTCATTTTCAACTTTTTTTGAAACTAAAGCCAATTTATTGACACCAGTAAATATACCATAGAAGTTTTTTGTTTTGTTTTTTTTAGCACTATAACTTTTGCATAAAATTTCACTAATTTAATTTATTATTATTACTAAAAAGGTGGTAACAAATGAAGCCCAATATGAAATGACTTGCGATACATTTTCCAAAGAATAAAAAAAAATGTTTGTTTTTTAATGTTTTTTTTTATATTGACGTGGGTTTGCAAAATGCCAAGTACACTTTTTGCCGTGTGCTTTAAATTGCTTGATATGTAATTTGATGAATACATGTATTATTCATTCATGGCAATAAGTATTTTGTCTGGATATGACTCATAATACAATATTGAAATTTTTTAAACAAATAATGATTTGGTATTGAGTTAGATTGTAAAATAATAAATTAATTTAAATAATATTATATGGCATACAATGAATTGTTTTTCAAACTTATTTGAAGAAAAGAAATATTACGTATGTTTATCACACAGAAGCATTCACAAAACTAAGCAAATACGAAAGCCATATATCAAGTGCTACCAATCGTAAAAATAAGTTTTGTTTATATGAAGTTTGACATTGAATCAACAAAGAGACATCTGGTGCATTTCGAATTGAATTATATGACTTATGTGCATAGAAACATATTTTGTTTATTTGATTTGAAATGTTTTTTTTTTTCATGATCAAAATGGTCTTATTTTGAAGAAATTCAGATCCTTGTATGTGGAAATCGTCAATTATTAGCTGGTGAAATTTTTTGTTCAAGTTTTTCAAAATATATGTGCTAATTTCGGAATGATGATACAATTGTTCAGTTGTTCGCCGTTTTTCTGGTCTCTCTCTTTTGAAGTTATTTCAATTTTGAATGATTATTAGTAAAACACTATTTATTTCAGAGATTTAAACTGATAATTGAATTACTTATCCATTAGGGTGTAGCATTTTTCAAACATTTTAACGGCGAGGGTAATAACCATCCCTGATCATGAATCAGGCGGTTTTTTGTGAAAAAAATATAAACTGAGATGTCACGGTCAACGGCGAAGTATCGAAAATGGGAAAAATTAGGATTTTTTTTTTAATTTTCGTGAAAGGCATAAAGATACACTATACTTTTATCATTGTTTATATTTATGCTTAAATCATAAAAACTGGACCCAAATAACATATTCTAGTAGAAAAATTCAAAAATGATGTACTACAAAGCTGTTGAGAATGATGAAAGAATTCGCCTACCCTACCCTTAGGGGGTGATAACCCCTCAACCCATGATTGTTTTTAAAGAAAACGTAAAAATTCGGATTTTCAGTCTCAAAATACTTCAAAAATGCTTTTCATCTCTCTATTCATCACTTTTTGTTCAAATGACACGAAGTTGATTTTTCACTTTCGAATTGATTCAAGGGTTTCATTAAAACTCGGACTGTACAGATTTTGTTTCGTTTTTGTTTATTGTCCACATGTGTACGGTTATTACATATCTTTCACTAGAAAACTGAATTTGAATTTAGGTTTGAAATACAAATAATTTTCGACGCACTTTTCATACAAAAATTACTAAAAATTTGAATTTTTTTAGGAAAGCCATGCCTGTATGATATCGGACATAAAAAAAACGGTTGATTCATGTTTTTTGACCCCGAAAACATCTAGAAAACATGTTTGTTAATTTTTCGACCGATTCCAATACTTTACCTTACACACTAGGTGAGTGCGGAAAAGTAAAACAGCGCACCAAACGGACGTTTTCGTTTTTCATTTGTCGCAGGCTTTTTCGAAAAAATGGTGGGTAGCGACTTTGCCCCAACTTCCCCTACGATTCTTATAGAATTTAAGCAGTACCTGTTGAAAAATTAATGCGTTACCAATGGTAGAATAGTAGTTTTTAAGTTTTACTCGCAATATGAATCATGGAAGCCGCGGACATACGTGAAAGTAGCCTCAATAAAAGAATTCCTAGAAGAATTCAAATTTAGATACAATAAATACAATAATTTGGAACGTTGAGATAAAAGTATTTTTTAAAAAATATGTTCAATAAATGAAGAAAAAGTGCAATGTGTATATTGTTATGTATTTGCGTTGATTTCAGACAATGAAATGAAAAAAAAAAACAATGACCTACACAAGGTGCACAATGATGAGAAAAAGTCATGACTTAAACTACACTGTCGCGTTGAATGGCAAATAATTATGAAAGAAAAAATTACATGCAAACGATAACCCACCCGCAAAAGTACACAACTTATAACAAACCTTGGAGCTCTTAAACTTATGTCAAATGTATTATTCTTAGTTTAGCAGCGAACATTACACGCACGTAATTTTTATTACAAAGTGCTAGTGAATTGTGTCGAATAACTCAGAACAAATCAGAAGCAATACTTGTTATTTTATAGGGAAGAAAAATTAAGCAAAAATAATGGGAAATACATATATTATTGCAATATATATATTATTTTTAAAGACTAATTCTGTGTTCAAAACAAGTGCTTTGCCACAATTAGATATACCTTCAAATGGTTTGAATTATAACAAGAGCTTAAGAGCGATCAACGATCCAAGAGTTTTTTTAACAAATGGTCATTCAGGAAAAGCTGCTGGTGATACAATAATTGATAGTGATCCATCGAACGAAATCGGAAGTGATGACACTTTGCGCTATGACAGAGACCGTTCGCATCGCTTTGGTCCACCATACACAGAAGACAATGATCAGCGCTATTATAGCTATAGTAACGATAATTCACGTTATAACAATAGAAATTTGAATGGAAAAAATGAGGATGTCGATGATGATGATAAATACTACTCTCAACCAAGATCACCATATTACATAAGTGAAAAACAACGAAATCGTTATGGATATCGTGACTATTCCACAGTGGGTGAATACTATAACTTTGTTCGAAACCCATCAATAATTGTTGATATTTTTCTTGTGTATATATTTTAGTTCAATGGAAATTATAATTATAAGAATGACGGTTATAATTCAAACGACGGCCGAAATCCATATGTCAATCGGAATCAATACGAAAATAGGAATCCATATGATGATAGAAATTCGTACGATGATCGTTATATTAACAATCCAACATATGATGATTACAGCGATCGCAATAGATATTCAAATGGAGACTATGATCAAAATCGTTTGGATCTGGAGCGCAGGAATCGTATTGAAGACGCGAATTTGAAGCGTATACTTGATGATGTTGATAAATTATCTTCAAATGAGTGCTCTCTTAATGTTGCTGCACAGTGGAATTTCGAAACTGACGTGAATGAAGCAACACAACAAGAATCAGTTAGTTTGATATCGGATATTTTTTTATAACTAAATTATAGAATATTAGTGTCAATTTATACACTTGATTATCAAAACCTAACCGCAACATTCTTAAATCAATCTTTCTCATGGCATATAGTAAACCTATTAGTTCAATTCGAAATATTTTATAATATGCGCAGGTTTTATGTGTCACTATAGTGTCTAAAATGCTAATTCCATACTTTCAATTTTTATTGTGGGAAAACAACTACTAGTATGTATTTCGCAAAAATTATTTGAACAATGAGTTTTGAACTTCATTTATACGTATCTTATTCACTTGTAGTTGAAGCAAGTAATAAGCATTATGGGAAGACTAGAAAAACTTTATCGCAAACTGTAAAATTGAATGTAACGACTTATTTTTTTATAGATTTTGGCACAGCAGAGATATTCTTATTATCAAAGAGAACTTTGGGAAAAAATACAAACCATTGATAAGAGTCGAATATACGACGACAAATTGTATCGTCAAGTTCGATTTATGTCGATTATTGGTCCAAACGCTCTCCCACCGGATCAATTTGATCGTGTAAGTTAATTAAATCATAACTTGATTCTATATGACGGCCTAAGAAGAAAACAATAACATACAGAATATTCTGCAAAAAGACGAATACAAATTTATGTGAGCAAAAACCAAATATACAAACAGACAGCGCAAA